>NW_006159534.1:7010461-7063368 GCF_000334495.1 Tupaia belangeri chinensis | reverse complement strand
ACACAGTTTGCACCCCAGGTGGGCAGATATATATGAGAATGAGTATTTTTTACTTGCCTAAATCCATGATCTCATAATTTTGCCATATGTTAACCAGTTACATATGGTTTTTAATGGAAAAACAGATTTTGATTTTAGTAGTAAACTTATGGTATTTGATGTAATCTTTGCAATTAATAGCTAGACACAGATAACAATTCTTGAATTCCAAAGCAGACAGTAGAATAGTCAAAAGATTCCCCACACAGCTCTGATAATTTATTTGAGTCCTGTTCCTTTTATTTTTTATTGAATAAGTTGACTTTTCAGCGAAGGGTCCCAGTGCTTGAAGTTTTCTAGATTTAAAATGGATTTTATTTTATTTTATATTTTTTTTGGTTTGTTTTCTAAAGATGTCTATGTGCAATTGAGGTAAAATTCTCTAAAAAATTGTTTTAATATTGTGGAAAAGTGTCGCTTTTCTTCCCTTTGCTGATCATATTGAAGGACTATCTAAAATTGATCAAAACCAACACAAACTAAAATTGGTTCCTGAGAAAACATACATTTATTGAGTTAGTGTTAATTTCTTCTTTAGATTATGTTTGGTATAGGTATGTGCCGTTTCTGCGGTGGTACCTTTTTTAAAGATACCCTAATTAATAGTCTTCCTATTCCCCCGACCCTCAACAGAATTTGTAGATTCGGTGCTAGAACCAACTAAAGTGCCACAGCATGCTTTGCCTAATTTTTCTGTTAAATTCTCCAAGCATGGCCTGTTCTTTGTCCCTGTTCATGGAATGGCACAACTCATGTACTTCCTTTCACTGGCAGGATGGGCACAGATTTACTCTGGAATAAGCCAACCTGGTCTAGTTGGCAGGGTTTTTTTTAACAGTTCATGTTGTATGTTTTGTTTTTTCACTCAGATTCTCTCTCAGCCTAACCTGGTCCCTCCATTGGTAAGAGCCCCACATACTAACACCTTCCCAGCGCCGGCTCAGAGGCCACCCGTGGCACTGGCCAGCCAGATGCCTCCTCCGCTGACCACAGGCCTCGTGAGCCATGCTCGTTTGCCACATGTGGCCAGGGGTCCTTGTGGATCACTCTCTGGAGTCAGAGGTAATCAGGCCCAGGCTGCGTTGAAGGCCGAACAAGACATGAAGGTTAGTACAGTGGTAACAGCCAGCAGAGCAAAGCTCTGTCTCTGAACCATGTCTTCAGTGCCTCTGGACCCATAGCCCTACATCCAGGCATTCATTGTCTTAGCAGGCTTACCCAAGCTAACTACTCATATTCATTCCTGGGCTTTTATGTATTTATTTGTCTGTTTTTGTTTTTGTTCTCCCTATTTCCCTACCACTACCACCACTCTTTTTCCATTTTTTTTCTTTTTTTTTTTTTTTTAATCCTTTTTGTAATTATAGTCAGGCAATAAATTAACATTTTAAACTCTGTGGCCAAATGAATTGCTTATAAAATGAATATTTGAGGGAGATCTGAGTTTAGATACTACATTTTTTGGAATAACAAAAAAGGAATATGGATCATTATAAGCTTCCCCACTTTCATTTGTTTGTTTGTTTTTTTTGTTTTGTTTTGTTTTTCTTCTTTATCTCTCTCCCCTCCCTGCCCTCTCTACCTGTCAGCTTAAGTTATAAATCATGGTTATGTAAAAACTGGAATGGGTAAGACTATATTGCCTGTCTTGATTTTTATTCTCTTATGAGTCATCCGAGTACAGTTTTCTTCTCAATCTTTTTATACCCATTTTTTGCCTGCCAGTTAAGGTAGCTGTATTTCACAATGGATTATACAGTTGTAGATTAAGAACTCACAAAAGCACTTTGGGATCCTTCATGATGAAAGGCACTGATAAACATGAGGTTTGCTAATGCAGAAGAGTGCCTTTAGGAGTCTGTGTGGGGACAGTTCTTATAGCATAAACCTTACCCGTCTGCCTGTACAGCCAGTTGAACCAGTTTATTTCTGTATTTACTCAAGGTTTTGCCTTAGAGATGTTAGTTATTTTGCCTATTTTTGTCACTACATAAATCAGATCAGACTACAGCAAAGAAAACTTAACTTCTTGAAACAGAGATATGTGCACAGTAATGATTTACTCTGAATTAGAAACATGCTTATTATGATAATTATCTTAGAGAATTGGAGTGACTGCTGAAGTTTCTTTCCGAGTTGACATCCCTTGTGTTTCTGATCCTGAGTAATCAAAGTAACACTCTTAGGCTGCTTGCCTAGGATTTCCATCTGTTTGTCACTATTACAAATACTGGTATTTGAAAATTGTGGGGGATTATTTGGCCTTGGATTCCAGTTCTGCTCTTGGCTCCTCGGCACTTGATTTTCACACATTCCCACGTTGGAAGTGACATTAGCGTTTGATCATCTTAACAGGGTGGAGAAAAGTATACATTTCTTGAAAATGGCTTCCAATTTTTGGGTAGTGCAGGTTACTGTGTAGAACATGGAGGATTTTTTTGGTGTAATTAAGACATAGAAATTTAAGTTCGATTGTGTATGCTACAGTGGTATCATTTACAGATTGGCGTAAGTATGTTCTTTGGGGCACATAGTCAATAAAACTAAAGAATTATTTTACCAGCTCAGAATGTGGTAGGAGCTATCAGAACTTAGTGATCAAGTGAAGTTGTAGTTACTAATTTCTGATGCTCTTCCCCTGCAGAAGAGAGCTGTGGGAAGAGGACTCAGCCACAAGACATTTGGTCCTAGGTGTTGGTAATGCCACAATATAAGTGCTTCCTTTTCATTTTATTGTAGACCACATGTTAATAACTAGAAGTTTAAGTGTTACATGTATGTTTTCAGATTTGTAAGCAGGCTCCCTAATAAAACTGATTATCAATAAGCTTTGTTCCAGAAAAGATACAAATCAGCAGCAGTTTATATTTTATTATTTATAAGAGGGCAGGCTTCGAAAAAATGGTGGGAGGTGGTCCTGTTATTTCTTTTTGTTTGTTTGTTTGTTTGGTTTTTGGTTTTTTGTTTTTTTTTTGTTTTTTTTTTTTTGTCACATGAAATGTTTTCAAAGATAGGAAGGAATCTATGTATTAAAGGCTGGAAGATCAATGAGATGCTTTTGGCTTGTGCCAAAACAACGTGGGGAAACTGATTTGTGATTGGTGAAAGAATGTGAACTGAGATTAATTTGACAGGCCTTGGTAACGCTGCAGCATTTTCAGTTGTTGTTTCTTATTTTTTAAGGCAAAACAAAGAGCAGAGGTTCTTCAGTCCACGCAACGGTTCTTCTCTGAACAGCAACAGAGCAAACAGATAGGAGGCAAAGCCCAGAAGGTGGACAGTGATTCAAGTAAACCTCCTGAAACACTGACTGACCCTCCTGGTGTCTGTCAGGAGAAAGTAGAAGAAAAGCCACCCCCTGCACCTACCATAGCCACCAAACCTGTTAGAACTGGACCAATCAAACCTCAGGCGATCAAAACTGAAGAAACAAAATCTTAAAAGCTGTGGTTTATTACAGGGAGCTAGGGGAGGGGAAGGGGAAACAGAGAGAATGAAGTCAGGTGATGCCAATGGCCAAAGGGTAAGATGGTCTGACATTATCCTGTCCAGAGCTTGGAGATGCACAGGGGACATAGGAGCGATGTACACTGACACACAGCTGCTGCACCGTAAAAATGAGGCTTTGCGAGCTTGCACCTGCTCTGTAACTTGCACTCGATTGATGGCTGTTGCATCTTCGGTCAGAGTTTATATACAAATTGTGCACACATTCCTTGAGTGCATATACTTTAGACTTAAAAATCTTTATGGTTACATGAAACACCAGAAATAGAGGAAGATAGCACCACAGAGGAATAGCTCAGCCTGACAACATGGTGGTCCAGCTAATCCATCAGACATGGTTTCTTTGCTCCCTCGTGTTCTTTGGATATGGTTATGGCATTTGTAGGCTTGGGGGTGAAGAACTGAAGACAACTGGTGCTGGGTAGAGGAGCCTTATTTTTTATTATGGCAGCTTGCTATTTTTATAACATAGTGATGGAATTGAACACAATCATAGTACAACAGTAACTGATCTCCCCTTTTTCCTGGATGAGTGAGTGAGCAGATGGTTCAGTATTGCTGTCAGCACCCTTGAACATATCCAAGTGGGCAGTGTGACTCCTGCTTCTGTTTGAAATGATTCTGTGTTCTGGTTGTGGTCTGAAGCTTCAAGCACTACTTGGCGTCTCCTTTGTTCCACGGAGCTCTCACCATTCAAACATGACAGATTTGGTAAAATACTAGTTAGGTTGAGTCTTGCTAGCCTCTGCTTGGTCATCTTCGTATGAATCCAATGGTTTGTTGGTGGATTTTTTGATTGAATATTTTTTGTTTCTTTTTCTTTTTCTTTTTTTTTTTTTTAATGGTTTTTAGCTGATAGTCATGAAGAGCAGTGAGTACCTAGAACTGTGCCACTAATGAAAGGAATCCTATCTAAGAAAGTTCATTTCTTTACAGAGCTGTGTCATACCATCCTTGGGCCCTCTGCTGGAAAAGTAGAATCAAGTCTCAAATAATGCCTTTTTAATTATATCCTCTAGTATTATAGATGTAGGACAGTACTGTATCATACCTCTGTGAATGTAAAATACCTTGTACCTGCTTTATGATACGTAGTAGTGACCGTGCTTTATCAGAGCTGTTTTTAATGATGTTGTTCTAGAATGTTTTCTTTCCAGATGATGATTCAGAAGCTAATTAAAAAACAAAAATGGTGCCAGGTACCACAACAGTAACAGAACTTTTCTGTTTTCTGGGGGGGTGTTTTGTTTTGTTTTTTATCTTTTTTTTTTTTCTTTTTTCTTTTTTTTTTTAAATAGAGTGTGCCGGATGTCTCTATAATTTTGTTCAGATGACTGCAGAACCTGGAAAAGCTGTTGCTGCTATTGATGCATAACATACTGCTATTATTGGTCTTTTTATATAAATATATATGTATATATATATATATACATATACATATATATATAATTTGAATTTTTGGAAACTTTAGCTGTGCTGTCAACTTTGGAAAAAGTATCCCAGTTTACTGTGTTGAGTTGGCATTGTACAGAAATTAACAGCCATATTGGTCTAGAAACGTTAAACTTAATTTTTTTCCATTTGTACAGGGGTAACGCACTGTATTAAATATGTAAGGTCTTATCTACATGGGTTTGATTACAAAAACTAATAAAGTATTCTCTAAATAATGAATCTTGGCATTTCTAATCCATTCCTAAAATCTGAAGTAAAAAGGTTTGTCAGTGTACCAAAAAGGATGGTCAGGAGTACATTATGCTCTTGGAAAAACTTATCATCTGAAGATGGGATTTCTGGTCATCTAAATTGTATTCAATCTAAGAACTGATGTAGAGAATAATAGTCATGGCCCCTGTTTTCAGAGTAGCCAAATTGTTACTGCAACACAGTCTGCCAAGGAAGGGAGAAAAGTCTAATTTTGCCCATAGGATGCATATACTCACCAGAGACAGACACAAGAACACAAGGGGAAATCACTGGTATGTTTCTCAAATTGCTGGGTCTGAGACTCGAGCCATGCATTTGGCCATGTGGGATCCAGCTGCCCTTAACCTCTGTGCCACCAGCTGGCCTAAGAAAAGTTCTTGATGGTGCAGATTACAGAGTGTGGAAGAGAGTTTCACCATTCTTCTGGGAAGAAAATAAAGGGCCAGAAATACATCTTCATATTATTTACATTTGTATTTTTCATAATTTTGGTAAGACATTCGTAGAGTTTACCACTACAGCTTTCTCATTTCCTCAATTTGTTAAGTGAAATACTGAGATGTTTTAGTTATTTATTCCAGAATTCTGCACCCAGGACACAGGGCTTTAGATGCAGCTCTAGGAGAATAAGTCAGCCAGTCACTGTTGGAACAGGTGCTTTCTTGACCCATGGGTCTGAGATGCTTTTGTTTGTTTTGCCCTTTTTTTTTTTTTTCCTGCCATAGGACACATGGGCTCACTAGAGAGATGGAAAATAACCCCTCAAGAGGGATAGCCATGGTGCAGTCCCTTCTCCTCTGTTCTCTAAGGATTTGGGGTACATGTGTGCATGTGTATGTCCATGGTCAACCACGTGGGAATCCAGTGCCTTAATGACCACGCTACCTGCTGACCCATAGGCTCTTAAACACTTAAAATTCTCAGATTCTAGAATCTGAGAGTTGTCACCACTTCTATACTTGCCTTCTTGCCAAGTCACCTCCATTACTACTATTTTTCATAGTCTCGTCCTTAAGTGTCAGCCTCCTAAATGTTAGGACCTAAAGAGTGACCAGCTAGCTATATAGCTTGCATTTTTCATGTGCAAGGCAGGTGGGTGTTGCTTTGTTGGTTATATTAATATGTTACTAATAACTTGGAGTCTTTGTAGGATCTGTGATGGAAAATGGCAACAAACGTCTTCAGTAAAAGTAAACTATTTGTGTCAGTGTTCCTTCATGGTTTGGTCATCACAACTTGTCTCTGGCTTTACTGGCACTTGGCAAGATAACCCAAGAAATGTCTCAGTTAATAGTTAACAATAGGGACCAGCAGTTAGCATAATGTCTGTGTCGCTGGACTTCCATGTAGTCTACCACGGTTTCAAGTCCTGGACCCGGTGGCTTAGACTCACGCCTGTTGCATGTGTGTGCGTGCCCAAGATCCCGAGAAGAGAAGGAATTGCGGCGTGGCCATCCTCCCTTGGGGGGTGATTTCTCACTTTCTGTCTCTCTGTCTCTTTCTGGCGAGCGCACGTGCCCTATAGCAAAAAGCTCTCCAAAAACAAACAAAATAGTTGACAGTAGATTTGGTCACATAAATTTAAGAACTTTCTCTGTTCCCTTGAGCTACTCTGGTAAGTAGAGGAGGAAGGGAGCCCGGGTTTGTTTTTAGTTAATAGCAAATTATGCCCACGATGAACTAAGTAATTGGAGATAAGGATGGTTTTGGGAATGAGAGGAGTATGTAGTTTGAAAACTGTTTTACCTGTTTTTATAATACAAAGTACAGAAAGTACAACTCCAACAGACTCTTGGCTGGAGGCAAGATATGGAAGGTAGAATAAGAAGGTATCATAGGTTAAAGAGTTAAGAGTGGGCTGTCAGAACCTAGGTGCCGGCAGGTGGTGTGGTAGTTAAAGGTGCTAGACTCCCGCATGGCTGACTGTGGTTCAAGTCTCAGAACTGGTGGCTTGCTTTCTCACTTTCCCTCTCTCTCTCTGTCTCTCTCTCTGATCAAATTGGGAAATAATAAATAAAGGTAAATAATAATTCTTAAAAAAAAAAAAGAAAGAAAGACTGTCAGAACCTAAATATATTGAGGATGTCTTTTTCTAACAGGTTATTAGTGATTTTTCGTGCAGCCCTTTTTCCTCCCATGTGGTTAAATATAAAGCTTTAAAAATGCATCTTAATTTACCAGACTTGAGAATTTTTTTTAGATGCTTTAAGAAATTTCAGCTAAAACCAGCCTGTGGCTGGACCAGACAGCTGGATCCCAAATGGCCGGCTCTGTGGTTGGAGTCACAGACCTGGCAGCTTGAGAACTGTGCCAAGTATGTGTGCACAAGTGTCCAAAGAAGGGGAAAGTGGATGTGAGAAGGGCTTGTAGTGCAGCCATGCTGGGGGTGGAGTCGGGTAGGATTGGGGCAGATAGCTTTCTTACTTTCCCTCCTTGAAAGCACATGTGCCCTCTGGGAAATTTTTAAAAACAACCATGAAATGTCTACTTGTGAAATGAAAAGAGGAGGAAAAGGGCTTTAATGTTACAGTGGCCCACCTTAGGATTTACGTGTTGTAGGCCCCTTTCCTTCTTGTGCTTTATCTTCATTTGTACTGTCTGGTTTCGGGCTGTCTGTTTTTAAAGGCCAGAGCCGTGGCCCTGTATGATGGTCTCAAATATCCAAAAGACAGTGACAGCCGATTTCAAGCCAGAGAGGTACTGATTTTTAGTGTTTCTTAAAACTCATTTCATAGCATGAACCTGACGATGTATCACTTGGGTTCCTGTGGATGTCCTCAGATCTTTCTGGACTGGTGGTTGATCAGTTAAAGTGGGCAACAATGTGTAGACACCCTATTGCCTGAATTGAGAGTTCTGCTAACCAGTATCTTGAAAATACATGATCTGTGGTTTTCCATTTTGTATTTTTAATTTTTTCCTTATTCATGATAGATGATTTGCAGGTACACATGAGGAAAGGAGACACAAGCCCCCTGCCCAGGGGCTGGTTATGTTGCAGTCTCCTTCATTCGTTCCTCTAGCCTCTCGGATCTTAGGCACTCACACCCATGCCCAGTGTGTCTCAGACTGACCAGGCTGGGGATCTGACTCCTGACTTCTCTAGAGTAATGTGGGCCCCATGAATTTTTGGTTTTTAGATGTTTGCCAGAAGGTACATGCACTCACCAACGAGAGGGAGAAAGCCCCCTACAGTGGGGCCTGGTTATGTTGCAATCCCATTTCTGTTTCTCCAACCTGTTGGGATTTTTGTCACACATGCACATGCCCATCATGCACACTTTCTTAAGCTGCTCGGGCTGAGATTTGATCCATTCATTTGGCCACATGCAATCCTGTTTCATAGCCATGAGACCGTGGAACCAGCCCAGTTTTGTTTTAGGGCTCATGATAGTGAAACGATCTGAAGTAGAGAATTCCTTTGGGCTTTTATAGATGTTATCTCTCAATTTTCCCCATATCTCATTTGACAGGCTTTACAGTAGAAACTAGAAATAGAAACCAAGCTAAGTAATAGACTAAAGCACTTAGCAGTTACAGACATCAGTCAGTATTTGTTACCTAGCGAGTGGTTAAAGCTCGGTTAATACCACTAGTTTAGTCCATATTCCAGTGGGATAATTATGGGGTGGGCAGAAAAGTCATGACACTTTTTTTTATAGAAAAACCTCATGACTTTTCTGATGACCCAATATTTTTAAATAAAGTTGTCCTTGACAGGACAACGGGCTATAGGAGGAAAACCAAGCTGAGTTTGAGTAAGCACTAGATGAGGCTGGGTCTCGCTAGGCAAGGTATCAGGTGTGAACTGTACATCAGCTCCCTGTCTCTGAATGTGGTCTGCTCAGGGAGGTCAAGATACATGTGGCACTTGAGATCTTTCAGGTTTCCATCACTGTCGGCTGGCCTCCTGTCTAGTCCAAACCTCTCCCTACTCCACTGCTTAGCTTATGCTGGGTATACTTTTTTTTTCTCTTTTAAAGAATTATTCAGCAGATTGCATAGTGGTTATGCTGCTGGACTCCTGTGGCTGACCACGATTCGGGTCCTGGACCGGGTGGCTTCAAAATCACGCCAGGCACACATGTGTGTGCCCACGCTCCCAAGAGGAGAATGGAAGAGGAGGGATTGTGGCGAGGCCATCCCCCTGGGGGGTGATTGTCTCTCCCCAGCAACCACATGCACCCTGAGGCAAGAACCTCTTCAAAAAAGGAAAAAGCATCATTTCATTTTGTTTATTTATTTTTTAATTCACCAGTGAAAGAGAGGACAGAACGTGAGAAAGCAAGCTGCCAGATCCAGGACTCAATCACGCTTGGCCCTGTGGGAGTTCAGTACCATAACCAGCTGTGCCACCTGCAGGCCCCGGCTCTGTGTCCTTTCTAAACATTGAACTCTTCCAGAGGCTTTTTGGCCATCCTGATTTCACCTTGTTTCCCACCACTTGCTGACACACTGGCTAATTAGTAGAGACAATGCAAACTTAGATTGTATTCATTTTTGAGCAAAAAAAGCAGAAGTCAAAAGAGTTTCCTCATCTGAATTGGAAAGAGAGTTTCCAAATGAGCTCATATTTTGTGGAGAATAGAAGGAAGAGATTTCTTTCAGCAGAGCCTGGGGTTGTATGCCTTGGGTTCAAGAATAGTGTGGAGAGACAGAGATGTATTCCAGCCTTCCAGAGTTGGGTTTGCCAAGAGGCAGAATGCCTCATTTCAGCTCATTTCAGAAAGTTTTGTGTGGAACTTTGTCACATAGTTTAAGTGTGGTTTTCAAATAGGAAGTACACATACTATTTGAATTGGTTTTGCTTGACTGAAGGATTCATAGAGTTTATTGATTCTACTCAAAAAATAAAAAGGAAAAAAATAGGACCAGGAGGTGACATAATGGTTATGGCACTGGACTCATATGTAGTCAACTGCAGTTCGAGTCCTAGACCCAGTGACTTAAAACTCAGGCTGGGCATATGAGCGTGTGTGCCCAAGATCCCAGGAGAAGAATGGAGGAAAATGGGTTGTGGTGTGGCCATCCCCCTGGAGAGTGATTTATTTCTTTCTGTCTCTCCAGCAAGTGCACACACCCTATAGCAAAAATCTCTCTCTCAAAAATAAAGGGGAGGGGGGGCTTATGGGTTCCAGGGAGAAACTGCACTCAGTGTGTAGTATGAGATGCAGAAGAGAACATTGCACCTGACGTAAAGCCAGGCTCTTCACAAGCTGATGATACCCATTGAGGGGATTGATCGGCTCTTGTATGTCTACAGCCTGATAATGCACGTGGGTGTTACAGGGTTTCCTGGTGCATGGCTCCATTACCAGAATTTTATTTCCAGCTTACAGTTTCAGAGGGAAACAGATTTACTTCCCTCTCCTCCCACACCCAGCAGCCCAGAGTCCGGGTGGTTCTGGTGCTTGAATTTTTGCCTTCCTCACCAAGATGCAGTGAGATGAAATCAAGAAATGGGATGGCTACTAACTGGGTCTCCCGCTTTGGCAGTCACACTCCTTCCACAGAACAAGTCCACATACTCCTAGAGCATTTGCTTAGCCCCTCACAGGGCAGCATTGTGCATGCTGGGTCCTAAATGATTAAAGCCAAGCCACAAAAGATCCTCCACCTACAAGAGCTTGGAGTTTATTCAAAAAGAAGACTGGAAAGGTGCCTTCCATGCTCTGGTAGTTTCAGGTACTGAGAGGAATGGGACCCGGTCCCTAGCGCTGGACTGTGTTTGCACTCCATGAGTTCCTGACCACACAAAGGCATCTCCTAGGTGTGTGTTGAGCACAGATCACAGGGAGGTAGCCAGTGAAAGTGCAGCAGCACAGGGAGATACTGTTGGGCCTGGCATATCCAAAATCACCTTCTTTAGTCCTGCCATTTCTGCATTAAAATAGCAAATACTTAGGACAGTTTGCCAAGCACTGTCTTTAGAGGTTTTTGCTATAGGGCGCGTGGGCTCCCCAGAGAGATGGAAAATGAGAAATCACCCCCCAGGGGGGATGGCCATGCCACAATCCCTTCTCCATTCTCCTCTTGGGATCTTGGGCACACACACACAGAAAGCGAGAAATCAGCTCCCGGGGGGATGGCCATGCCACAATCCCTTCTCCATTCTCCTCTCGGGATCTTCGGCACACACGCACACATGCCTGCTGTGAGTTTAAGCCACCGGTTCTGGAACTCAAACTGTGGTCGACTACACGGGAGTCCAGCAACATAGCCATTACGCTAACTGCTGGTCCCCACCAAGCACTGTTCTAATGGGCATGTTTCAACTGACTCTCAACACCCTTGCAAGATGGATAATGTCTTCATTTTCCTTTACTCATGAGAATGAGACAGATAACTTGCCCAAGGAGACATAGTAAGTGGAGAAGGCAGGATTTGGTCCAGGCCACGTGGAGAACAAACTCTAACTACTGAAGTACTCTGGCCTTGAAATCACTAAGTAGCTAACCTAAGTATCACTCAATGTTTATGTCTCAATTTTCCTAGCTCCAAAATGGAAATGATTCTGTCTCCCTCAGGGTTTTAACGAGTAAGTGAAATACAATTAAGGTTTTTTTTTTTTTTTTAAAATTTTTTATTTTCTTTTATTTAGTAGTTTTTAGTAGTATTTTTTAAATTTGACCAGAGAAAGGGAAAGTGAGAAAGCAAGTTGTCAGGTCCAGGACTTGAACCATGGTTAGCCATGTGGGAGCCCAGTGCTTTAACCACCATGCTACCTACTGGTCTTGCTTAACTGTCTTGTTAAATATGTATACCTTAGTCTACATTTGTGTCCTTCAAGAAGCTGGAGTGTCCTAGAGTTAACTTCTGTAAACATGAGGTATGTTTCTCTTTCCCATTTAAAATTATACTGAGGAGTCCTAGGTCCCTCAGAAGTCTTACTGTGAAAGAAAAGCCATGCTGGTAGATAACTATAGGCCCTGTCTCCACTTCCATCTATGTTTTGAGGTACAGCAGAAAGTCTAACTTCAAAAATGTATTTTACACAAAGGCTTAAAACTATTGATATCCCTTCCTGTTCTCTGACTTTTAACTTCTTTCTCTTTCCAAGGGGCCGACTATGCCCAAATTCGGCCCTGGGTTGTTCCCTGCCATCCAACATCTGACATCTCTGGACTCTGGTCAGCAGCCAACATGTTTGTCTTGGGTCAGGTCCCACTGGAAGCCGTGCAAGACAAGTGTGTACAGGAGCTTCACTGGGGCCTGCACTTGGTACTAGCACCATGAGGGAGCGAAAGACAGGCTGAGGCAGAGAGGAGCTGAAGTGAAACTGATGAACTGCTCTGGAATAGGATGCTCCTTCAGAATGACCTCACCTTGAGGCAACCCTCCTATTGTCCAGTTATTGCCCCAGAGTGGAGGACAAGGGAGCACACTCAGGTGAGGCATTCTCACCCAAGGGCAGTTCTTGGAAAGACACAGACTCAGAGCCAACACTGCCTGCAGCTGGGAGTCCAGAAGGACATCTAGGTGGTGCTACAGCCTCCGCTATAGCACCCTCTGACCAGTCAGGTGCACCAGCTTCATAAAATAAGCTCAGAATAGCTCCTGCAGATTCTGCTTGGGCTCTTCCTGGAAAAACTTGGTTAGTGGGTAGAGTAGGGTCCCAGCCATTGTAGTTGGTCTCCAGGCCACAGCTAATGTCCTGTCTCTTTAGATCTAGACCTACTCTAGATCTCCCTCACCCTCAGCTCACACCTGTGCTGGTCTACACAGACACAGACCATAGTCCCTGAAAGAATCTGAACTTTGGTCACCGTGCCTTTTCTACAACTGGCAGGTGCATTCGTCTGTCTTCTGTTGAAATTGGACATGCAAGTACCATGGTCATCCATAGATAACCTGAGTGTCATTCTTCTCAGGCCCAACTGTCTAAGAGCAGCCCTGTCTCCTGGTGACTAGAGTCAAGTATTCCTGTTCTCGGATGACTTCTTTCTTACCTGCTCATCTCTTGACAAGATAAGCCCAAGGTGACCAAGTGGGCATTGTCATTTAAAGCTTAACAGGGTTCCTCCTGTGTTGGGCGCATGTATCCCCTGTCTGTCAATAGAAACCTCTAACCTACAGGACCTGAGTTGGCAGGGCTGAAACAAATTCTCAAGTGGTCACTGAGAGTAGTGATAAAACAATCACCTCAGGTTCCTATTCCTGTATAATAAGCTACCCCCAAACAGTACGTCAATACAGGTACTTATCTCAGTTTCTGTGGGTCTAGTATGCCTTTGGCTTAAGGTCTCCTGAGTTTGCAGCTGAGCTGTTGAGTAAGACCAGTATGGGGGCCGGCAGGTGGTGTGGTGGGTGGTTAAGGATGCTGAACTCCCATTTGGCCGACTGTGGTTCAAGTCCTAGACCTGGCAGCTTGCTTTCTCATTCTCTCTTTCCCCCTCCCTCTTTGGTCAAATAAATAAATAAATAAAGTTAAATAAAATAATTCTTTACGGGACCAGCAGGTGGCATGGTGATTAAGGTGCTGGACACTCCCACATGGCTGACCACGGTTCGAGTACTGGACCTGGTGGCTTGCTTTCTCACTTCCCCTCTTTCTCTCACCATCCCTGTGTCTCCCTCTGTCAAATTAAAAATCCTCCCTCTTTGGTCAAATCAATAAATAAATAAAGTTAAATAAAATAATTCTTTACGGGACCAGCAGGTGGCATGGTGATTAAGGTGCTGGACACTCCCACATGGCTGACCACGGTTCGAGTACTGGACCTGGTGGCTTGCTTTCTCACTTCCCCTCTTTCTCTCACCATCCCTGTGTCTCCCTCTGTCAAATTAAAAATAAATGAATGAATAAATAAATAAAATTGAATAAGTAATTTTTTTAAAATAAGAAAGAAAAAAAAAAAGAATGAGGAACTTGGACCAGCAGTTAGCATAATGGCTATGTCACAACTCCCACATAGCTGACCGCGGTTCGCATCCTGGACCCAGTGACTTAAACTCATGCCAGGTGCGTGTGCATATGTGCCCAAGATCCCGAGAGGAGGATGGAGGAGAAGGGATTGCTGTGTGGCTGTGCCCCCTGGGGAGTGATTTCTTGCTTTCTGTCTCTCTGTCTGTCTCTGTCTGGTGAGCGCACGCGACCTATAGCAAAAACCTCTCAAAAAAAAAAGAATGAGGAATTTGATAACCTAATTGCACTCGCCCAATGCAAGCCAGGTTGCTCCAATTAGACTGCCCAATTACTCCACCCCCCTAATGGGAATTAGGGCATTGACCAAAACGCTTGCTTTGGTCTTTCGATAAGAGAAAAATCTATGAATCATCCCTGTGTGCTTCCCTCAGGCTCCAAGGAAGGAAGATGGCAAATTGCCTCGCCCAACTTGATAACCTAATTGCACTCGCCCAATGCAAGCCAGGTTGCTCCAATTAGACTGCCCAATTACTCCACCCCCCTAATGGGAATTAGGGCATTGACCAAAACGCTTGCTTTGGTCTTTCGATAAGAGAAAAATCTATGAATCATCCCTGTGTGCTTCCCTCAGGCTCCAAGGAAGGAAGATGGCAAATTGCCTCGCCCTCCTGGTCCCCGGAGCTAGATGAGCCTTTCACTTTCCTAGTAGGGCTGCCCACTCATGGCTAACTAACTGCCTACCATAGCCTGCCCGGTAGTATATGATCCTTCCTCACGGGGACCTGCTTTCTCTCCCAGTAGGTTCTGAGTTCGGAAACTGAGCAAGGGATGACTTTTTATTGAGGTGGCCGCCTTCAGCCTTTTTATCATTAATTTCTTTTGAGTGTAGAAATTGATGAATACGCAACAGTTTATCATTCCCGCAAAGGCTGTTCTCAATTAACCATGTCTAAAATTCACCTTGCTACTAATGATGGTAATCTCCATCTTGTTCTTGATCGTATAGAAGTCAATATTGTTCTCTTTTTATTTGTATTCTGCAAGAGTCAAAATATAGGTGCTGAATATGTGGACTTTGGTGTCAAGTAGTCCTTTGGAATTCCAGCTTTATTCCATGTTCTCTCACACAAGTAGCAGATTTCTTTCTTATTTGTTTTAGGTTTTTACCCTAGGGGGTGTGTGTGCTAAGAGGGACAGATAAACAAAGGGAAAGTGAGAAATCATCCCCTGAGGGGGATGGCCATGGCCTACACAATCCTCCTCCATTCTTTTCTTGGGATTTTGGGATATGCACACACATATGCCTAGCATGATTTTCCAGGGCTCAAATCACAGTTCACCATGTGGGAGTCCAGCACCTTAGCCACTATTCCATAGCAGATGTCTTTTATTGTGGTTTCATTATCATACATGTAAATAAAAAATAGATGTGGGACCAGCAGATAGTGTAGCAGTTACGTCCCTGAACTCCCATGTGGCCAACCATGGTTCGAGTGCTGGACCCAGTGGCTTGAACCTCACGCTGGGTGTTTGTGCGTGTGTACCCAAGATCCCAGGAGGAGAATGGAGGAAAAGGGATTGCAGTGTGGCCACACACACACGGTGGGGGGGGGAGGGGGTGTTCTCACTCTCTGACTCTCTGTCTCTGTCCTGCGAGCACATGTACCCTGTAGCAAAAGACTCACTAAGGAAGGAAGGAAAGAAGGAAGGAAGGAAGGAAGGAAGGAAGGAAGGAAGGAAGGAAGGAAGGAAAACACAGACGCTCTGTTGTTTACTACTTTAGTAGAGGGCCTCTCTTGGGGTGAAATGTGAATGTCCTGTTTGGATGTCAGGACTCAGAACGTCTCTTATGGCAGGACAGCTGGTGTAGGAGTTAGTGTTTCTCCTGGATTCTCTTGTCCTTGTTTGTCACTTTAGATGCGTCTGAACCATCGCAAACTCCCCCAGGGTTCCTAGCCAAAGCTCAGACTTTGTTCTCCAAGCTACAAACCAAAATCACAACAGACTCAGCAAAATAGACCATTTTTAGCAATCAGTACAGTTGCTGCAGTTTTCTGAAATTTATAGACAATAAATGCTTCTGACAATTCAAGCACAGTGCAAAAATTTGTCTATGCTTTGAAAACCCTTTATCGTTTAGAGACTGGGAAGCACAGGGCTAAATGAAACTAACGGGAATGTCATGCTTCTGATGGTTCTGTTTCAATTAAGTAGTTGTTGGGTGTTCTAGAAGCCGAATAGCACCAAGCCCTGAACTAGGAGGTTGGGAAAATAGAACTTCTGCTTTCAAAACGTATCTAATTGGCTTTGACGACAAGACTTAAACTGATGATACTGTAAGAGGAAAAATCTCTATTTTACCTATATATGTATTTTTAATTGTTCTTATTTTATTTTTTTATTTAACTGTATTTTTAATTTATTTTTAATTTGACCAGAGAGGGACAGAGTGAGAGAGAGAGAGGGAAAGTGAGAAAGCAAGCTGCCAAGTCCAAGACTCAAACCATGGTTGACCATGAATTTTAAGCCACTGTAGGACTTGAACCACATTGACCACGTGGGAGTCCAGCAATGTAACCATAACACCATCTGCTGGTCCCTATACATATATTTTAACCCATATTTTTGGACTAAAAGCACATATTTATAAGCATTTTTTAAAATGCAAAAAAAGATCAAAATTAGGGATTTTTGCAAATATTTCTCAATCCTTACACTTGCCTTGGCGACAGATAGTATTACTCCTTTTTTTAAAAAAAAAATTATTTAATTCTACTTATTATTATTTTAATTTGACCAGACAGAGAGAGAGAGGGAAAGCGAGAAAGCAAGCCACCAGGTCCAGGACTCAAACTGCGGTCAGCCATGTGGGAATCCAGCACCTTTATCCACCACACCATCTACAGCCACCTGCTGACCCCACTATGACACCTCTTTTGCAGGTGAGAAAACTGAGGCTCATAGAGATTAAAGTACTTGCTCAAGATCAGTCAGCTCAAATGTGAGAGTTGTGCAATCAACTCCCTTATCTCCAAGCAGAAGCACCTGCCCTCCCGACAGACAGGCGCATGATGAATTAATCAGGAAAGGGCAAGATTGTGGAGGTGTTGGGAGGAGGGGCGTACACAAATTTGCCTTTTATACTGTAGCCCATGGCTGTTCCATCCAGAGTCCTGTCTAGCAGCATCCAAACTTTCCAGGTGTCCCAGGTGCAGAAAGCTCTTCTGCCTATGCTGACACCCGTCCTCTCCCTGCGCTGTTTGGGGGAATTTTCCCGGGGCATGGCTGCAGAGAACATTGGTGTCAGCTGCTGCTCCCTAAGGCTGCAAATCAGTCCCACAAACTGAGTGCCTGGGGGAGACCAATTGCAGGAGCATAAAAGACTGAGGAGGAGGAAGCTGCTGTTGGTAGTCACTTTTGTGGCTTCTTCTCTGAGAAGGTGGAAAAGGATATCTCTTCATAAACAGAGGTGGAGCGTGGAAACCGGCTGGGATTGGAAGGTAAGTCAGTCTGCATCTTTATAAGTGCACCCTTTCCAGCCAGGTCAGGCTGCTGAGCTCAGGCCGTCACAATTCCTGCTCTGAGAATGGTAGCGTCACCACCCGTGTGTTGCCTGGGACCCAGGAATGGGGCTTACTCTGCGTTCCTTGGGGACAGCTTGGCCTTGTGACAGACCTCAAGGGATGCTTGGCCTGCTGTAGGGAGAGCATGGTCTCTGAATCAGCAGGCCGTGATTCAACTGCCTGTTTTAGTTCCAGCTCTGTGCCTCCTAGGGAAGTGACCTAATTTCTCTGCTGCTCAGTTTCCCCCTTCATTGAGTAGAGGTCATAACACTTGTGGATTACTGTAGTTATCCAAAAAGACCATGTAAAAGGGTGTCCCATGCTTGGCTTCTGTTCTCAATGCCAAGCCTCCAGTGTCCACACCGCGTGCCCATCTGGACAAGCAATCTGGCTCCAAGCCGCAGCTTGTTTGTGTCACTTTCCTGTTCTTTCGAAGGTAGAGGCCAGCAGATGGCAGAGCAATTACGTTGTTGGACTCCAACCTGGCCAACTGTGGTTAGAGTCCTGGACCCGGTGGCTTGAAACTCATGCTGGGCATGTGTGCATGCATGCCCAAGATCTTGGGAGGAGAATGGAGGAAAAGAGATTGCGGCTGGCCATCCCCCCTTGGGGGTGATTTCTCATTTTCCCTCTCACTGTCTCTGTGTCTCCCCCCACCCCCAACTCTTCCCAGAGCACACACACCCTAAAGAAAAAAACTCTTAAAAAAAAAAAAAAAAGGTAAGTGCCCTGGAGGAAAGCTCTGCAGGTGTCTGTCTTGATGCTCAGGTAGCCCTGGGGGAGGGCTGCAGGGCCAGGGCCTGCTGTGCAGTCTGGGCAGGCAGTCCACCTCTCTGGCTTCCGTTCCTCACCATCACCAGGGGGGTAGTGATAGCTGCCCTCGGTTCCCTCGTTGCATGATGGGAGTAATCATGTCTGTCATCTACCGATAAATAGCCAGTGAGGATCTTGCCCTTCCCCAACTCACTCTCCAACAGCTGGTATTTGAGAAACTATCTGAGCCTGACTGGGGTGGGGATGTGGACTCTGCTGCAGGGAGGGTGCCCTGAGAACATGGCAGTGAAAGTCCTGTGAGCTGCTCCCAGCTGGGGGCCCTCCCCGATGCCTGTGGGTGCTGTGGTTTAGATTCGCAGGTGCAGCAGATCGCAACCCCTCCAGGCCTCTTGAGTGCAAAGCCATGGCTCAGAAGAACCCCAAAGACAACGGCATTACCTTCCCCTACAGAGACCTGGCCTCCGAGGTGACCAGGCGCAGAGTGACCATGACCACGAGGTACCTCCTGTTGGCTCCCCACAGGTTTGGGTGGGGTGTGAACGTGACCACTGAGCCCCACCAAGTTCCTGAAACTGCAGGAGGCCCTGACCCCCATAAATCCATTCAGCCGCTGCTGCAAGGTGCAACCCGTGGATGAGGAAACTGCTTCATCCCCTCTTATGGGAAACTGACCTTTCCAGAGGCCCCTGGGTGTGGGCCATGGTGTGGTGGGATGGACTTCACTGCAGTGGCTCATAATGGGGCTGGGGGTCACCTGGTTGCCTTGGTAATGTGATGGAAGCTGGGATGTGGCCCACCGGTGTCAGATGCAGTCCTTCACGATGTTGGGAACGGCCTGGGCTCCCTAGAAGCCCACCCTCATTCCCAACGAGGCCATCGCTCCCTGTGGGCAGGGGCTGTGTTAACCTTCTCTGGCATGTGCCAGGTGCGGGAACTGTGCTAGCGGACAACGAAAGAGTGAGTGGCCAGTGAGTCCTTAGAGGAGACCTGACCCAGCCTGATGAAAGGGAGAAGGCTTTGCCAGGGATGGGGCAGGCAGCTGCCTGTATGTCATGCTCCAGTTCTCAAAGGCCTTGGCCGTCCGAGACCTACCCCCACGTGGTAGGGTTGCAGATAAAATATAGAAAGCCCTGTTTGATTCAAATTTTACTTTTTAAAATTCAAAATAGTAGAGCGAGTGTGCATTCATATCAGGGAGTGATAGGGGGCGCTCTCCACAGGGTCTGATTACATCAGCATCCCCTCCTCCAGTCAGCCAGCCTCTGAGACAGGAGGGTCCTAGACACTCACACCTATGCCCAGTGTGCTTAATGCTGGCCGGGCTAGGGCTCTGAGCCATAGCTGCCTTGGGGAATTCAATTTCTCTAGAATGGTGTGTCACAGAGCTGGCCATAATTTAAATTTTTAGTGTATGTGCTGCCAAAGCAAGCAGGTTAACTTGGATTTTAGATAAAAACAATTTTTGGTTTAAGTGTGTGTGTACAGTAGTGTAACACGGATTATTATTTGGGATGATATTTAAATTATTTTTCTGGGATTCAAATCTAACTGGGTGCTCTAATTTTCTTATGTTTGACAAACGTAATGATGTCACTGGGGGAAGGTACTGTCTCTGGTCTGAAATCTCCAGATCTGGGAGTGGGGGAAAGGAAGTGCTCAAGATATCCCATAAAGGTGTATAAAGAAAAACTCTGGTCTCCAATTTATATGAAAACTGAACTCCACTGAAATGGCGTTTGGTTAGGCATACCGCCCTCCGGTGCGTCAGGTGATCCTGGGTGGGCTGCGACCCGCTCTTAAGGGTCAGTTGGGGCTGTAGGCTGAAGGAAGGCTAAGGTGGGGGCCTCCTCAGCCACGAACAGCAAATGTCATTGTGTTGTGATTCACTCGGGTTGTCTGTTATCTAGTCTTGAGGAATATAACTCTCAGTGAGATAAGGGACCTAAAAAAAATCTGCCAAGAAAGCTTAGGTGGAAGCAATTCTAATGTTGCAAATAAAACCAGACAAAAACTGGCAGAGCTGACACTTTGAGCTTGAACTCTTTTTGGGCACATGATGGGCTTAAAAATAATGATTTTATGCAATCTGATAAGTTGGCAAAAAAAAAAAAATCTGTTTTCTATTTGAAATATAAATTTCCCTCCAATATTGTTCATAGTGCTCCTTGGCCTTAGTTTATTGTGATATAAGATACTAGTGAGTTGATAGACTTTCTTGGTTAACATGCATATGAATGCTGAGAACCTTTACTGACAGAGTTGTGTGGCCAGTTCATCACCACGGGCTGAAACTGTAGGGCTTGGCATTGCCTCCAGGAGGTTGTGGTGTTGTGCTCCAGTGTCTACCCAAGAAGGAAGGTTGGGCACAAATCTGGGGCCTTGCGTGGGCTCCCAACTATCCTCTCTGCATCAACCCACGTCACTTAGCAATGTTAGTTAGGGTCAGCTCAGATTGAGATGGCAGCAGCAAACTCTGTCTAGGTCCAAAGCTGTGGAAAGATTACAGTTGCGCCTTTCCCGCCCACATGATCCAGGTAAACCACCTTCTACGTCACCTTTCTCAGCTGAAAGATTGATTGTGGAGTGTGGCGGAAAATCTGAACATAATCTGGTTCTTGTTTCCAGCTGGTTTCCGGTCTCTGTGCCCAGTGGGCATTCAGAGAATGTTAAATCTGAATCTGTAACAGCTGGACAGGTTAGTCCTATTCCCTTAAAGGCAGGGTTTGCCTAACCCTGGGCAGGTTGCAGAAGCCAGGGTACACTTCAGAACAGGAGGAGATCCTGTGGGCTGGGGAGGGAGGAAGGTAGGAAGAGGAGAATGTAAGATGTGCCCGAGACTGGACTGGCCCCATGACTAGCCGGGCTGCAGCAAGTGAAGGGTTGAAACTGAGCCTGTCCAGGCTGAAATGTGCAGAGCTGGTTGGCAGAGGATGGGGAGAGCCAGTGATGAGATGGCCTCCTGCTCCAATACCAAGAGACCCTAGGGGTGGGAGTGGACCTCAGCTCTATTGGTTCCTCCAGGCCAGTTGGGACAGTGATGCTTGCTGTGACAGGAGCTGTAGACTATGTAAGTGGACTAGCTTTTGTGTTTGCAGGTACTCACTCTGCAAGTATGGGCAGTGGGGTCTGGAAGGGTATCCTCCAGTGCTAAGTGGTTTTCTTTAGGTGCTGTTATCTGGGCTGGTTCTGTTGTTCTCTCTTCCTGTCTTATAAAAAGTCCTATCTGTATTCGAATAGCATTCAATGTGCTTTTTTTTTTCCCTAGAGAAGAGATAATTACCAAGGAAAGTGATGACGCTAGGGAGATGCACACTCATGAGGATTTGGAACGAGACCCTTCCCCCAGCATGGCTCATCCTACGGTCCCCCACGCCCCACCTCCTTCTCCTGCGGAGGATCCCACAGCCTCCTAAACATAGGGAAGCTGTTATTTTGAAGTGGACTCTTACATAACACTTCAGGAAGCAGCTTTAGTGACGTGCTTGGGGTTGTTTGAAGACGGTCTTGGAAGATCTTTATTCCTCCCTGGTTTCCTCCTCCTGGAGCCAGTTACATGTTGTCTATCCTCACCAATGCACTTGGAGTGACTGAGTTTTTCAAGCCAGGTCTCTGATGTGATAAGTCTAGAGATGATCTTGAATTTCTGCTTTGCTGCAGAACACTTACTGTAGTCAGTTACATATGAATTAAAAAAATGATCAAGCCTTGTTTGTTACTTAATCTTATAAAACAGCCATGTGGGGCCAGCAGGTAGAGTGGAGGTTAAGGCACTGGATTCCACATGGGCTTTGAACCATGGTTCAAGTCCTAATCCCAGCGGCTTGAAAAACACACGAGGCACAAGTACATGTAAGCCCAAAAAAATCCCAAGAGGAGAATGGAGGAGAAAAAATTGCAGCATGGCCATTCCCTCTGAGGGGGATTTCTTTCTTCCTCTCTGGCTCTGGTGAACACATGCACCCTATATATTAAAAAAAGAAAAAGAGTTCTAAATGATTGAAATATGTATAAAATTCTTCAGTAGAAAATTCTACCCTAAAAAGCTGCAAGAGCTGTCAGGTGGCATAGTGGTTATGGTGCTGGATTCCCAAATGGTTGACCATGGTTCAAGTCCTGGACTCGACAGCTTGAAACTCACATCAGGCATATGCGTGTGCATGCCCAAAATCCCAAGAGAATCGAGGAGAAGGAACTGTGGCATGGCCATCCCCAGTGGGGGGAATTTCTCACTTTCTGTCTCTCTCTAGCTTTCCAATGAACACATGTGCCCTATAGCAAAAATCTCTTTTTAAAAAATTGCAAATGCAGAGTGATTTAGTTCGGGCAGAGTACATTACATGGGTGCCCTGCTTAAGCCTCTGGACAGACCCCGAAGAACCTCTGAGAACTCTCGGGACTCTTTTGAAAGCATCCAAATGTAACAATTCATG
The DNA here is from genome assembly GCF_000334495.1 of Tupaia belangeri chinensis. Classification (NCBI taxonomy): domain Eukaryota; kingdom Metazoa; phylum Chordata; class Mammalia; order Scandentia; family Tupaiidae; genus Tupaia; species Tupaia belangeri. Next base: position 7,040,482 of record NW_006159534.1, on the reverse strand, counting down.
TGGCCAGCCAGTGGTGTGGTGGTTAAGGTGGCTGGATCTCACATGACCAACTACGTGGTTCGAGTCCCAGACCCAAGGGCTAAATATACACTAAGCATGTGTGTGTGCATGCTCAAAATCCAGAGAGGAGAATGGAGAAGAAAAGACTGTGGTGTGGCCATCCTCCCTGGGGGGTGCTTTCTCAATGTCCTCCCCTCTCTCTCCTTCTCTGTCTCTCCCCAGCGAGGGTGTATGTCCTATAGCAAGCTTTAAAAAAAAAAAAGTAATAATTCAGATATATATATGGAAAATGTCCTTACATGACATCTTTTATCTGCTTCTCTGTAAGCTCCTTGTAAGCATTCTATCTCCAGGCCTGCTCCTAAAAATGTGCTCTGGGGGACTGCAGGTGGAATAGAGGTTAGTGCTGAACTTTCACATGGTCAACCAAGGTTTGAGTCCTGGACCTGGAGGCTCAAAACTCACGCTGAGAGTGTGTTCATGCCCAAAATCCCAAGAGGAGAATGGAAGAGAAGGGACTGTGGAGTGCCATCCTGTTGTGAGGGTGATTTCTCTCTGTCTCTCTGATGAGCACATTCGCTCTATAGCAAAAATCTCTTTTAAAAAGTACTCTGGTCCTCCCAGCACCAGTGGCTGTGCTGTTGGCATGGACGCCTGCTTTCTTGCTTGCACGGGTGTGGGTAGGGCCTGCCCTTGCCAGCTGGTGCCTGGCATACACACTGCTGCCACCTCGGGTGCCAAAACAGACCTGCACTGGCCAACAGGAGAAACACTAACCGCAGGTGATTACTTACATTTCAGTTAATTAAAATTAAGGGGACCAGTAGGTGGCATAGTGGTTGAGGCACTGGACTCCCACAAGGCCAACCATGGTTCAAGTCCTGGACCTTGCGGCTTGATATACTAGGCACATGTGTGTGTGTGCCCAAAATCTCGAGAGGAGGATGAAGGAAAAGGGATTGCAGTATGGTCACCCCCCCGGGGGATAATTTCACACTTTCTGTCTCTGTCTCTTTCTGGAGAGTGCATGTGCCCTATAGCAAAAATCTCTCTTAAAAAAAAAAATTAGGGACCAGTCCCTAGCCTAGTGAGTAAGAGAACTGGTTCCCACATGGCTGGCATCAATTCCAATCCTCGCCCTTGTGGCTTAAAAAAACAAAAAATATACCAGGTATGTAAGCTTGCATGCCCAAAATCCGGATAGGGTGGAGAAGTGGAAGAAAAGAGATTGCAGCATGATCACACCCCATCAGGGAGTGCTTTCCATCTCTCTTTGGTGAGTGCATGTGTCCTCTGGCACTTAAAAATTAAAATTCAGTTCCTTAGCCCCACTAGCCACATTTCAAGTGCTTAATAGGTGCATGTGGCTGGCAGTGGCCCTACTCGATGTGCAGATTTCACATGTCACAGAAAGTTCTATCAGGCAACGCCAGGACAGAAGTTAAGCCAGCTGTCCAAGGTCGCACAGCCAGTTACACCAGAATCGAGGGCCTGCCCCATCGTGCACTTATTATTGCTGTGGAGAGGAGTTCAGATCCTACATGGCCCGCCAGGGTTTGGGTCCTGGGCCCAGCAGGGTCGCACATACGTACCGAGGATCCTGATGGATGAGAACTGGAGGAAAAGGGATTGTGACACGACCAGGTCCCATTAGGGGTGTTTTTCTCCTTTCTCTCCTTTTCTCTCATGCTTGTACACATGCCTTATGGCATAGTAAAAGAAAAAAATGGGGACCAGCGGTTGGCACAATGGCTATGTCACTGGACTCCCATGTAGCCGACCATGGTTTGAGTCCTGGACCCAGTGGCTTAAACTCGTGCTGGGCATATGTGTGTGCGTGTCCAGGATCCTGAGAGGAGAATGGAGGAGAACAGATTGCAGCGTGGCCATCCCCTCCTGGGGGGTGATTTCTCTCTCTCTGTCTCTGTCTTTCTGGCGAGCGTACGAGCCCTATAGCAAAAACCTCTCCAAAAAAAAGAAAGAAAGAAAAAAATGCATTGAGGAGACGGGGAGGAAAGGACTAAGTTTTGTGTTAGTTTTATTTCTAGTTTTGTTTCTGAGCATGTTCCAGAATGTTCTTTCAGTTTATCTGTCCAGTAAATATGGTTGAGCACCTCCCATGTGAGCCAGGACCGTTCTAGGAATATATCCCTGTGCAGAGCACTCAGTCTCTGAGACTATGGAGTTTACACTCCAGTGGGGGTAGACCAACATATTCACAACTTGAAAACAGTGTATCGTATCATAGAGGAGATCTTCCAAGATTTCTTGGAAATGTGTATCATGAAAAATGTATGCATAAATTAAAAAAAAAATTTTGAACTTAAATGTTTAATTCCATTTTCCCACAGACTGTTCAGGGTCCCCCTCATACATCAGGAGATGATATTGAAAAAGAAATTCTGAAATAGTCAGATGAGGTAAGGGAGATGGGATGTGTCTGAAGAAGTGGCGGGTTACCCTGTTTTAAATAGGGTGGTCTGCTTAGGCCTCCTTAAGGTGACATGTGAGCAAAGACGTGAAGCCAGTGTGGAGTTAGGTATGTGACGGCAGGACAGAGGCAAGAGGCAGGTTTGAGCCAAGTGCTGAAGTTTGAAGGCAGAGGTGTGTCTGGTGTGTTCAAGGGTGAGCAGTGAAAGGACACCGATAAAAGGTGATGTCACAGTGGTGAAGAAGGGACCTCTGTCCTGTGGGCTGTGGAAGGACTCTGACTTTGACTGGCTGAGATGGGGAGCCCTGAGCGTTCTCAGACAGAAAGGGGTATGATCTGGTGTGGATTTTAGGGGGTTGCGTTGGCTGTGCTCAGAGCAGGTTGGGGTGGGAGTAGAAATGGTCCAGATGTGATCGCAGTAATCCTGGGACCAGAGGATGGTCGTTAGGGCCAGTAGAAGCAGGGTGATGAGAAATGGGTCGGATTCAGGCTCTCTGTATTTGAAACTGGAACTAACAGAAGTTGCTGATGGGTTGGCTATGGGGTATGGGAAGCAGGGTAAACGACAACACCCAGGTTTTTGGCCTTAGTTGCTCAGTGCGACTTTGACGTGTCTGGGGGTGGAGTGGGGTAGGGAAACTCAGAAGATCAGTGTGTGGTAACTTGATGCACCTAGTAGACATCTAGGGGAGATGTCAAGGGGGCAAATAAACACGTGGTTTTGGAGTTTGCATGTAATGGCTGGGCTGAGAGGTGGGCCATCAGTCTCGGCCTGCTACTTACGGCCCTGATACAGGTGAGAGCACAGAGAAAGGAGTAAGGAAGTGACCCTACACAGAACCTCGGCACTTCAACCTTAAGAGGTTGGGGCTAATTACCAGCTAAACTTGCTATTGTTAGATTATTTAAGAAATTGTGTGATCATTAAAATGTGGGGGGGGAAGGAATGGAAGACAACTGTAGACACCAGAGATAGTGTGAGAAGAGGGTGGGAAAGGGCAGAGGGTCAGACATGGGGTAAATATTTATATAAAACTAGAAATGGAAAATTATTGATGATAACATACATGATTAAGCCACTGTGCAGTATATTCTGGATGGGAACTACACTTTGTATACTGTGATGATGATTAGGGGATGAATGTAAATTAATCAATTAAAAAATGTTTCAGGAGAAAAATACAAAAACCGTTTTTCTTGAAATAAAAAAAATGCTTATTTGATGACCGCAGTAAGCTATATAGCCCCAGCTAGGTGCTACTTTATAGTATGTTCATTCTACTCCCTGAGGTTTATGCCTAAAGTCAGACTTGTGTTCATGGATATGTATATATCAGCTGTGCTTGCTATTGGAAATATTTAGATGAATTCAGTTCATTAGCAAATCAATAAAATAGGGAGGAAAGGCACAGAAAGCAACCCTGAATACTAGAGACAGTGTGGGAGGAGGGTGGGAAACGGCAGAGGGTGAGAGATACGGAATCAAGGATGGCAAAAAAAAAAAAAAGGCAAAATATACAGGAAACAATAAATGGTAAATTATTTGTTGACGATAATACGTATGTTGATGTGCTTGATCGAGCCAATAAACAGTGTATTCTGGATGGAAAATTTCATTTTGTATGTTGTAATAATGTATAGTGAATGAATGTAAATAAATAAGTTTAATAAGAAAATAAAAAGTAAATAAAAAGAGGTTGGGGCTAAAGGGAGAGCCCAGTCGAAGAAACAGAGAAGGAGCAGTCGATGATGAAGATGTCTCCTGTTCTGGAAGCTAAGCCAAGAAACAGTGTCTGCCATCTTTCCTTCTCCCTTCATCTTCTTTCATCCCAAAGCCAGAGAAGTATTTGAGGGAGAGAGAAAAGGAGCTGTAGGTATAGGCTGTGCAAGGGGATTCTCATCACCTGTAGGAGAGTCGCCTACTCGCCCAAGGGTGTCTCCTCACCTTCCACTTGCCGACCAAACACCTGGCAGCTACAGATGCTCAGGAGGGAGGAGTTCATGCATTATAACTTCTGCCTTTTCTAATCTTTAACAATCTGGGGGAACATCTCAAGTGAGAGAAGTAAAGAAGAAACCTTAAACTGAACCCTGGGGTTGGGGGCTGAATGTGCCCCATACCTGCCTCAAATCATAAATCAAAGTCCTAATCCCAATATCAGAATGTAGACTCTCTTTGGAAATGGAGTCTTCAGTTCAAATGAGGCTATTACATGAGCCCTTGTCCAATATAACCATTATTCTTATAAAAAGAGGAGATTAAGACCACCAATACACAGAGAAAACCATGCAGAGATAGTGAGAAGGTGACCATCTGAAAGCCAGAGAGAGCCTTCAGAAGAACCAACCCTGCTGTCACCTTGATTCCAGACTCCCAGCCTACAAAAGTATGAGAAAATAAAACTCGATCATTTATGCTCTTCACGTCTTTGTTACGCAGCCTGAGCAGACTAATATTCCCGTGGAGAGCCCCTTCCCTACTCACTCACGGTGTGTGTAGCTTCCATGAGAACTGACTACCAGCAGAAAAGAAAAGTCAAATGCTTGGCTTTACCTTCCAAAGAATAGTTTTTGGAACTCATGGTAGGGAGAATTATCTTTAAAGCCAAGGCTTCAACTCCTAAGATCTGGTTCTCTTGGCCTGCAGAGGCTGAACCCTGGTCCCATGAACAAAACCTACAAAGAAACACAGGAAGGGTTAGAATGTCCCGTCCTGCAGGCTGAATAAAGTTTGGGAAGCAAAGGTACTAAAAAGTGAGAAAGCAAGAGACCTTAGATTCTGGAGACTTTCTGACAGAACCTCCTGTCCCAGCAGGTTGGGAAGCAGCGGGGACGTGAGCTGTTGGCAAGTACAGCCTGTGTAAGTAGCAAACTTCCAGCTGATGTGCCCATGTGCCAGCTGGGGGCAGCGGCACAGTCAAAAGGAAACTGTCTTTGTGCCACTGGCTCCTGGGGTGTTCCCACATTTTGGGGAGGGCCGCATGACAGGCTAGGAGAAAGCAACATGTCTAACAGGAGGACGCTGGACCTGAAGCTGCAGAGAGGATGTGGATGTCAGGAGAAAACACTGGAGTCTGTGCTGATGGCAAAGCCCGGCCCTGGCTAGGGCCTCCCTGCACTGCCTCAGACACGGACCCTCTGTGAGGACAGGAAAGAAAGGAGAGCCGGGGCTGATGGACTGAGGGCACACGGAGGAGCAAACTCCAAGCTGAGCTGGCAGGACCAAGTGTTCTGCTGTTCAATGTGATAGCAACTGAGGACAGCAGTTAAGTGCAGTTATTAAAAATCATGCTAGGGAACCAGCAGTTAGCGTAATGGCTATATCACTGGACTCCCATGTAGTCGACCACGGTTCGCGTCCCAGACCTGGTGGCTTAAAACTCAAGCCGGGTGCGTGTGTGTGCGTGCCCAAGATCCTGAGAGGAGAATGGAGGAGAAGGGATTGCGGCGTGACCATCCCCCCTGGGGGGCAATTTCTCGCTTTCTGTCTCTATGTCTTTGTCTGTCTGGCGAGCGCACATGCCCTATAGCGAAAAACCTCTCCAAAAAAAAAAAAAAATGCTATATGGGAGCCAGCAGATGCTGTGATAGGTAAGGCACTGGATCCCACATGGCCCACTGAGCTGTTTGAGCCCTGGATCTGGTGACTTGAAAAAATCCCACTGGGCATATGTGCACACATGCTCAAAATCCTGAACAGAGAACGGAGGAAGGAATTGTGTCATGGCCATACCCCTGCCCCGGGAATGCTTTCTCACTTTCCTTCTCTCTGTCTATCTCTCTATGGTGAGCACACATACCCTACAGAAAAAACTTAATCATAATAATAATGCCCTGAGCCTGGAGGAGAATGGGGAGCTATAATTTAAGGGGTGGAAAGTTTCGGTTTTATAAGATGTACTAAGTTCTGGAGATGGACGGCGATGGTTGCACAGCGGTGTGTATGTATTTGATAACACTGAGCTGTGCACTTGAAAATGGTCAAGAGGGACTACAAGGTGGTGTGGAGGTTAAGGCGCTGTTTCCTATATGGCTGACTACACTATTGGTAGATTGGGAATCACTGTGTGTGCGTGTGCACGCATGTGTCTGTGCGTGCGTGTGCGTGACCAAAATCCCAAAAGAGTGAAGAAGGGATTGTAGCATAGCCATCTCCCTGGGGAGTGATCTCCCACTTTCCCTCCTTCTTTGTCTCTCCCTGGCGAGCACCTGTACCTTATGCAAAAACTGAAACAAAACAAAACAAAAAAAAACACGTATCATGATAGGGCCAGCCAGTGTCATGGTGATTAAGGTGACTGGACCCCACATGGTTATGTAGTTCAAGTCCTGGACTAGGCAGCTTAAAAAACACAGGGTACATGTGCATGTGTGCCCGAAATTCTGAGAAGAGAATGGAGGAGAAGGGATTGAAGTGTGGCCATCCCCCCCCAGAGAGTGTTTTCTCACTTTCCCTGTGTCTCTGCATGTCTCTCCTCAGCAAGTGCACACAGCTTGTAGTAAATTAAAGAAAAAAAAGGCAAGATGGTGAATTTTGTTGTTTATATTTTACTGCAATTTATTGCAAATTGGGAAAGAAAAGAATGTTATAAATTTTGCCCCCATGAGGTTGTGACTTACAGATCTCATATCCAGGGCAACAGATAAAAGCCAGAGTGGAGGCAGAATGAAGAACGGGTGAGTCGGGGAGGAAGAGGAAGGTTGTTCAGCAAGGGCCCAGAGTACCAGGAGGTGAAAGTGGGCAAGTGTGGATTCTACCACTTGCCTGGCTTCATTCTGGGCAACTCCTCAAAAGCAGGCACAGGAGTCTGTCAGTGGTGCAGCAATAACAATGACATGGGGACACTCTGGGTTTACAACCAGAGACATGACGTGCTGCTGTCCCTAACAACATCAGGTACACATGTGCTTATGATTTGAGCTGGCTGGAGCTGTGGGTGGATTGTGGCATGAAGACCCAACTAGGGGTGCCTGTCTTGCACCCAAAAGAATAAATAGACTTGGGACCAACAGTTGGCGTAATGGCTATGTCGCTGGACTCTCATGTAGTTGACCACAGTTCAAGTCTCAGATCCGGTGGCTTAAACTCACGCTGGGCGCATGTGCATGTGTGCCCAAGATCCCAAGAGGAGAATGGAGGAGAAGGGATTGCGGTGTGGCCATCCCTCATAGGGGGTGATTTCTCACTTTCTCTCTCTCTTTTTCTGGTGAGCTCACACGCCTTATAGTAAAAACCTCTCCAAAAGAATAAATAGACTTAAAAAGACCAACAGACACAGCCTCTCGGTTATATACATGCATGCACCACACACACACACACATCTTCAACCTTGTGCAATCACATATCCTCCCAGCCTGAAGGGCTTATCTGATGGTTGGAATCTGCGCTCTTTTCTTAAGCAAAGGTTCCCACAAGAGTCAAGGAAGACAATGTTGAGCAAGATCATTTTATTTCACAAGGCTCAGGGTTACACGATACCCACTGGGTCCTATCTAAAGCACCGGAAGCCAGCGGCAGAAAACACGTCCTACGTGTGGGCAGGCTGCGCCAGAGCTCACCCTCTCCCCTTGGGAGAGCGCTTGTGATATGGCTCTGCCCGTCATGCAGTATGCAAGAGCAGTAGCTTTCGTGAAGGAACTAGTGCCTCATAACTTTTGCCCCACATGACCGGAAAACCTGAAGTCTTCCAGTTAAACATTCCTCTAAAAGCTGCTAGGACAGGAGAATATCTGTTATAATATGAGACTGTTATGTGCCCATGGCTGGTCCTGCAGTCAGGTGGTGAGGTGGGCGAGGCCCTTCTGCACTAATGAAGGTTGGAGAGCTGTGTGAAGCTGCACGGGCTCCTGCTGCCCCTCCCTTCAGCCTGCTCCCCTGGGGCCCTGGACATCCCCCTCTGCCTTTGCTGGATCCCCTCTGGGCTTTCACATCTTGGAGAGCCTGACGTTGTAGGTGACCATGTTGAAGTTGTCCCAGGCGAACAGCTGCTTCAGCAGGGGGTTGTAGTCGATCATGCTGCTGTAGCGGTACCGGTTCCTGAATGGGATGCTCAGGGCCTTGCTGCTGCTTGTGCCTGTGTCGTAGGCAAAGTTGATGGTGGCATTGGCTGAGGAGTAGCTGCTGACAGTGTACAAGGTGCCACAGATGACAAAGGCGTTGGCTACTGACTGCTTGCGGATGTTGGTCTCCCAGGTCTGTTCCAGCTCCAGGTTCTCTGGGTTCAGTCTAGAGAGGACAATGGCGCCTTTGGCCTCCTCGGTGCTGTAGATGACCCAGAGGTCTGTCTCATCCACAGCCAAGTCGATGTCTGTGTAGCCGCCCCAAGAATACGGGAACTGCCCATGGTAGCCGGCCCCAGGGATTTCCTTCTCGGCCTTCACCGTCTCGGTGCTCAGCTCATACCTGATCACCATCCTGGACGCGGCCCCCTGGAAATAGAAGCTCCCCTTGTACACCACGGCGCCGGTGCTTTCCAGCGGCCGGGGCAGCACGTGAACCTTGGAAGGGTAGCCCTGCGTGAACTGGCTGATGAGGCTGTACTCAAACACCTGGCGGATGTCGGTGCCCACAGTGTCGACCCTCCATGTGGTCTCCTGCGTGTAGGGGTAGGTGGGCTTGGGGTCTCTCATCCACACGCCGTACTTGCCAGTAATGGTTTCAGCTGTTCTCACAGTGACAGGCTCCCCAACCCACACGAGTTCTCCACATCCTGGCGGATAAAATAGCAAAATGAAACACCGCTTAGACATCCTCTTTATGAATACAGAGACGGTCTAGAAGTGGGCCCTAGAGACAGACGGTCTGGGTTTAAATCTGGACTTTGGCACCCACCGACTGTGTGGCTTTCAGTAAGGCACTTAGCTCTTTAAGATTCCGTTTTCTCAAGTGTTTTGGGTAGCGGGGCGGTTGTGCGCTTTAAGCCTAACTCCAGGTGACGAGAGAAGTATGCAGTGACTGTCCCGTGCTCACGCTGCCATGTAAACCCAGCTCCTCGGTAGCAGCTGTAAAGGCAGAGGTTGCCCAGAGACTCTGAAATCATCTGCCGAAACTGGGCAGGGTGTTCACTGCGTTGCTCTTTAAAACTTCCCTGACTGGTTTATTTCTTTATTTAAAAAAAGGAAAGAGAAAAATGAACCTAGTTGGAGGAATAATCTCCATACAACAATTTTTTGAGCCCTAACTAATAGGCCACATATTTAATGTATCATTTTCATACCATAAAATCTGAACTTTTTTTTTTTTTTTGAGATTTTGCTAGAGAGAGTGTGTGTGTGCTCGCTAGAGACAGAGATACAGAAAGTGAGAAATCATCCTCTTGGGGATGGCCATGCAGCAATCCCTTCTCCTACATGCTCCTCTTGGGATTTTGGACAGGCACGCATATGTGCTTAGTGTGAGTTTGAAGCCATTGGGTCTGGGACTTGAACCGTGGTCCACTACATGGGAGTACAGCAACTTAGCCATTATGCCATCTGCTGGGCCCCCTGAACATGTATTTTTAATGTAGCAAAGAGATAGCTGAATATTTTGATTTAGCAGAATCACAGTAAATCTCTGTACGTGAATGAGCACCTTCAATTTCCTCCCAGAAGGTAGACACTCTTTGCTGCTCATATCACAAAGAATCATATTTTAAATATTTCATCATTCCCATCCCTGGAGCTGGCTACCATGGGAAGTCCCATATTCTTGGGGCAGCTTCACCAACATGCTAGCAATAAATATCAAGCACATGGATAATGAAAGTTTCTAAAAACTATAGTCTTAGTCTTAAATTTAGGCTTTCAGGGAACATTGTAGCGGGGGAAAGATTGTACTTTTCCTAAGTGACTAAAATTCAGCAAAAATACCTTATTTTTATACTGATATACAAAAATATCTGACAGACCGATATGGTGGTGCGTGGTGTGTACCTAGCCCTAAGAGAGAGGTGCGAAGGTGCTACTGGAAAATGCAGTACCTCAGGTGTGGTCAGCTCCATGTGACAATCAAGCAGGGAAGCAAACACATCGTATCTTCCTGGAAGCAGCCCAGCCCAGCATTCCAAGGGTGGAGGCTGGGATCCAGGGCTTTGCTCGGGTAAAGCTGACTTCCTGTAAACCTTTCCTGACAAACGCCCTCCGTTTCCTGTCCTCTGTTTTCCCTGGCAGGGTATGTATTCTATACCAGCTCTGAGCACAGAATCAGAGCTGGATATAAAGACCGCACAAAAAGAAAAAATCGAACTTCATACCACTGTCTCCTCCTTCAGTCCTGGGATGGCCAGATGAGCTTTCCTTCAAGATGTGAGAAGCAGGGACTTCTGTCAACTCCGACTTCAGTTCTTGGAAGGCCAAAGTGTCCAAATTCCATTTAGCAACTGCAATAAAAGAAAGAGACAGAATGGTGCTATGAGAAGCAATGGCCCAGGGGTCCACCGTACTGAGGATGGCATTTAAATAGGCTCTCAGAGTGTGTGTGTGCTCGCTAGAGACAGAGATACAGAAAGTGAGAAATCATCCTCTTGGGGATGGCCATGCAGCAATCCCTTCTCCTACATGCTCCTCTTGGGATTTTGGACAGGCACGCATATGTGCTTAGTGTGAGTTTGAAGCCATTGGGTCTGGGACTTGAACCGTGGTCCACTACATGGGAGTACAGCAACTTAGCCATTATGCCATCTGCTGGGCCCCCTGAACATGTATTTTTAATGTAGCAAAGAGATAGCTGAATATTTTGATTTAGCAGAATCACAGTAAATCTCTGTACGTGAATGAGCACCTTCAATTTCCTCCCAGAAGGTAGACACTCTTTGCTGCTCATATCACAAAGAATCATATTTTAAATATTTCATCATTCCCATCCCTGGAGCTGGCTACCATGGGAAGTCCCATATTCTTGGGGCAGCTTCACCAACATGCTAGCAATAAATATCAAGCACATGGATAATGAAAGTTTCTAAAAACTATAGTCTTAGTCTTAAATTTAGGCTTTCAGGGAACATTGTAGCGGGGGAAAGATTGTACTTTTCCTAAGTGACTAAAATTCAGCAAAAATACCTTATTTTTATACTGATATACAAAAATATCTGACAGACCGATATGGTGGTGCGTGGTGTGTACCTAGCCCTAAGAGAGAGGTGCGAAGGTGCTACTGGAAAATGCAGTACCTCAGGTGTGGTCAGCTCCATGTGACAATCAAGCAGGGAAGCAAACACATCGTATCTTCCTGGAAGCAGCCCAGCCCAGCATTCCAAGGGTGGAGGCTGGGATCCAGGGCTTTGCTCGGGTAAAGCTGACTTCCTGTAAACCTTTCCTGACAAACGCCCTCCGTTTCCTGTCCTCTGTTTTCCCTGGCAGGGTATGTATTCTATACCAGCTCTGAGCACAGAATCAGAGCTGGATATAAAGACCGCACAAAAAGAAAAAATCGAACTTCATACCACTGTCTCCTCCTTCAGTCCTGGGATGGCCAGATGAGCTTTCCTTCAAGATGTGAGAAGCAGGGACTTCTGTCAACTCCGACTTCAGTTCTTGGAAGGCCAAAGTGTCCAAATTCCATTTAGCAACTGCAATAAAAGAAAGAGACAGAATGGTGCTATGAGAAGCAATGGCCCAGGGGTCCACCGTACTGAGGATGGCATTTAAATAGGCTCTCATAAGATGCTTGAGATTTGCTGTAGGATAATAATGTTGGTGGGAAGGAGAAAGAAAGATAAAACATGTCTGCATGATGCCAATAACTATTGGAGCTGGGTGATGACTATGGCAGAATTTATTTTGGCCTCTCTATGTTTGTGAATGTTTGAAAAGTTCTGTAATGAAAAAGCCCACCGGTTGGCCCCGTGGTGCAATGGTTGAGTGCCGTGCAGAGGAAGCTAGATTCCACATGGCCAAGTGGGGTTGGAGTCCCAGCTCTGGTGGCAACATGCATAGCACATACACATGTGCTCAGGATCCCAAGGGGATGGAGATTTGAAGGAGAAAGGATTGTGGCATGACTGGGCCCCTTTGTGGGGTTCTCTCTGTCAGTCTTTCTCTTGTAAGTATGTCCTGTGGAGGAGAAAACCTCACAGGCCCAGCCTCAGTGGTACAGGTGAGAGCATACTGAACTACAGTGCTGGAAGCCATAGGGTCAGCCATGAGTTTGGATCTCCAGCCTGCTCAAGTCAAAGCATGCCAAGTGCATGTACTTGGGCCCAAGACCCTGTTGAGCAGGAGGACCAGGGGAAAGGATTGCACCATGACAAGACCCTGTCAAGGAGGCCCCTCCTGTTCATACGCTATCATGGATTAAAAGAAAAAAAAAAAAACTAAAAAAAACTCACAGATAATAAATTACCTAACAATATGCCTAGCACTGTGTAGGGCATTCAAAATAAAGTGACATAAAGTTTTACACAATTAAAAAATCATTATGTGAGAACCAGCAGTTAGAGTAATGGCTATGTCACTGGACTCCCATGTAGTCAACTGCGGTTTGCATCCCGGACCCGGTGACTTAAAACTCATGCCAGGCGCGTGTGCACGCGTGCCCAAGATCCCGAGAAGAGAATGGAGGAGAAGGGATCACGGCGTGGCCACCCTCCCAGGGGGTGATTTCTTGTTTTCCATCTCTCTGTCTCTGTCTTTCTGGCGTGCGCACGTACTCTATAGCAAAAACCTCTCCAAAAAAAATTCATTATGTGACTTAGTTCTTACTGTGTGCAAATATTCCTATAAGAAGTAAAATGTTACATCTTATACACTCCATGGAAGAATTCCATTAGATCTCCTTTTTGAGACCATTTTGCAGGGCATGTGGAAGAGACTGTGTATTTTTGTATACACAGGAATTTAGGGAGACCCAGTTGGTGGTGTGGTGGTTAAGGTGGCTGGATCCCATATGGGGGATCTCAGGGTTCAAGTACTGGACCTGGCAGTTTGGTAAACGCACCAGGCACATGTGCCAAAATCCAAAGAAGTGAATGGAGAAGACTTTGCAACATGGCCATCCCCCTGGGGAGTGCGTGCGCTCGCTCTCTCTCGCTCTCTCTCTCTCTCGCAAGCACACACAGCCTATAGCAAAATTTTAAATAAGAAGATAGAAAATTTGGGGCCAGCAGGTGGTGTGGTAGTTAAAACACTGGACTCCCACAATGGGTGACCCTGGTTTGAGTCCCGGATCTGGTAGCTTGTTTTCTCACTTTCCCTCTCTCTTGCTTTCTGTCTCTTTCTGGTGAGCTAATGTGCCCTAAAGCAAATTTAAAATAATAATAATAATTGGAACCAGTAGATGGCATAATGGTTACATTGCTGGTCTCTCATGTAGTCAACCATGGTTTGAGTCCTGGACCCAGCAGCTTAAAACTCATGCTAGGTGTATGTGCGTACATGCCCAAAGTCCCAAGAGGAGAATAAAAGAGAAGGGATTGCAGCGTGGCCATCCCCTCTGAGGGTGATTTCTCATTTTCTGTCTCTATCTCTCTGGCAAGTGCACATGCCCTATAGCAAAAATCTCTCTCTCAAAAATAATAATAACAATAAATAAATGAAATAGTCCTTAAAAATAAATTTAAAAATGAAAACAGACAATTTTAAAAAGTAATTTGGCACTGGGAGGGTTTGAGCCATGGAGAAGGGAAGAGGTGTAGATGACGTTGGTTCGACATCCAGGTCACTGTGTACTGCACCTCTCTGCTTTTGTTTAGGGTTACAGTTTACAGCAGTTTGTTTGTTTTGTTTGTTTGTTTTAGCAGATAAAGGCTTATTCTATTTAAACGATGATCTGAGTAACTGCCAATGCCACTGTACAGACAAGAGACGGGGAGCTTTATTTCTTGGTCTCTTCCTCCTTGGACAGAGTATTGATGATCTCTTCCCTCTTGGCCTGGAGGCGCTCCTCACGGTGCTTGAGTACTTCCTTGGTCTTAGACCTGCCGGCCTCAGCCTGGTCTGCTAGGAGCTCCTTTTGCGGGCCTTGTCTGCCTTCGGCTTGTGGGTGTGCTCCATGAATCCACTTGTTCTTGAACACATTCCCCTTCACCTTCAGGTACAGGCTGTGATACACGTGGCGATCAATCTTCGACTCCCGGTATCTTCTGAGCAGCCGGCGCAGGATCCTCATTCTCCTCATCCAGGTCACCTTCTCTGGCATTCTCGCATTGGCCATACCCTTTCACTTCCCTGTGCCCATATGCCTCCCCTTCTGGCAGGCCAAGGTGTTTTTCCAGCATTGAGCCCAGGAACGGACAGTCACAGGCTTGCAGACAGTCAACCCATCCTTGATCAGCTTCTGGATCTGCTGACGGGAGTTGGTATTGGCAACTGAATTGGTCTCATTGGGGTCCAACTAGACCTTCTTTTTGCCACAGTGGAGAACACTAGAGGCAAGCCTCTTCTGAAGCCTGAGCATACACATGGCTGTGGCCACAGTGCTGAAAGGGAAGCTATAGCAGTTCTTTAAAAAAATGTATTTACTTTTATTTATTATTTTTAAATTTTATGAGAAAGAGAAGAAAGCAAGCCACCAAGTCTGGGACTCGAACCATGGTCAGCCATATGGGAGTCCAGTGTCTTAACCACCACACCTCTTTCCAGCCCCTACAGCAGTTCTTGAATACAAGGATGAAGCAATAGCCACAAGGAACAAGCTGGGCTGCTTTAAAATGGAGGTTTTGCTATTATTCAGGTATGGCAAGACCAGGAGATCAGGAGACAACGGCCATCAGGGGACCAGCAGTTAGCGTAATGGCTATGTCACTGGACTCCCATATAGTTGATCACGGTTCAAGTCTCAGACCTGGTGGCTTAAACTCATGCCGGGTGTGTGTGTGTGCATGCCCAAAATCCCAAGAGGAAAAAGGAGAAGGGATTGAGGCGTGGTCATCCCCCCTGGGGGGTGATTTCTCACTTTCTGTCTCTCTGTCTCTCTCTCTTTCTGGCGAGCACATGAGCCCTATAGCAAACACCTCTCCCAAAAAAAGAAAAGAAAAGAAAAAGAAAAAGAAAGATAGCCTGAGGCCAAACTGGGGTGGGGGAGGAAAATCAGTGTTGCTGAGGAATGGGGAGTGATCTTTAGGGGAGTAAAGATTCCTCTGATACTGTATCGTGGGTTCATGTCATTGTACATTCGTCCAAACACAGAGACCACACAGTGCCAAGAATGGCCATAGAAGAGACGAGTGGGTTCTGATGATGGTGGGACAGTGCAGGTTCCTGGGTCGCGACCCATGTTCCACTCTAGGGGGGGAGGTCGCAAACGGGAAAGCCTAAGCATGTGGGGGTGGGGCACGTAGGAAATCTCTGTAACTTCTGCTCAGTTTTGCTGTGAACCTAAAACTGCTCTGAAAAAAGAATAATAAGGGACCAGCAGTTAGTGTAATGGCTAGGTCACTGGACTCCCACGTAGTCAACCGCAGTTCGTGTCCCAGACCCGGTGGCTTAAAACTCACGCCGGGCACGTGTGCATGCGTGCCCAAGATCCTGAGAGGAGAATGGAGGAGAAGGGATTGCGGCATGGCCATCCCGCCTCGGGGGGTGATTTCTCACTTTCTGTCTCTCTGTCTCTCTCTGTCTGGCAAGTGCACGCGCCCTATAGCAAAAACCTCTCCAAAAAAAAAAAAAAAAAAGAAGAAGAAGAAGAAGAAGAAGAATATGGTCTTAGAAAAGTAGCTTGTGGAGCCAGCAGGTAGCATGGTAGTTGGGGTGCTGGGCCCTCCAAAATGGTCGATATCAGGTTTGTGGTTTGAGTCCAGACCTGGCAGCTTGGCTTCTCTCTTTCTCTGATGAGCTCATGTACCCATAGCAAATTAAAAATAATAATGCTATATAAAATTAAATAAAAAATTTAAAGTAGCTCATTGG
Source organism: Tupaia belangeri chinensis (assembly GCF_000334495.1). NCBI lineage: Eukaryota > Metazoa > Chordata > Mammalia > Scandentia > Tupaiidae > Tupaia > Tupaia belangeri. The sequence continues at coordinate 7,024,227 of NW_006159534.1, read as the reverse complement.
GGCTGGCAGGTGGTGATTAAGGTGCTGGACTCCCACATGAGTGACCCCAGTTCGTGTCCCAGACCTGGAAGCTTGCTTTCTCACTCTCCATTTCTCTCTCTCTCTGGTCAAATGAGGAACAATAATAATAAATAAAACTTAAATAATTATTTTAAGAAAAAGTAGCTTGTTATACTCAGAGATCCCAAGGGGAGGGGGCACACCAGGCCATGGGTGTCATCTTGGAGAAGCACCAGGGTTGCTCCGGAGGCAGAAGGAGTGAGGGGAAATGCAGAGACTTTATGGTTCTTTCCATGGAGAAGAACGGGGAGGCTGGCGAGCAAGCTCAGGGTACATTAGCTTGAGTAATTTCAGGGCTCTGGACATAGAGCTGTCCCTGGTTGTCTGGTACACCTGGCCTTCAGGTGGCTCGGGCAGGAGGTAGTGGCGCTGAGAGTGAGAGCTGAGCCGGACAGCAGGTAAAGGAGCTGTAGCCATCCACCAGCCTGGGAGGAGTCTCCTGCCCCCACAGCAAGGCCAGCGGCAATGCCTCAGACGGCGAAGGCGAACTGGGGCTGTGACCTCTTCAGTTGCTGGTCATCTCAGTGTTCTGCCCTTTGCATGACTTGGCTCCCAGCTGAGGATTTTTAGTGTCCAGGACGGAGGCGGGAAAGTCAGTGCACCGCCCAGGACCAGGCGTCTGCACGCTGAGGACCTGAGGACGCTTGCTGCCTTCTCTCGCGTACTCGCTCCGTCCTCCTAGGTTGAGTTTCAGGCCCCGAGGACCACAGTGGAACTCAGGGTGTGCCGCATTTCATCAGTCTCTGCCACGTGTTCTCCTGCATTTTCACGTCTCTGGAATCTGGGTGGCCTTGGGTTGCTGATGTTCAGCTTCAATGAGTTACAGTTCTAGAAAAAAATGTCTCCTCGGAAGGAGGTGGAGACAGCATCTAGCATCCACGCAGCCCTCAGGCTCAGGTGGGCCATGGGCCGGGGGTGGCACTTTGTTATGGTGGTTCAGGCCTTCTGCCCACACTCAGTCACCTCATCAGCTGCCCTCTCTGTGCCCCACTCCTGCCTCTCTGCAGGTACCAGCCTCCCAGAGAGTGTGACTGCCCTGGGGTCTGGGTGGCCATGTAAGCAGTCCAGACCCTAAAGTCAAAATATAGAGGCCACTGCAGACTTCCTGGCTATGCACCCCACGCTCCTGGGGTACTTGGGAGTACTCCAGGAACGGGTCATGCCTTATGCCTTGTTGACCAGCAACTCAGGTGCTGGAGGTAAAAGGTGAACAGGCAGGTGGGCCTAGGATTCCCTGGAGGAATCCGTGGCCTGGCCAAGTCCTCTTGGCTGAAGAGTAACACGGGTTCCCTCCAGGCTGCTACGGGAACCAGGGTCTCTTGGACAATCCGGATAGCTCTGGAAGAGCCCTCGAAAGTTTCTTTAGTTCCTAACCCTCCTACCCCTTCTTCAGGGATCTGTGGAGGCACAGAAACCCCTCCTTTCTTCATCCTTCATCATCATCGTTGTATTCGTGATAAAGAGCGCGTGTGTGCACGAGCACAGAGGGCAGAGAAGCACTTTCCACAGAGTCTTGTTACACTGCGACCCCTTCCCCCAACCTTCAAACCCCTCTGGGTTCTGGGAACCACGTGTTTCTAGCATGTTTCCAGGCCAAACTGGAGACCTGAACCCGCTGTTGGCCCTGTGGCCTCCAGCTCCGTAGTCAGTCCACTACCAACCGTGCCAGAGGCTGGGTCTCTCTGCTTCTCATCTTTTTATTTTTTTGAGAGATTTTGCTATAGGGTGCATGTGCTCTGCTCACCAGAGAGACAGAGACAGAAAGCAAGAAATCACTCCTCGGGGGGATGTCCACGCCACAATCCCCTGTCGGCCATTCTCCTCTCGGGACTTTTGGGCACGCAAGGACATGCATGCTGGAACCTCAGTCAACTACTGGCCCCTGTTTTTCATCTTAAAGATTGACTTGGCTTTGGAGGGAATGAGGCAGAGAGACCAACCCACTTCATCAGATGGAAGCTCCCTGAACCCCTGGGACCACACCGGCCACTTCCCTCTGCCAGGAATTGGGATGGGATGCTCCCGGGATAGGAAGGAGCAAGGAGCTTCTCTGGATCCAAGGGTGGCGAGGTTGTTTGTCACCACCTTCCCTGCCCTTCGTCTTCACTGCATGCCTTCTCTCTCAACCTGAAATGGCGAAGACCGAGCCAGCAGTCAGCAGCGGCCCAGCCCTGTCCTACCCCTGGCCAACTCCTGCAAGGAGCAGGGGCTCATCCAACGTGGCAGCCCCTTGTCCAGGCAAGTTCTCTGACTTGGGTCATTAGCAGGTTCCCCACGCCTGAGCTCTCCTCGCCTTTGTGCCTTTCCCTGGGCCACCGCAGCTGCTCTTCAGGACAGTCAGACTCCTTTGCTAAATGTCCCAACTCTCAGGATCCAGGGGCTGGCTTCAGAGGGGTGGGTGAGGTGAGGTGACACCTGTACAAACAGTCGGGAGACTCACCCCCAGCCCTGGCTCCCTGCCTCCTGCTAGGTGACCTACAGCTGCCATGCAGGGGTCAGGGCAGGTTCTTCCTCGCTGAATCTGATGCAAATCAGCTTGTTCTGTGAGGCCAGCCAGGACGGTTATATAATTCAGTGACTTCCTGAGAGGAAGCTGTACATTTAGGAAAAACGGGGAGTGCACGCTGCAAGTCAGTGAGAGGAAAACGAAGACCAGAAATACCCTTTTCAGCTGCAGAGGAAATACAGAGCGTGAAAGCAACAAAAAAAGCCAGGCATTTTCACAGGTGTCTTCATCGAAGATGGCTAAAGCACTAGCACGGAATACTGAAAACAGCTTTTTTGTGTGTGAAAAGAGATGATTAACAAGCATTTATAGCTCATTCCATAATTCAAAGCATTTTTATATAAATTATGTATGTGATCTTGAGCCTTCAAAAGATTCAGAAAAATATAGTGAGGCGTTTTGGGGCTGCAGCCTGGACCTAATGAAATGTAACAACTGCCCCCCCCACACCCCGACTAAGTGCCAGGCCCTGTGCTGGGCACCTGCTGCTTGCTACCTCTGTGCCTCATAACTGTCCTGAATGTGCACACTGCCATCCCCTTTGGCAAAGGAGGAAACCAAAGTTCAGGGAGGTTAAGTAACTCGCCCAAGGTAACACGGCTAGTTAAGTGGTAGAGCTGGGACTTGAACCCATCTTCCAAGGCCATGGAGGTTGTGAACCTTTGCAGTTGGTGGCAGGGAAGTGTGTCAATTATGAATATATTGCCTCTCGCAGCTGACCGGACCTTTCCGTAGATGCTCTCTGAAGAACAAGGCATTTCTCCGTTAAAGTGAGCATGAGGTTGAGCGATCCCACTAGAGGGCGCCAGAGGGTCGCTGGGAGGAAGCAGCTCTACGGCAGTTCTGCCCACTCTACCCCACCCCCTGACCTGGGCTGGTCAGCCCTGCAAGTGAAGACAGTGGGTGGAGCGTCCCCAGCCAGAGTGTCAGGACTTGGCTCCTCTGTGACCTGCTGGCCCCAGCCTGGCTATCCCCTTGCCACAACTCTCCTCACGAGGAAACCAGAATCCCGGCACGGAGCCCGGGTGCTCTGCAGGCTCCTACCCCTGTGGACTAGACTCTGCTAGGGGGAGGCCTATCTGCTCATGACCCTCACTGCACCAGGTCACCGCATCTGTCCGCCCTCCCCCGCACACAGCAGGTGGCCCGTTGCAGCTGCAGAGTGGCTCAAGCCCAGGCAAATTAGCCATCTCTTGGCCTTTGGGGCCCCACTGTCCCCAGAGTGGTCTGTTGTGGTTTCAGTGTTTGTCGCCTCCAAAACTCAGGCTCAGATTTGATGCCAATGTTATAGCATTGGGAGGGGTGCTTTAAGAGGTGAACAGGCCACGAGAACCCCACCATCGGGAGTGGCCCTTCCTCTCTCCGTGGAGTCTCTGGCCCCTTGGCCTCCTGTCATGGGCTGATGCCACACTCGACCTTGGCCAGATGCCCACGCCATGCTCTGGGACACCCCTGGCCTCCAGAACTCTGAGCCAAACAAACATCTGTGCTTTATAAATGGCCCCATCTCGGGTGTTCCCTGACAGCAGCACAACAGTGACCAAGGCAGAATGGGAACCCTTCCCCTAGTCCCTCCCAGTGCGAGGGCCACGTGGAGGTCACAGATTTCTTACAGGTGCTCGCTCGTTGAGTTAGTGGTTCCTGATGATGAACCTCCCCGGCGAAACATACTGTGTAGATTCTCTCTCCTGGGTAGACCCGGACTGCTACAGACTTTCCCAGAGCCTGGAAGATTCTGTTCGACCCTTGGGGAATGACCCACTACTGGAGCTGAGCTCAGATCCAGGAGGTGCCCAGCAAGCACCCTGGGAGTTCAGCCTTCCCATCAGCCCTTCTTCCTCCACTGCCACAGAGGAGGTGGCTCAGGGTGCTAGGAGTTCCTCACCTGGTCCCACCAAGGCCACCAGGGCTCTGAGCAGAGAGCCCTTCAGCTGGCCCTCTCTCTGCCCTCTTTACTCTTTGCAGCTACCACGCCTCGTGTGTCTTCCTTGTGGTAAACAAGAGCCACCATAAAACAATGTTAGGGAATGGCTTCCAGAGTGACCGAGAGCCAGTTCCAGTTGGCAGGTGGGCTGTTCAGACTGTGAGCCTGCTGGCTGCTTCGTGGTCACGTTGGCCGGGAGCATCTGGCGATGGTCAGACTCCCAGAGCAGAGTGGTCTGGTGTGAGGGCCCAAAGCCCGAGCTAAGGAAGCAGTCCTGCAAAGGGGCCGGGGCTGAGCAGAAGTTGTGGCTTCTGGGTTGAACCCTGCCTTGAACCAGCTGTGCGACTTTGGGCAAATGACTCAACGTCTCTGAGTCCCTGTAGTCTGAGCTGCACAAACGTATCAAGTCGTTTCGAGGCTTACATAAGAAACTATAAAGGCTCCTTGAGAAAGATGTGTCAAAACTAAAATTTTCCTGGAATGTGTCAAAATCACTAACATTTCACTTCTGAATGTAGAGAAAAGACAAAGATTGTAAAAATATTAACGATTATATTGTCAGGCAGTTAAATTTTTAGCCTTTTTATTTGTTTTATATTAAACTTCAATCCTTCTGTAGTTGGAAGGTTCATGTCTATTACAAAATTCTGGAATGTTCTGCCCTTACCTTTATAGATTCACATTCTAGACAGCTCGGCCTAGAACAGAAATTGAATTTATTAACTCATTTGCCTGTCGGCAAATGAAGTACTGATTTGTGGACATTTTTTGTAACTGTTGGAAAGTTTGGTTGATATTACATAAATGAAGAGAATGATGAAAAAGAAAGGTGCCAACGTATTTACAGACTGCTACAAATCCTTTAGCAACGTGAAGACTAAGGCCAGCCCCATAGTGCAATGGTTAAGCCCTGTGCATTGGGAGCTAGATTCCACATGGCCACCTGTGGTTCGAATCCCAGCTCTGGTGACTTGAAAACATGCTAGGTGCATGTGTGCACATGACCAAAATCCTGATGGGAAGGAAAAATGGAGGGAAGGAATCGTGGCATGACTACACCCCCTGGAGGGCTCGCTCTCTCTCTCTTTCTGTCTCTCTCTTGCAAGCATATGTACCCTCTGGCAAAAGAACAATGAACACAGAAAAGTGAAGATTGGCGAATAGACTATGGACCTGCTGTTCCAACACAGACCGCCTCTGTGTTACAGATATGCCATGTGTACACTGAAGTTTTGATGGTTGAATGACACTTTAAAACCACAGTGGCACTGAAGCAAAAGCAGCCCTTGCAGTTACAACCCATTCCCTGGCGGGAACTCTGTGCCCGGCACTGCACTGGACATGTCACGTGTTCCTTCTGCTCTGTATGACCCTAGGAGGCATTATTGTCCTCTCCTGTAGGTGAGGAAAGGGGCCGAGTGGGGTCGAACAATTCGGTGCCCCCCCAAGTCCTGCCCACCTCTTTCAGCCATCATTATGGCAACATGCCCCTCACAGGTGCCACCTGCCCCAGCTTCTCTGACTCTGTAAGTAGGACGTCAGTAAGGACAGCCCGACCCTGCGTCCATTACCACGGGGGTGTGATGGACACCTGGGGTAGCCCTGGGTCAGCAGGGTGTCAGAGCTCTGGATGAGTGCTCCCCTCTTCTGTCACCTTCGACACAGCCCCTTGGAAAGGCTTGGTGGGGTCAAGCCCTGATGCCAGCTGCAGCGACCAGCTGAAGAAGGCCCTCTGCTGCTTTTCCTTCCTTCCCTGCCTCACTGTCCCTGTCCCCATGTCTCTTCCTTGGGATTATGACCCACATGAATCTCTGCCCCACACACAGCCCTCAGCCTCCGCTCCAGTTTGTGGGGTCATGAGGACCAGGCAGGCGCTAAATAGAAGCAAAAGTGGGCTCTTTTGTGACAGGAACAACTGCTTCTCATTTATCTTTTGATCATTTTCCCCACTTTTCTAAAAATGGTGGTAAATTGTATTTTTCTACTTTTTTTTTTTTACATATATATATGTTCATGCATATACAGAAGTCATGGAAAAATGAAATTAGAGTATCAGTTCATTTTGGTTCAAAAAAGTTTTAAAATCTAGGCATAGTTTTCTTTGGAGTACACATCTTTCATGACATTTTTGAAGACTTCTCATAAATATGTAAACTTTTATGTAAACCCAAATTAGGAAAAAATATTGATACAACTTTGTCGTGATCGTTTTGTGGTGGAATGCTGGCCGTCACATGATCTATATGTATGAAGGAGTGATTTCCATGAGCCTAAGGAAGTTTTCTCTTTTTTTAAAGAAATTTGCTGGAGGGCACATGTGCTTGCTGGGAGATTGGGGGGGTGCAGAAAGAGAGAGAGAAAGCACCCCCCATGGGGAATGACCATGCTACAATTCCTTCTCCTCCATTCTCCTTTCAGGATCTTGGGCACCCATGCCTGTACATGTGCCTGGTATGTTTTTTTCTTTTGCTTATTTGTTTAAACTGATATCCTAAAGTGTGGTTTTATTCCAAATATTATATTACATAGACTAGAAAGTGCCTGCTGTGTTTTTCAAGCCTCTGGGTCTGGGATGCGTTGGCCACATGGGATCCAGCCGCCTTCACCACCGCACCGTCAGCTGGGCCCAGGGAGGGTTTTTGCTATGTAACAATTACACAGTGAAGAAAGCGGTGGTGCGGGTCTGCACTACAGGCCGTGAGCAAAAGCTCCTCTCAGCCTTCCTTCATGCCCTCAGCCTTCCGCAGCTCCCTCCCCCAACGCTCCACACCCAGTGCTTGCTGCTCCTGCATGAAAGCATGTCCACACTCAAGTCCCAGCCCCCAAACAGCCCCTACTCCCAAATCTAAACTGAATGACCATGCTACAATTCCTTCTCCTCCATTCTCCTTTCAGGATCTTGGGCACCCATGCCTGTACATGTGCCTGGTATGTTTTTTTCTTTTGCTTATTTGTTTAAACTGATATCCTAAAGTGTGGTTTTATTCCAAATATTATATTACATAGACTAGAAAGTGCCTGCTGTGTTTTTCAAGCCTCTGGGTCTGGGATGCGTTGGCCACATGGGATCCAGCCGCCTTCACCACCGCACCGTCAGCTGGGCCCAGGGAGGGTTTTTGCTATGTAACAATTACACAGTGAAGAAAGCGGTGGTGCGGGTCTGCACTACAGGCCGTGAGCAAAAGCTCCTCTCAGCCTTCCTTCATGCCCTCAGCCTTCCGCAGCTCCCTCCCCCAACGCTCCACACCCAGTGCTTGCTGCTCCTGCATGAAAGCATGTCCACACTCAAGTCCCAGCCCCCAAACAGCCCCTACTCCCAAATCTAAACTCCAAAGCTGAACTTACGTTCCAAGCATTTCTGTTCCTTCCTGTCTTTCATCTGTAGGGTCTCTATAAATAAAGGTCAGCTGGGGTTGCGAAGGTCACTGAGCCTCAGGAGAAGAGGCCAGAAGCCTAGCGCTGGCTCTGCCACTAACCTGGCTCTGCCACTAACCGGCGAGATGGCCACGGGCTCCTTGAGTAATTCTGGGGCCTCAGTTTCCACATCTGCAGAAATGAGCCAGTGGCACTGGATGCTTGTTAGGTCTGTTTTCAACTCTACACTCCCGTGCTAGGATAACTTGCTGCTCACAGGGGCGCCCACTATTAGGAACGAGCGTCCAAGTTAGCAGTTCTCTATGATGGGATGTTGCCTTATTTCAGAAGTAGAGAGCTGGCAAGGACAGAAAGCAGTATAAAATTAGAGATTGCATCTAATAAATTCAGACTTGTTGAATGACTGTAACACAACAAATGACCAAAGGCTGCCTCTATTTTTGTGCACACATACCACACACCTGTGCACACATCACACATACTATGCACACACATGCCGTATACCTACACACATATGCACCACACATAGCACATGCACATATATACCACACATGTAACACACATGTAACACATGCAAATGCATGTGCTATACTACCACATACATACACACACCATGCACACCACTGACATATGCACATGCCACACACACTACACACACACCTCATACACATATACCACACACAGCACATACATATCACACATACAATGCACATACATGCAAATGCACACACCACACTATCACATACATGCACATGCCACACACACTACACACACACCTCATACACATATACCACACACAGCACATACATATCACACATACAATGCACATACATGCAAATGCACACACCACACTATCACATACATGCACATGCCACACACACTACACACACACCTCATACACATATACCACACACAGCACATACATATCACACATACAATGCACATACATGCAAATGCACACACCACACTATCACATACATGCACATGCCACACAAATATGCACACATGACACACATATTCCCCACACATATGCAATACACATATCACACATGTATACATACACTCATACAACTCACATGTATGTACCACACACTCCACACATATAACACACATAACAACACCATACAGGGTTTTCTGAGGCTGTAACTTCATTTGGTTAGTGGTCAGAAATAAGTAGTTGCTCTTAACACCTCTGGTGGTAGAGATCCCTCCATCCGTCTTCTCAGACTCACGCTCAGGCTCAGCTGTCCTGTCCCCCATCCATGTAGCCTTGGACCCCTCAGCATCTTAGGATGCTAGGTTGTCAAATTCAGAATGAAATCTCATCCAATTCGAACAATCTAAGACTTAAAAGAATAGTTATTTATAGGGGCCAGCAGGTGATGTGGTGTTAAGATGCTGGATTCCCACACGGTGGACTGCAGTTCAAGTAGGGTACGTGTGCATGCGTGCCCAATGCGAGGAGAATGGGGGAGAGGTGATTTCCCACTTTCTCTGTCTCTGTCTGTCTCTGGCTAATGCACATGCCACATGGTAAAACCCTAAAAATTTTTAATTTAAAAAGTCCCTTACGCCTCATAGTTAACTTCATTTGAATCCCACGAGATTTATTATGTATAGCAGGGAATTCTTTGTGGCCGAGAGAAACAAAGGTGCGGGTCGTTAAATGACTTGCCCGTCATAACCAGGCATCGACTCAGGTTTTCTAGCCTCACTCCTATGCAGATCTGGCCTTCAGTATGAAGGCTTCTCAAGAAAATATTTTCCCATCATTTCATTGGGAAGATTTTCAAACCTATAGAAAAAAATGGAAAGAATAAGATGATAACCCCCCCACATCCTGTTCATTAGATTCATTCACTGATCATTAATATTTGGCCACATTTGTTTTATCCATCTTTCTCTCAGTCTCTGTATATTTAGTCTTTGCACAACCACTTGAAAGCAAGGTGCAGATATCCTGGTTCTCACCTCTAAGTCTCTGAGCATGTGTCTCCTTCAAACATGATATTCTTTGTAACCACTAAACATTATCTCACTAGGAAATGACCCATGACCACAATAACATGATCTACTTAGCACTCCATATTCACATCTCCTCCCTTGTAGCTTTTTTTCCCAGATGCAAGAGTCAGTCAAGGATCACACACTCAACCAGAGGACCATGTGTCTCTGTCTCTTTCAGTCTAGAACAAGCCCTCCCCCACTCCTCCTCCTCCTTTCTCAATGCTGACATCTTGGAAGAGCCTGGACTAACTGTCCCACAACTTGTTTTTGCTTACTTGTTTCTTCCCAATTAGGAAACTTATTAAACAGCAAATTTGGGGGAGCACAATTTTCATAAAGAGGTGACACCAATGTCACGTTCCCTGCTAATGAGAAGAGGGTGCTCCTTCCTTGACACACACTAGAGGGCTCACCTCCAAGCCAGCAGGGGACAGGGCAAACAGAGGGCATCTTGGTTGGAAAAAGCCACTTCAATAAGTTGTCCAACTTAAAAGCAGCAGTTCCCAGATCTGACAGAGTAGGAAAACTTCCAAACAACAAGGTGACAAAGTACCGTCACCTCTTTATCTTGCATAGGAAGAGTATTATAAAACAAAAACAAACAAAAACCTTCCCACTTAATTCATAAATCCATTAGCTTGTCATAAACAGAGATCATTGTAAGATCAAAAGGTAGAAATAACAGTCTCTGAGCCAAGATTCAAGGAAAGGGCAGTTGGTCACTTTCTATGGATCCTGCACAGAGATGTCTCACTTGGTCCTCATATTCCTCACATGGCTGTGCACTGTGAGACATCGCTGTAGAAAGGCACCAACCTAAGCGAAGCTCTCAGGAGCTAACTCACTGGGGATAGCAATGTGGTGAAGGTGCCTAACCCACCTGTGTCTACTGGGAGACAGAGCGGGCAGGAAGGGAGTCATGGGGCACCTATTACAGCTTGTCATGGACCATGTGGGACCTAGGGTCTTCCACCTGTGTTCTTACCTTCCCTGGAGCCTGGTGGCACATCCCGAGAGGGGTCTTGGGTCTGGGGACACTGGCCCCTTCTCAGCCTTGCCACCTCCTGGCTGGTGCTCTCCAGCCTCCTGGCCAGATCCTCATTTTCTTGCTGCAATTGCCTCTTTTGTTCTTCGAGAATTGACTTATCCCGGAGAAGGTTGCTGTGTGCAGCCTCTAACTCCCTGGCTTGGGTTTCCAGCTGCTCTCGCTCCCCTCGTAGGGCACCCAGCTCCCTCTGCAGCCCTGCCTGGCTCTCCTGGGGCCCTGCAGCCTGCCCCATGGTCAGCCGGTGGAGGAGGTTCTCGAGGGCACTAAGCCGGGCTTTGGTGGCCTCCAGGTCTGCGCGCTGGGTGCTGCTGTCTCTCTGGAGATCCTGGATGGCAGATGTGGCCTGGCCCTGCTCAGGGCAACTGGACTCCGTGGGGCTAGCCACACTGAAGGTATATTGGCATCGGCCACTCCGGTCGTTGGCTTTCCGGAGCTTGGCTGTCATGGCCCCCACGTCCCACACCAGGCAGGCCAGGAGCAGCAGCTGGACAGCTGGCATTTTGGGCTGCAGCTGCAGCGTCAAGCACAAGAGAGCCTCAGTGCAGAGGCCAGGCGAGGCTTCCCGTGGAAAGCACGGTTGCTTGGCGAGGTGTCCAGTGGGTGGCCTGCTGGCTCCAGCCAGGCTCCAGAGAGGTTTATATATTCTGGGGAGCCAGCCCTGCATCGGGGGAGGAAAAGGTGGCCACGTGAGCCCGGGCGGGGCTGTGCATAGGGGGTTGCTCTCCCAGTGCCGGCATGATTCCTAGAAAATAACCTTCCAGAAGTTTATTTGGAATTTCTCTTAAAAGAGAATGTCCCACTTTATGCACCCAACTCCCCTAATAATAGACTTCATGCCCCACCTCATTGTGCATGTGTGCCTTCTCCCAGGCCCCTACCATCCCCCAGCAGGCCCCCGTCTCCTGGTGAGCTGGCTGTGGTAAGGATGCATTTCCAGTTTGTATTTCTACTGGCTCTGCGAACTGCGTCGAGAACCTAATCTGTTACAGGTACAGGGGTGGGGATGCGGACGACCTAAGATAGAGCTCTGTTCCTATAGCAGGGGCAAACGGCAACCAGAAAACCACAAGCACAGTGCCCCCAGGCTGCAAAAAGCAACTTTCCTATAGAGGCAGCAGGAAGCAGAACTCTCCCTTTTAAAACAAGTGTGGGTGTGTCTTGGGGAGACTTCCTAATTCCAGTCTTGCAGTTGCCGCACCGTCAGTGTTAACCTCTGGACCAGTTCTCACAGTGTGCCTGTGTGCTTGCACATGAGTGTACATGTGTGGGGACCAGGAACCACACAGGTGAAACCTCTGGAACCCTTCTCATAAAGATGTTTTTACATACATACAGGAGAAAGGATGAAAAAGAAAAACACATGGTATTGAAATACAATGATCAGATTTTTTTCCAGATTTGAATTATTCATAGGCTCATTAATACATTAAAAACAGGATCTAGCAGGGGATCTAATTGCAAATAGTTTTGAGAGTGAATGATATTTCATATCTGTAATAACTGCAATGTACTAGAAAATGTGATTTCTTTTGATAGAAACTAACATCACAGGTGTTGTTAATATAACTTTAGGTTTATGGCTATTTCCAGAATGGAATGAAATGTTAAATTTAGTTAGAAGTTGGTGTAAATAAAGATGTCATTTTGGGGTCCTACCCTCTGGCCTAGTGGTTGAGGGAGCTGGATCCCACGTGGCTGACCATGGTTTGAATCCCAGCTCCAGTGGCTTCAAAGCCATGTTGGGTGTGTGTGTACGTGTGTGCCCCAAATCCTGACTGGAGGGAGAATGGAGGAGAAGGGTTTATGATGTGAGCACATCCCATTGGAGGCTATTCTCTCCCGCTCTCGTTTTCTGGTGAATGCACCCTCCCTCTGGCAATTGAAAAAAAAAAGATGTAACTTCTTCCCTATCCAAATGCATACACTTTCTGGACTGTAGGTTAATAATCCTTGCTTTACATAAATAAACCCAAAGAAAAAGGAGCAGAGAAAAAAAAATCACTGAATATACCAAGAATCATAGGAGGTTCATGCAAATCGGTGTATGTATGGTAGCCTTATCAGTAACTCAAAATAATAATTTGCATTTGACCAATTATATGTTGTTGGATACCACTAATATCGTCAATATTTGTGAAGTAAATATTGATGTGCCTGGCAGACCCACATGAAGGCCAGAAAAACAGTTTGCTATACAGATTCTGTTCTTACCTGACTATCTAAAGTTAAACCTGAACTTGAGACGTTTATGGATTGGTGTCTGTTTACACTGACTAAACGGTACTGTTCCTGGTTCCTAAATCAGAGTCAACATCACTGAAAGGATTTAAAAATAAATAAATCGTATAGTTAGCAAGAACTAGATTTATCTTTGGTAGGCTTTATTCTTAAGAATGTTTTCTTTCTGTTAAAAGGACAAAGATCATTCTTGTGCCACTAGCTCCAGGAGGAAGAGAATTTTTGACTTGCTTGGGATAAGTCTACTTGTAGGAAAAAGCCCTTGGCTGCCTGAACTCTGCCTCCTCAAGTAGAATCTCAAAGAAGTGTTCCCATGGGACCAGCAGTTAGCATAATGGCTATGTTGCTGGACTCCCATGTAGTCAACCACAGTTCGAGTCCCGGACCTGGTGGCTTAAACTCACGCCGGGCGTGTGTGTGTGCATGCCCAAGGTCCCAAGAGGAGAATGGAGAAGGGATTGTGGCATGGCCATCCCCCCTGGGGGGTGATTTCTCACTTTCTGTCTCTCTGTCTCTCTCTGTCTTTCTGGCGAGCACATGTGCCCTGTAGCAAAAACCTCTGCAAAAAAAAAAAAAAAAAAAAAAAAGAAAAAAAACGTTGGTGGCGG
>NW_006159534.1:6993703-7010234 GCF_000334495.1 Tupaia belangeri chinensis | reverse complement strand
AAAAAAAAAAAAGTGTTCCCACAGCACCAGTAACACCAGGGGACTTGTGGATGAGAAAATGAAGGCCCGAGGAAGGCAAGGGACTTGCCCAGGGTCACACAGCCAATGCATGGCATAACCAGAAAGGAAACCAAGTCCCCTAATTCTGAGGGCTTGCACCTTCTTGCAGAAGCCAAGTGCGCCCAGGTGCTCATTAGCTGTCAGAAAGACGGAGGCCCCGGTCACTTCTTCCATGAGTCAGCACTGGAGGAGATGAGCTCGTTTCCAACATGCCCACTGAATAGAGGCCTCCGGTGAAGGAAAACTCATGCACACCCTGGAGCTTCTAGCAACTGACTGTAGAAACTGCATCCTTTCATGAAATAGAATTATTCTCCTCGAAGCAGAGAAAAAGGCTCTCACTGGGAGAAACAGGCAACTCTGGGCCCATGGACAGCAGTAAATATCTGGCCAGCTTCAGCCTGCCCTCCTTACTTCCCGGCCTTTCAGCACTGCCTCAGCGCCAGCATCCCACCCCTGCACCTCCTCCTCCTGGAACTCTCCCGGACCTGGACACCCCTTTTCCTCTGAGGAGACACTGTCCACTCCCAGTTCCCAGCTAGACCGTGTTCCATTTCCATTTCCTTTCTGAAGCCTGGAGCCAGGGAGTCTCTGGCTCAAAGGGGCCAGGAAGATGCTCCTGGGGTGAGTGTGGGGCCAGCTTCAGTGGTGTCATGCTTGTCCTGGGAGTGGGCTTGGCAGGCAGGCGTGGGACCTGGGGCCGGGGCCAGATGGAGGCAATGGGGGGTGAGAGGGAGCGCCAGTGCGCCATCACTCACCATCACTCACCGCCGTGTTGAGTTCCTTTCCGTCAGCACTGGCTTTAAGCTGGGTGGGGGCTGATTTCTTCTGCAGGGCTTCATGCAAAACTCAGCTCCCTGGAGGCAGTGCTGAGCCTGCTTGGTCTCTATTTGTCCTCTTTGTCTGGCAGATGTAAGTGCTCAAAAGTTTTCCACGGATAGATGGATGCCACGGGAAGAGAGAGAGAGAGAGCAGAAGGGCCCAAGGAATGAGACAAGACAACCGGCGGCACCAGCTCGTGGCCAGGACCCCGGGCCTTTACCTGGCAGAGTCTTCCAGCTGGGGAGGAAACTTCTGTTGGGCCTTCCAGAAGTTTGTCTCAGGAGCACATCTTTGCTTCCCCAAGTACAAATACAGCCCCGAATGGAATTATTTTATGTATACCTTTATTTCACGGAAGATGAGTTGGCTTAGAGCAGAAATACAGTGAATAAAATAAGTAGTGAAGCAGGCCAGGACTCTTTTGGGGTCCCGTACCTGTGGGCCACTGGAAAGAATTCAAGAGCGAGCCATTGATCAAAAGCGAAAGCAGGTTTACCGTTAAAGTAGATCACTTCCTAGGTAGGGTGGTCTCAGGATACCAGGTGGGTAAACAGTTTCATGACCTCCTCGGGTGGACAAGATCAGGGAATGAGCGGGGACGAGCTGCAGCTGCCAGCTGCTGCCCCGAGTGCAACCTCAAGAGGAAAGGGAGGGACCCGCAGTTGGCGTAATGGCCATGTTTCTGGACTCCCAAGTAGTTGACTGTTGTTTGAGTGCTGGACTCAGTGGCTTAAACTCATGCCGGGCGCATGTGCGTGCGTGCCCAAGATCCCGAGAGGAGAATGGAGGAGAAGGGATTGCGGCGTGGCCATCCCCCCTGGGGGGTGATTTCTTGCTTTCTATCTCTCTGTCTCTCTGGTGAGCGCACGTGCCCTATAACAAAAACCTCTCAAAAAAAAAAAAAAAAAAAAAAAGAGGAAAGGGAGCCTGTTACTCAAGAGGAAAGACAGAAGGGTACCCCGCAGACAGGGCCACCCCAGACTTTGGTGGGTATCTGGCTTGTATCGCTTGGCTTAATGAGAGGCTCAGTGAAGGGGAAGTTTATTCATGACTTTTCTAGGAAAAAGGCAGCAGTTTTCCTGGAACTGATCCCTCCCTTTTTCTTGCCATATAAGGTTGCTTATGTGATTGCCATGGGTATTCTAAACCGTCATGGTGCAGATGGTGGGAGCGCCATGGAACGTGCTGATGCAGTCCAGTGAGGGTGTGATGAGCTTGGAGGTCAGGCAGCCATTGTCCCTGACGCCATCTTGGTTCCGACTAGCTCAAACCTAGTTTCTTAGCCACCTCCTGTGTGTCAGGTTTTGTTGTTTCATTGCAGGTGTTGGAATGTTCCTCACCTGAGTCCCCTCCTGTTTAGTAGCGTGAAAACGATGGGCAAGAAGGGGGACGATGGTAAAAGTCTCATGGCACCATTCTCCACTCCACAGGGCTCCTTGGGATTGTGATAGCTGCTTGTTTCCCTGCTGGTTGAGTAGGTCGTCCAAATGGTTCATTACTGAGCACCTACCACACGGCAGGCTGCAGGGCATGTACACGCACGTGCACGCACAGGCAAGACACAGGCCCCATACCTCCCCAGAGAGCGTTCAAGTTGTAGTCTGATAGGAGGCAATTTGTATAACCTACGTGCTCGAGAAGACTGAAGGAGGGAGTTTTTTTGTTTGTTTGTTTGTTTTTGTGGACTCATGGAAGGGACTCTGCAGAGTAGGTGGCATTTGTAATGGGACTTATGAGATGACTTGCTAACAATGGTCAGGGCATTCAGGCTGTAGACTTGGCTATAGGTCACACACACATCAGGTCCGTGTACAAGAGCCTTGGAAAAGCCAGGCGAGAGGATGGTTGTTATTTTTAATATATATATTTTAAAATTATTATTAATACATTAGATTGCTATACATCATTTAGATTGTGAAGACTTTACCCAGTGTGATGAGATACCACCTAACCCCAGTCAGAATGGCAAAGATTAAAAAAAACAAATAACGATAAATGCTGGAGGGGATGTGGTGAAAGAAGATGGTGATTTCTAATCTATCCAGAGCTGGACACAGTGTCTTAGATGCCTGATCTTACAAAATTATTACCATGTCTAAATGGATCTTATATATTTCTTTTAAACTCTGAAATGATTAAAACCAATTATCTTTCAAGACTTTCTTTTAAAAAATGTTTTTATTGAATTTTATTTATTATTTAAAAATTTGCTATAGGACATACGTGCTCACCAGTGAAAGACAAGAGATATGAGAGAGAGAGAGAGAGAGAGAGAGAGAGCGCAAGCTAGTCTAGCTAGAACTGTGGTTGACCATGTGGGAGTCTAGCACCTTAACCACCACACCACCTGCTGGCCCCTTAAGACTTTCTTGAGATGCCTTAGGAAAATAGGACGACTACAGGCAAACACCCTGCTGATTTGAATACACACAGTGTTCTAGTTACTTTTCAGCCGTGAGCTTTGTCTTGCTCTCTGTCCTTTTGTCTTTCCCATAAAAGCCAGACTTAACCTGGTCAACTGTGCGTGTCTCCTGACACATACAGGGAGACATTTCAAATATCCTCAACCACGGAATCACCCTCCGTCACTACAACTTTCTCAAGTCCCATTTACTCCTGTATTTGGAGAGTTTTGATTTTGTTGTTCTTTTTCTGTCCTTTGCTTTCCTGGCTGGCCTGAGCTTGCGCCCCCCACAGCAATACTGTCTGGTTTTTAAAATAATGATCCACTTTGGGCTCCGGTAAGATCATGCTTTTTATGGTTTTCTCATTCTTCCTCCAAGTTCATGGAAGTCTCTCCTAAGGAACAGATACTTAATTATCAATTTGGAAACTGTTTGTTTTTCTGAACTGTTTTCCTTATTCATAAACCTTTGATTCTCCTCATGTTTTCCTTCCATTAAAAACAAGGGAGATGTCCATTTTTCATTCTTATTTACTCCTGCCATTTCTCTGGTGCACATTTTGTTTCTGCCTTTTAGCCCCTCCCTGATGGATTTCCCTGATGGGATCTCACGTTTCCTGAAGAACAGCTTCTGTCAGGAGGGACATCTGTCACTGGTACAAGAGCAGACACGGCAGAATACTTCCCTGGCGACACTCCCTCTTCCTGATTTGTTGTCATCCTGCCACAGACAGAAATGTGAATCAGGGCCAGAGAGGTCACAGGACACTTTCACATTCCTTATCTCATTAACTGGGCAAAGATCCTAATTCCTCCCTTACAAATGAAGACCCTGTGGATTAGAGCGATTAACTGATTCATTCAAGGTCAATAGCTAGAAACACAGTGGGCCATGGGAAAAGCCGTGGTGCATTTTTGCATAGAAAAACACATCATGGCTTTTCTGATGACCCAATATATTGTACGTACACAGATACCTGGTCATATGGCCGAATGCAGCCTTCTAACTCCATCTCATTTGCAAGCTTTTTGCTTTTGCAAGAAAAGCCCTTGAGAATAAGCTTTATAAAGGCTCTTCGGATATTCCTCTTTCACCCAGACTGTTGACTAGAAACTTCGGGACTAGGTTTGCACAAATCAGTGGGCTACCTGAGGGCTGTCAGGGCAAAGCCCCTGTGGTTGAGCAGAGCAATTCTCCCATCTCTGTTTCACGGTGTAGATTCTCATTCACGTTTCCTCAAGGGATAAAGGAAATGTCTGTACGCATGTGTGTGCATGTCTGTGTGTATGGCTGGGGAAAACTTACTGTTCTCTGAAACTGAAACGGAAGGTGGTCTTTTCTTTCTTTTCTTTTTTTTTTTTTTTTTTTACTTTACTAGAGTGCATGTGCACTTACAGGAGAGAGAGACAGAGGAAGTGAGAAAGCAAAGAGAGAGAAAGTAAGAAAGCACCCCCTGTGAGGGATGGCCATGCTATAATCCCTTCTCCATCTCCTTCCTTTTGTGATTTTGGGGCACACATGCATGCATACCTGGCATGTTTTTAGGCTGCCAAGTCCAGGACTTGAACCGTCCAGTCAGCCACGTGGGATCCAGCCACCGTAATCACCACACCACTGGTGGCCCGAAGCTGGCCTTCTAAACAAAATCAGATGGGGCCAGATGGTGTTGCAATGGTAAAATACCTCTCTCTCCCCTTCTGTCTGTTTCTGGAAGAAATAAATAAACTTTAGAAAATAAAAAAGGTACAATCCTTGGGGACCAGCAGGTGGCATAGTGGTTAAGGTGCTGGACACTCCCACATGGCTGACCACAGTTGAAGTCCTGGGCCTGGTGGCTTGCTTTCTCTCTCTCTGTCTCTGTCTCTCCCTCCCTCCCTCTCTCCTTCTCTCCCTCTCTCCTTCTCTCTGTCTTCTTCTGGTCAAATTAAAAAATAAATGAATAATTAAAATACAATAAAATAATTCTTTTTTAAAAAAAGGTACAACCCTGTGCTATTATTAAAAACGGGTGAAGCCACTGTTTTCCTGCTTCCTAGGAGCTGCAAAATTTCACTCATGGCAACTCTACCCCTGGATCAACTTCATTCTCACTTTATCTATATCCACCTGCTGAGGTCAGCTGTAGTCTGGCCCCACTCAGCCCTGAGCCCATCTCCTGGCACATGGCCTGGAAGTCCACTTCTTCTACTTACTGACTCAGTTTCTGGGCTTCCCAAACCTCCTTCTTAAGAAAGTTTATTGGCTTAGTTCCTTTTGAGTGACCACACCAGTAAAGATTGTCTACTAGACCACCAAAGTACACTCTGGGATGGAAACTAAGCCTGATCTCCAGACTCTGTGTTGTGAAGGAAAATGAGGGGCTCTTTAATAGGAAGACCTGTAGGCAGAGAAATCCTCTGGAAGGTGATGTGGTTGGCCAGAGGCATCAGCAGCTCCAGTTCAGTGCTCCAAAGTAATCCCTCCCTCACCAGCTTCAGGAAGCGTGTGTCTCACCATGGAGGGGAAAGTGTGGACATTTGTTTCACTAGGATTCTTGAGCTTCTGTGTGCCTGGCACTGTGCTAAGTATGGAGAAGATTTTTTTGAGGGGTGCTGGGAAAGCCTGTGGGGCAGAAAGGGGAGATGGAGACCACTTCCTGATGACTTGGGCTTCCCTTCTCGGCCACACATAGGAAAAAAGACAAATGGTGGTCATGGTGACCGTATAGCAACAACACAAGTGAAATAGATTTCTGTGGGTCTTTCTGGAACTCTGCTTACCATCGACAATTTTCAATGGGAAAATGTTTCTCATTTTTTCCTTATTTTAAATTTGCCATAGGGTATTTGCAGACAGAGAGACAGACAGGGAGAGAGAAAGAAATCACCCCTAGGGGGATGGCTACACTTCAATCCCTTCTCCACTCTCCTTTTGGAATTTGGGCATGCACACACACACCCTCCCCTGTGTTTCTCAAGCCACCAGGTCAGGGATTCAAACCATGCTGTTAGCCATGTGGGATAGGGCCACCTTAATCACCAAGCCACCTGGCTCACCCCAGACTTCCTTCTTAGGTGCACTTATAGACTATACTGAGGGCAATGGGCAAGAAGGGGAAGCAGTGATTCCAGTTGGGTAAGTATAAGAACCTGGAGCCTTTATTCCCCAAAAGCTCCTGTGTTAATGGATATTTTCTAAATCAAAATGTATTGGGACCAGCAGTTAGCATAATGGCTATGTCGCTGGACTCCCACGTAGTCAACCACGGTTCGCGTCCTGGACTCTGTGGCTTAAAACTCACACCAGGCGCGTGTGCGTGCATGCCTAAGATCCTGAGAGGAGAATGGAGGAGAAGGGATTGCGGCGTGGCCATCTCCCCTGAGGGGTGATTTCTCGCTTTCTGTCTCTCTGTCTCTGTCTGTCTGGCAAGTGCATGCGCCCTATAGCAAAAACCTTTCCCCCCCACCCCAAAAGAAAAAGTATTAAAAGCCCAACAGCTATTTGAGTGGGGAATCTGTGAAACGTTTTGATGTTTATGATAGCTTCTCATAAATTGTAAGTTTATAAGTTATTGATAAAGCACAAAGCATTTGATATCTTTGGTGTGGAATCAAGACTGGTTTTGATCTACTGCTGATTAAATGGTCAGTACTAAACAGAGGAGTGGTAGGAGTTGCAGAGAGCTGCAGGTCGCAAGAGTGATGTATCAGGAACATGCCTGTGGACTGGGTTTTGGTGTATAAAATACCTAGAGGGCTGCCCTGCCACCTAGTGAAGGGAGCTGGATACCACGTAGTCAACCATGGTTTGAATCCTGGTCCCAGTAGCTTGAAAAACACTATGGGTGTATGTGACCCAAATCCCAACAGAAATGGAGGAGAAGGTATTGCAGTGTGAGCGTGCCTCATGAGGGTATGCTTTCTACCTGCCCCCTTCTCTCTCTTGTTCTCTGTCTCTCCTCCTCTGGCATGTGCACACATCCTCCAGAAATTAGAACACACACACACATATGTGTACCAGAGGGCAGATGATGGCACAGCAGTGAAAATTAAAATGGGATACTCTGCAAGGCACTTCCACATGAGAAAGTTCCTGGTTCAAGTTCTGAGACCTCCCTGAGTATGCCAGACACATGCTTGGCCCATGATCCAGCGCTGGCTTAAGTTGGGAGTGGATCACAGCCTCAGGACTCCGTTATAGGAGCCATCAGAATGTGAAGCAGAAAGAGGAGGGGATTTGGTGTCTGTACTATCTGTTTACTCCTAGTGCCATTGGGGCATGAGTTGACCAATCATGATTTAGTTTTTCTAGATCTAAAATTCCCCAGAAAATTCTGGCAAAAACTAGATGACAAAATGAGCCCTTAGAATTCTGCTAAAGAGTCTTCAATGCTTGTTACTACTCATCCTTACTTCTAGGGAGCAGAGGGACTCCGAGGGCTGCAGGTAGAAAGGCTCCTGAGTTATTAGACAAGACATTTCTGGGTTGAGAGAAGACCAAGGATTAAGACAGCTGTCATTTATTTATTTATTTATATCTTTTTTATTTCATTTTTAAATTTTTATTTACATTTTAAAAATACATTCAATTACATTATTCAGCTTACAAGGTGATCATTTCAATATATGAACATTTCTTCCCAGTCTAGTTGATCAAAATATAACAATACTACCTCCCTGTCTCAACAATGCTGTCTTCATATCCCTCCTCCAAATGTTCTTCCCCAGGCCCCACGCCTCCACACGACAGCTGCTATTTATTGTCCCCTGATCATACACTAGGTGTTCTGTTGGGTCAGAAAAGTCATGACATCTTTTTTTCTGGTTTTCTATGAAAAAAACGCATCATGACTTTTCCGACAACCCTGTACACAGAGTGCCTACTGTCCTTCGAACCACCCTACTAAATGGTTCATATTTTCCCCATCTTACTGCTTTGGAAATTCTATTTTTGAACCTCAAAGAAAAACATGTTGGTAAGTATAAAAACTAGGATGTGAAGCCAACTTTTCCCCAGGGCTTGGGCTGTCTGAGTGGCTGGTGAGTTCTTCTTTATTTGACCGAAGTTAAGTAAACGTAGCAGTGGATGATTCCTCCGTGTGACAAGTGATTTCATTCCTGGAATATCTTCATCTACTCATTTCCTTTCTGAAATCTTTAATTCTGCAGAGAACAGAACATCTCTTCCCTGTAAGTCAGTTTAATCCATGTAACATTTCAGTAGGCATGACTCAAGGCTTTTAATTAAGAAAGCACTATAATACATTTTATTTTTTGAAGGTAGAACTGTAATCTCCCATTGGCAAAATTAACAAGAGAATGCTAAGGAGGCAATCTCTCTCTCTCTGTCTCTCTCTGTCTCTCTCAGCAGGCACTTTGGTTTTAAGTGAGAACAGTCCTTTTAAAATCAAGTTCTAGTAGGGTGTGTCCAGTTCTCCGGAAACATTTAATCTAGAAAGCTGGGCCCCTCCTTTTTTGTTTTGCCCTCATATGGAACGTGCGACTTTGGCTGGAAAGCCAATACAAACACAGAGAAACATCAGATGTGGAAAATCAGGAGATTCTCTATTTCAGTGGTCCCTGAGCATCCTCCTGAAAATCCTGTGCACTGCGGATTATCTGTGGATATAATTCTGTTCCAGCTAGCTCCCTCATGAGTTTCCGGCATCCCAAGCATTTTCCACAGAATCTAGCCAGCCTGTGGTCAGGCCATTCAGAATTTTGCTATTAGCACCAACAATTAAAAAGGTAAATCTTCTCAAAGAAAAACAAAACCCAAGAACATAATGCAACCCAAATTATATTTTACTTCAGATTAAAAAACAACAGCAACAACTTTTACTTCGGATTCTCCTGTACTGTGTATGTGCTTTTCTGTCATCGAGCACCTGGTGTCAATTCTGTACTCTGGAGCCTCGCCTCGCTCTGGCTGCAGTGGTGCTGACGGCCCTGGTTCTCGGCCTGCCCCTGCTCTGCCTGGTGGAGTACTTTGCCTCCCGCTCCACATCTGTCCCAGCACTCTGTCCACAGCCCCTTCCTTTCTGATGACATGTGCTTGCTTGGAGAACTCATCTGTGATGGCTGCCTCCAAGGTTGTCCTCAAGGACGCGGCCCAGTGCCCAGGGTCTCCACCTGCCCCGCATCACAGCGGGGTGGTCTGTGTGAACAGTAGCTCTGGCAGAGGGACTGATGTCAGTGTCTTTTGAGAGGCAGTTATGAAGGACCATGGCTTCCTTCCTGGGCCTGTGGGGCCTTCTCCCTTCTCTTGGATCCCTCTCTGGAAGAAAGTCTTGCTGCCAGCGACCATGGAGAGGCTGCCTGGTAGGAACCAAGCCTCCCGCCAACGGCAACACTGGTGGGCTTCCAGCCTGTGAGATAGCGATGCTCGTTGTTTCCATTTGCTACGTTTTGGGGCATTTCATGATATAATAATATAAAACACATCATCTATTCCTACGCCTTCAGCTAAAACCTTCAGGTTTAATGTTTCAGTTTTCAATTCCTCACTTGCTCCCTGAATGCCAAAATCAGAGCCACAATCTTCTCAAAACATCTCTCATCCCCTGGAGCTTTGATTAAGTCCTTCCCAAAACCTGCTCCACTCCACCCCCAGCCCCCACCCAAATACCCTCGACTTTGCAGGCGCTATCTCCTCCTGGCCATGGAGCCAGTCTCTGCTGTCTGACTGGTCTTTCCTTTGCCCTCATATGGAACCTGCTGCCAAGTTTGGATGGTTCTGCCTTCAGATGTCTCCCAGCCTTCTTTGCTTCAGGTGCATTTCTCCACTGGCTCCTCTGTTCTGGTCTCTAGCTCTTACCACTCATCCTTCCTACAACCACCAGGCTCTCTTCCCTATCCTCTACTCTCCTCTTGTCCTTGTCTGCTCAGAAAACCCACGCTGGATCCCTATCGTTCAGAGAATGCAACCATAACCCTGGTTCACTGAGACGAGACTCCAAGTGAGAAGACCTAGTTGGGAGTTACAGGTCTGCGACTTCGGTAAGCTGGAGGACCTTGACCGGGTTCACGTCTCTGAATTTCCGTTTTCCTCCCTGTGAAAGGGGTTGTGATGACCTCACTGTCTACTGCATCGCTGTGTTATCAGGCCTAAAGAGAGAAGGAATGCAAAATCACTACCGCAGGCAGCACCGCCACGGAGCAATGAGAAGGCTGGGAAGACGAGCTGAGCCCTGCTCACGGCCTTGACCCCGACATGCCCCTCTCCCTCCTGCTGCCCTCCAGCTCCTCGGCTTTCCTGTATCCAGTCCCTACTTCCTCTTTAGAGTTGGCCTTGGTCTTTTTTCAGTGAAACCCTATTTAAAGAATATGATACACATACTCTATCTCCTCTCCTCTCCTCTCCTCTCCTCCCTTTCTTTCTTTTTTGATAAAGAATTATTTTATTTAACTTTATTTATTTTAATTTGACCAGAGAGGGACAGAGCGGGATGGCAGGGGGGCGTGAGAAAGCAAGCCACCAGGTCTGGGACTTGAACTGTGGTCGGCCATGTGGGAGCCCAGCGCCCCTAACCACCTTGTCACCTGCTGGCCCCAACTCCTCCTCTTTTCTTAAAGATGTGGTAAATAAATCTCAAATAGTCCCTGAGTCATGTGTTAGTCATCAGTCTTTCACCTCTGCGAGGTTGCAAGCTACAATGCACTGTATGCTTTGTGATGATTTCTTGCCATGCATTGCCTGCTAGGTGCTGGGCATTGTGCTGTGCATTTTATGCGCTTTTTCTTTTAACCTCACTGCAGTCCTTCAAGGTGGATGTGTTGATTCCCAGCTTGTTAATGAGGAGGCCGAGGTCAGAAAGGATAAGAAATTTGCTCAAGGTCACACACCTGAAACATTACGGTGCCAAGATCCAGGCAGTCCGCCCTCTGGCTCATTAGGTCACGCTCTTCTACGCGGTGTGCTTCCCTGCAGCTGGTACTTAAGCTGAACCGTGTGCAGGTGGTCATCAGCAAGCCGTGGGCATCAACCTAGGCTGTGTGTATACAGCCAGAGGCAAAATGGAGGATATAGCCAGAGAAAAATTAACTGAAGGGGAAAAGAGGCAATCTCTAAGGACTATTAGTTTTTTGAAGATGGAAAAAACGTTCTGTGTTTATATGCTAACAGGAAAGAGCCAGCAGAGCAGGAGAGGTGCGGATTATAGCAATAATAATAGCTGATAGTTATTAAGCGTATCCATGTGCCAGGAGCCAGGCTAAGCACTTACCAAGATTACCTCCTAATCTTTCATAACACACTTATAAAGTAGGTACTGTTGTTATCGTAATATTTTGCAGATGAGGAAAGGGAGGTTTTGGCCAAGATCACACAATGAGTGGTGATTTAAAAACAAGAGCTCTGAATTGCTGTGCCCAGGAATTCAGGGGTGGCTTCCTGGCACAGAGGCCAGCTTCTGTTGGATGAGAGCCCCATGAATACCAAGAGCTTCATTCACATTCATTGTGATGCTTCTGGCATCCTTCGGGGTAGGCATGTGTTTGTACATCCCCATTTTAACAGTGAGAAAATGAGATCCCATGGCTAGAGATCTGCTTGAAGTTTTTATCTTTCTCTTTAAATAATGTTTTTCACGAATTTTAATAAATGGGGGGATCGGTATCCTCAAACCTCTATCAGCATTTGCTTCTAATACTCTCCAGTTAGTAAATTGGAATGTGAATTCCTGGCTTAAAAGCGATGCTCCCGGGAGCAATGACTCAGGGTTGTTTGGTTGAACGATTCTTTTTTTAATACCAGAGAGAGTTTGTACTTGCCAGAGAGACACAGAGAGAGGGAGATAGAAGCACACCCCAATTGTGGTCACACCATAATCTCTTCTCCATTTCTCCACCCTGTCAGGATTTGGTGTGTGTGTGCGTGCACACGCGCATGCACACACACACACATACACATAAATGTGTGTATGTGTTTTAGTTTTTGCTATAGGTCTTATGGGCTCACCAGAGAGAGACAGAGAGGAGGGAAAGTGAAAAATCAACCCCTGGGGAGATGGCCATGCCACAATCCCATCTTCTCTATTCTTTTTTTGGGATTTTTGGGTACGCAAGCACATGCACCTGGCATGCTTTTTTTTTTTTTTTTTTGGAGAGATTTTCACTGTAGGGCGCGTGCGCTCGCCAGACAAAGAGAGACATAGAGACAGAAAGCGAGAAATCACCCTCCGGGGGGATGGTCACGCCACAATCCCTTCTCCTCCATTCTCCTCTTGGGACCTTGGGCACGCATGCACACGCGCCCGGCGTGAGTTTTAAGCCACCGGGTCCGGGACACAAACCGCGGTCGACTACGTGGGAGTCCAGCGACATAGCCATTACGCTAACTGCTGGTTCCCTCACCTGGCATGCTTTTCAAGCTTCTGAGTCTGGGACTTGAACCATGCAGTCAGCCATGTAGGATCCAGTGCCTCAACCTCCACACCACCTGGTGGCCCACCCCACTGTGTTTTTGAAGTTACCAGGCTAGGTGACTACAGACAACCATACGTGATCTGGCTCCTTTAACCACTCTGGGGCTGGCCCTGGTTGAACAATCCTTCAAGAAGCTGTGGGTCTGACAGAGGAACTTCTTCTTTTTTTTTTTTTTTTGGAGAGGTTTTTGCTATAGGGCGCATGTACTCACCAGACTGACAGAGAGAGACGGAGAGACAGAAAGCAAGAAATCACCCCCCCAGGGGGGATGGCCATGCTGCAATCCCTTCTTCATTCTCCTCTCAGGATCTTGGGCACTCATGCACATGTGCCCGGTGTGAGTTTAAGCCACCAGGTCCAGGACTTGAACTGTGGTCAACTACATGGGAGTCCAGCAACATAGCCATTACGCTAACTGCTGGTCCCCTGACAGAAGAACTTACAGTCTCATCTTTAGTGATACAGACCTGGAACTGTTTACTACAGTCTCTTCACTGGATAAGATATCTAATTTTTAAAATCTTTTTTATGAAAAAAATTGTACATAATATTTTGGTTTAATTATAGAAAATTTTGAAAATAATCGGTACACCATTAAAAACTATTTAAGGGGTATACAAAATACCATATGAACTTGTTTTTTTCCTAGATTTTTACCATAGTGTGCATATGCTTGCTGGAGAGAGACAGAAATAGAGGAAAAGTGAAAAATCACCCCTCAGGGGGATGGTTACACCACAGTTCCTTCCCCTTCATTCTCCTCTTGGGATTTTGGGCATGTGGGCACTTGTGCCCACATGCATGATTTTCAAGCTGCCAGGGCAGGGACTTGAACCGTGGTCGGCCATGTAGAAATCCAGTTCCTTAACTAACACACCTGTTGGTGGTTATAAGAGAGAAAAAAATCATAAGTAGAGAGATAAAATGTTATTAATTTTATGTTTATTGACCAGGAAATAGTACCTGAAATATATAAGCCCTTTCCATTTTATAAAACACCATCCCAAGTATTTCTCACTTGCCCTTCACAACAACTGGCATGTCAGTAGTGAATGCTTTCCTCTGTAGGTGACAGAAACCCTGCCTTAACTGGATGGAGGTTGTTTTTCACCCTTAATAGGCCAGGAGGTGTATTCTGGGACTGGTATCATTGAGGACTTGGCCCTGTAGACCTTCCATTCACCATTCACCAGATCATGTTGACCTCTCAGCCTTCATGAAAGTCACCTCATGGTTGCAAGACAGCTGCTCCGGGCATCATGGCTGTGTTCAGTGCTGGAGGAGGTGGAAGGGAAGGTACAGGCACGGGGATACCTCTGGTGTTACCATTTCAGAGAGTAACCGCTTTCCCAGCAGACTGATCATTGGTCAGAACTGTATCCCTCAGTCATCCTAACTGTACAGGGGAGCTAGCAATTAGCTAGCTTTTCTAAACTTTTCTGTACCCCACAGGTGAGCAAGAGGGTAGCTCACCAGTCTACAGAGGAGAAATCTGGTCCACTTTCTCATCATTGCTCAGCCAGCAAGGAGGCAGAGCTGGGGCACAAACTCAGGCCCTGACCCAGCGCCCTCTCCCACAGTCCTGCTTGGCCTCTCTAGGTCTGCCACAGGGAATGTGTGTCAGGAAGAGGACACAACTCGAAAACATGGAACACTAGTGCCCAGTGGAGGCACAGTGAGAAAGCAACTGGCCCCACATGGGAAGGGGCTGGGTTTGTGTCCCGGGATCCTCCTGTGCACACTGGGCCTGTGTGCTGTGTGTGCTGTGATCTGGGCTGGCTGGGTGGTGGCATGGGGACCCTGTTGGGGGTAAGTGTCTCTGTGTCTCTCTCATTCTCTTTTTTTGTTACAGAAGAAATAAACTTTAAAAATGAAAAAAAAATCTTAAAAAAATATTATGGCACTACTGGTCCTGTAGCACAGCAGTTAAACACTGCACATTGAAAGCTGGAGCCCATGTGGCTGATCATAGTTCGAGTCCTTGCCCCAGTGGCTTGAAGACGTACAAGGCACATGTGTTTGTGTGTGACCCAAACCCTGACAGAATAGAGAAATGGAGGAAAAGGATTGTAGTATGACCTCTCCTTGGTGAGCACATGTGCCCTCTGGTGATTAAGAAAAAAAAATTATAAAATTGGGATGTATTTTAAATGGATGACTTTTTAAACCAGTAATTTTATATCAGTATATCATTTGATCACTT
Source organism: Tupaia belangeri chinensis (assembly GCF_000334495.1). Classification (NCBI taxonomy): domain Eukaryota; kingdom Metazoa; phylum Chordata; class Mammalia; order Scandentia; family Tupaiidae; genus Tupaia; species Tupaia belangeri. The sequence continues at coordinate 6,995,340 of NW_006159534.1, read as the reverse complement.
TATTATTGTTTAATAAAAATACTCCATTTTTATTTTTATGCATGTGAATAACAACTAAGCTATACGGATATTGACTGATGTATTATTTTTCATTGCAAAACACTGTGAGGAAATTAATCATTTTTTTGAGAGGTTGTTGTTATAGGGCACGTGCACTTGCCAGAAAGACAGAGAGAGACAGAAAGCAAGAAATCATCCCCCAGGGGGATGACCACACCACAATCCCTTCTCCTCAATTCTCCTCTCAGGATCTTGGGCATGGATGCACGCAAGCCCGGTGTGAGTTTAAGCCACTGGGTCCAGGACTCGAACTATAGTTGACTATGGGAGTCCAGAGACATAGCCATTATGCCAACTGCTGGTCCCTAATTTTCTTTTTTTCCCCCTAATTTTTAGTATTAGGGGTTGGTTGAAGAAACTGTACCATATACTACAAAATTTAAAAAGTTGGAAGTAAACTTTTAGAAGAATATTAATATTGAGGTATTTCAGGGTACACGAGAAATGAAGATTTTCTACTGATAATTCAGCCTCCAGCAAACAAGCTAGCATGGTAGGGAGCCGCCCCCTGCTCCCCCCCCCCCACTGGCCTTCTATCTCTATTTCTGTGTGTCTGTCTCTGTCTCTCCCTGCTTCTGTCTTCCCATTTTTTTGTGATTTTTGCTTTTTACATTTTTTTTTAAAGGTAAAGTTTTTCTCTTGCTCTCAACTCCACCTTTTATCTGTTAATTATCGCTCTGGTTCTCCCACCCAGGCAGGAGAGGACTTCAGAAGAAGATTCCTCATGGCTACTGCAAACTAGGTATTTCACACAGCGTGCAAGTGGTTTTCTATTTTGTGATTTTTTTTTTTTTAAAGTAAAACAGTAATTACAATTTTCTTTGGTCTTTTTTTGTCTTTTTGTTGTTGTTTCTCTCTCTCTTTTTCATTTTCCTTTTTCTTGTCTCTCTATTTTCCAATATCCATTCAATGTATTTTTAGATGGATCTAAGGGCACTGTAGCTAAACATCCAAATACTATTAGGGTTAAAATATTCCTCAATATCTACTGAATCTACTGCACCAGCGATCACAACAGAACGGCAAAGAGATTCTAGGTCACCTCTGTCTGCTTGCTCCTGAACGTTCAGACTGAACTTCAAGAATTTGAAAGAAACACACCATCCATCAGATGACAAGAAATCACCGCCGGATAACAAGAAATATGGGAAAACAAGAAAATACCTCTCCTCCAAGGGAAAAGAGTAACTCTTCTTCATCCACAGACAGTTCAACGGAAATCATGGAAATGTCTGATAAGGAACTTAGAGCATTCATAATGTCGAAGCTAACAGAGATGGAAGAGAAGAGAGATAATGAACTGCTAAAGAGAAAGGAGAAAGAAGTGGATGAGTTCCAGGAGATGAGGAAGTTCTTGCAAGATCTAAAAGAGGAACTACACACTTTACCAAAGACTCAAACAGAACTGCTAGAGATGAAGTCTGTAATACAGGAAGTCAAAATCTCCCTTGAAAGTATTAAAAGCAGACTAGATCATTCAGAAAATAGAATCTCAGATGTAGAAGAGAAAATGGCTGGCCTAGAAAAATCCACCACGAAGACTGAGAAAATGGCCCCAAAATTTGAGAATAATATAC
>NW_006159534.1:6985170-6993198 GCF_000334495.1 Tupaia belangeri chinensis | reverse complement strand
TGGGGTTGAATATTATATCCCAGAATTTAATCAGGAAAATTGAACCAGAACAGAAGATAAAAGTACATGAGACTGATAGGTTCATGCACCTACCATTTGAACAGAATCCTAACCTGTTTCCTGGCTTTAAGCGAAATTCCTTGGTATTTCTTTGATTTAAGTTAAAACTGGTTTTCTTAGTAGTAATGAGTGAACTCACCATTGAAAGTAGTTAGATTATGTAAGAAATTGTGTGATCAATACAATGAGGGTGGGAAAGGAATGGAAGCCAATTGTAGAAACCAGAGATAGTGTGAGAAGAGGGTGGGAAAGGACAGAGGGTCAGCAAGAGGGGTAAAAAACATTCTAGGAATTAGAAATGGAACATTTTTGATGATAATATGCATGATTAAGTCACTATGCAATATATTCTGGATGGGAAATCACATTTTGTGTGCTGTGATGATGCAGTTTCAGGAAAAAAAAACATATATCTATTCAATAACTGCAGTAGGATATGTAGCCCCAGCTAGGTGCTAATTTATAGGATGCGTAAAGTTAGACTCGTGTTCACGGAATTGTGTGTGTCACCTGTGTTTGCTAGGAGGGTATTTGGATTGATTAAGGTCTTTGGTGATTCAATAAAATGTGGGGGAAAAACAGTATAGAAAGCAAACATAGATAATGGAGACAGTGAGGGAGGAGAGTGGGAGGTGGTAGAGGGTAAGAGATAGGGAATCAAGGATGGGGGAAAAAAAGCAAAACATACAGAAAACAAGAAATGGAAAATTATTTGCTGACAATAACATGTTTGTTGATGTGCTTGATTGAGACAATATACAGTGTACCCTGGATGGAAAAATCTCATTTTGTATGCTGTAATGATGTACAGTGAATGAATGCAAACAAATAAATTTAAAAAAAGAATATTAATATTTACAATATTTCATTAAGTGAAATAAGTTACAAAACTGTACACACAATGCTACCCTAGGTTCTTTTTTTTTGTCAGAGAGAGTTTTCTCTTTTTTTTTGCTGTTGGGTGTGTACACTTGTTGGAAAGGCAGAGAGAGACAGAGACAGAAGGTGAGAAATTACCCCCCAGGAAGGATGGCCATGCCACAATCCCTTCTCCAGTCTTCTCTTGGGGTTCTGGGTACACACTCATACATGACTGGCCTGAGTTTTAAGTGCTGGGTCTGGGACTTGAACTGTGATCGACTACATGGATTGTAACCATTCCGCCATCTGCTGGTCCCAACTATCCTAAGTTCTTAAGTATATATTTAAGAAGGAATCTGGACTCCACAAAAGAGGCTTTTATTAGAGCATTGGAATTAATAGCAATGTGATTAAATGCAGAATATAGTTGCTATGAAAGCAGATACGGTTAGAAAAATCAGAAGATCCGTCTAAGCATTTGATTAAATATTAGAGAATTTTAAATATTTTAATTGAAGAATGAAGAAACAAAAGCTAAATGGCAATACTTGATGATTGAATTTAATAGGAGAAGAGAACCTACCTTGTATCTGAGTGAATATATATTTCTTTAAGGCTCACTCCAAATATTTATTTATATTAAGCAAAATGGCTATGGAGAAAATAGGAAAGTTCACATTTAAGCTTTTCATTGTTAAGCCCTATTTCTGATTATTTCAGTCACATCTGGAGTAAGTTTATGCTTGAGGGAGGCTGCCAGATGCGAGGATTCAGCACTTACTCGGTAATATCAGCTATGACAACGAGTGGGATGCCAAGAGAGAAATCATCAGTCTCTTTAGCATCGACTTGTATTTACAGCAAGTATCTCATCCAAATTTCCTTTCAGAAATGATGAAAACTCCTGGTGAATGGCGAGGACAGGAGATAGGAAGCCTGGACAGAAACACGGGCCTTTAGCAAGAGATGGCCTGTTTACTAAACCAGGCCTCACAGCAGGCGACCTTGCCAGTCGACCCGTCTTTCTCATAATAAAACACGGAAGGACCAAATCATTCCCAATTTTAAAAGTAGATTGGTTAACATTTTAGCTGAGCTTCTGGGAAAGCTATTTCCTCTCTCCTCTGACCTCCCCCTTAAGCAGGGCATGAATTCGAAACCTGCTGGCCAAGTTTCTAGGATAAACAAGACTTCGTGGCTCTAGAATGAGCCCTGTCTTGAAAGCTGATTTAGTTTGGAAATGGGGCTGAAGGGAAAGGAAAGGGAGTTCTTAAAGGAATATGGACTTTAAACAATAAACAGCAAGTTTCAAAATGCCTGGATTTTGTTCCTGGCACCAGTATTTCACCAGACAACTTTAGGCACAGACAATCCCAAGCCAGCTTGGCTAAACCTAGGGTTGGCTCTTGACCAGAGGAAGGCTCAAGTGTAAAAGTGATCGGGAAGAAGGACGCAGGCTATGTTTACGGAGATTGGTCTAGGAAGACAACATAAGCTGGGAAAAGCGGGATAAAGTAAACTTTTGGGAAAGCATGGTCTTTTATTTAGGGAAGCCAGGAGAGAAAAAATGGCACTAATTGAAGGAATGTTACAGAATAAGGAAAACACTCCATTGAATAAATTAGATTTTTAAAAATATGAGGTTAAGTAACAGAAACAAAAGAAAATAAGATAGTGACTGACTTTCTGTTCCTTTTTTTTTGAGAGGTTTTCGCTATAGGGCGCGTGCGCTCGTCAGACAGAGAGAGACATAGAGACAGAAAGCGAGAAATCACCCTCCAGGGGGGATGGTGACACCGCAGTCCCTTCTCCATTCCCCTCTCAGGATCTTGGGCACGCACGCACACGCGCCCGGTGTGAGTTTTAAGTCACTGGGTCCAGGACGCGAACCGCGGTCCCGTGGGAATGCAGCGACATAGCCATTACGCTAACTGCTGGTTCCCTGTTCCTTTTATTTGTTTGAAATTGATGATTTTTAAGCTTTTCTTTTAAATCCACTTCTACAAGGTCCATGAAGTCCCTCAACTTAAGTAAGATGCAATAGAAGTTCACCCTAAAGGATGGTAAACAGGTTCACTTAGTGCTTGCCAGCAAGATGGAAGGCTAAAGGGGAAAAGTTGCAAAACAATGGTATTTTCTTATAAAATAAGTTTCTTTATAAAAGAAGCCATTGTTCACTGAACTAGTAACTTTTTTTTTTTTCATTAAAAAAATTACAACTTAAAAAAAATCATTAGGGCCATCATGTGACTTGGTGGTTAAGGAACTATACATGGCCGACTAAGTGCTGAATCCTGGACCTGCGGCTTGAAAATTACACCAGGTGCATGTGAGTGACCAAAACCCTGAGAGGATAATGGAGAAGGAAATCCCAGAAGAAGAATGGAGAAGGGATTGTGGCATGGCCATCCCCCTGGGGAATAACTTCTCACTTTCCCTCTCTATCTCTGCGGAGTGCACCCATCTTGTGGCAAAAACCTTAAAAAAAATTATTACAGGGTGTGTGCACTCATGGGGTGGGTGTTGGGGTGGGAAGAAGGTGAGAAAGCATTCCCTCCAGAGAGGTTGGTCATGCTGCAATCCCTTCTACTCCATTCTCCTCTCAGGATTTTGGGTACGCCTGCACACACACACACACACACTCCTGGCATAATTTTTGAGCCAACTGAGTCTGGGATTCATACTATGGTTGGTCATGTGGGAATCCAGCATCTTAACTATCATGCCACCTGCTGGGCCCCAAAGAAAACCTTTTTATATTATTTGTGGGGATACCCTCTTAGGTGAACAATTTTTATCAAAATCCTTCAAAATATACATACCAGGGACCAGCAGGTGGCATGGTGGTTAAGGCACTGGACATGCCCACGGTTCGAGTCTTGGACCTGGTGGCTAACGAGTGGGATGCCAAGAGAGAAATCATCAGTCTCTTTAGCATCGACTTGTATTTACAGCAAGTATCTCATCCAAATTTCCTTTCAGAAATGATGAAAACTCCTGGTGAATGGCGAGGACAGGAGATAGGAAGCCTGGACAGAAACACGGGCCTTTAGCAAGAGATGGCCTGTTTACTAAACCAGGCCTCACAGCAGGCGACCTTGCCAGTCGACCCGTCTTTCTCATAATAAAACACGGAAGGACCAAATCATTCCCAATTTTAAAAGTAGATTGGTTAACATTTTAGCTGAGCTTCTGGGAAAGCTATTTCCTCTCTCCTCTGACCTCCCCCTTAAGCAGGGCATGAATTCGAAACCTGCTGGCCAAGTTTCTAGGATAAACAAGACTTCGTGGCTCTAGAATGAGCCCTGTCTTGAAAGCTGATTTAGTTTGGAAATGGGGCTGAAGGGAAAGGAAAGGGAGTTCTTAAAGGAATATGGACTTTAAACAATAAACAGCAAGTTTCAAAATGCCTGGATTTTGTTCCTGGCACCAGTATTTCACCAGACAACTTTAGGCACAGACAATCCCAAGCCAGCTTGGCTAAACCTAGGGTTGGCTCTTGACCAGAGGAAGGCTCAAGTGTAAAAGTGATCGGGAAGAAGGACGCAGGCTATGTTTACGGAGATTGGTCTAGGAAGACAACATAAGCTGGGAAAAGCGGGATAAAGTAAACTTTTGGGAAAGCATGGTCTTTTATTTAGGGAAGCCAGGAGAGAAAAAATGGCACTAATTGAAGGAATGTTACAGAATAAGGAAAACACTCCATTGAATAAATTAGATTTTTAAAAATATGAGGTTAAGTAACAGAAACAAAAGAAAATAAGATAGTGACTGACTTTCTGTTCCTTTTTTTTTGAGAGGTTTTCGCTATAGGGCGCGTGCGCTCGTCAGACAGAGAGAGACATAGAGACAGAAAGCGAGAAATCACCCTCCAGGGGGGATGGTGACACCGCAGTCCCTTCTCCATTCCCCTCTCAGGATCTTGGGCACGCACGCACACGCGCCCGGCGTGAGTTTTAAGTCACTGGGTCCAGGACGCGAACCGCGGTCCCGTGGGAGTGCAGCGACATAGCCATTACGCTAACTGCTGGTTCCCTGTTCCTTTTATTTGTTTGAAATTGATGATTTTTAAGCTTTTCTTTTAAATCCACTTCTACAAGGTCCATGAAGTCCCTCAACTTAAGTAAGATGCAATAGAAGTTCACCCTAAAGGATGGTAAACAGGTTCACTTAGTGCTTGCCAGCAAGATGGAAGGCTAAAGGGGAAAAGTTGCAAAACAATGGTTTTTTCTTAAAAAATAAGTTTTTTTAAAAAAGAAGCCATTGTTCACTGAACTAGTAACTTTTTTTTTTTTCTTAAAAAAAATTACAACTTAAAAAAAATCATTAGGGCCATCATGTGACTTGGTGGTTAAGGAACTATACATGGCCGACTAAGTGCTGAATCCTGGACCTGCGGCTTGAAAATTACACCAGGTGCATGTGAGTGACCAAAACCCTGAGAGGATAATGGAGAAGGAAATCCCAGAAGAAGAATGGAGAAGGGATTGTGGCATGGCCATCCCCCTGGGGAATAACTTCTCACTTTCCCTCTCTATCTCTGCGGAGTGCACCCATCTTGTGGCAAAAACCTTAAAAAAAATTATTACAGGGTGTGTGCACTCATGGGGTGGGTGTTGGGGTGGGAAGAAGGTGAGAAAGCATTCCCTCCAGAGAGGTTGGTCATGCTGCAATCCCTTCTCCTCCATTTCTCCCTCCTTAAGGAATTTTGGGCATGAATACAGACATGACTGGACATGACCTGCATGTTTTTTAAGCCACAAGTCCAAGACTTGAACTGTGCAGTTGGCCATGCAGGATCCAGCCACTTTAACCACCACACTGATGGCTGGTCCGAGAAAATTATATTTTTCCTAATGAGAAAAGATCTAGTTTTTTGGGACCAGCAGTTGGACTAATGGCTGTGTTGTTGGACTCCCACGTGGTCAACTGCGGTTTGAGTCCCAGATCCGGTGACTTAAACTCACACTGGGCGCATGTGCGTGCGTGCCCAAGATCCCAAGAGGAGAATGGAAGAGAAGGGATTACGATGTGGCCATCCCTCCTGGGTGGGGTGAGTTCTCGCTTTCTGTCTCTCTCTGGAGAGTCCACGTGCCCCATAGCAAAAACCTCTCCCTCTCCCCCCAAAAATAAGATCTAGGTTTTTCGCTTTTTCCTTTTATGAAGATAAAAAGTACTTTGACTTCTAGTTGTTTCAAATAAGTTGACACATTGTTCTGATGATTGCAACAAGGTATGAAAACTAATGGTTTTAAAGACTCTATAATTGATGTAAAAGAGTCAATGGGGGGCCAGCAGGTGTTGTGGTAGTTAAGGTACTGGACTCCCACTCCCAATGCAGTTCTAGTCCTGGATCTGGTAGCTTGCTGTCTCATTTTCCCTCTCTTTCTCTCATTCTGTCACTCTCTGGTGAGCACACATGCCCTACCACAAATTAAATAATAATAGTAATAATAAATTAAATAAATAATTATTTGAGAAAAATTATTTAAAAAAGAGTCATTGGTAACCTAAGCTTTTCTTAGTGGTGCATTGTTTCTAATCCCTGTAAAAGATTCATTTATCTGGGTTTATCAACCTCAGCACTCTTGACATTCTGGGCGAGAAAAAAATTTTAATTTTTTTGTTTTATTTTGTTCATTTATTTATTTATTTATCTCCCAGAAGGAACGTGTGTGTGTTTCGTGATGGGTGAGGGAGCGGCCCCCTTTCCGGCCGCGATCCGGCTCCCAGGGCGAAGGGCTCTCGGCACCAGACTCCTCTGCGCCCAATGGCCGGTGGGCGGGGAGAGTTCGTTCTTTGAAGAGGAGGGTTCTGTGCATCCAGGACACTTAGGGCCTCCCCCAACTAGATACCGATAGCAGCATTTCTCAGTAATGAGAATGAAAGAAGTTTCCAGACCAGGATTTGACAAACGCCCTCTGCGGGGTGGCCCGGGCAAACCCGTTGGGAACCACTGGTTTGTCTTCCTGATAAGCTACTTAAGGTTTACATTCTGATCACAGCAGACATATAGCAAGCTCATTTGTTTAATTCCTATCCGCCACAGCGGAGCGTTTGTGACGAAGTAGCTGGTGTCTCCCGGCACTGCCTCAGCACCTACACATATTAGTGACCATTAGGATGAGTGTGGAAAGAAGTGGGGACAGGTGAGTGGGGAAGAGGGACAAGGAGAGCGAGGAGATGCGGAGGACAGGCAGGGGCCGCCCTTTCCAGCCTGTCTCTGAACTTCAGGAAGGAGACAGAGAATGGTGGAGTGGCCAGGTGGGAATAAAAGGATTTGATGGGTTTTCCTCAAAATACTGAGTTTCCTTGTTACAAAGACTAATGCTCATCTCCCTTTTGCACAGGGCATGTTTTAGTATCAGTTAATACTGACCTGGCTTTGTGAAAAATGTACATCTATCAAAGGAGTAGGATGTATTTCCAAGAAAGCAGATGTTTTGTTTACTCACTCAGAGCTTTAAACTTCCTCAGGTTACATTTAGCTGTCCCAAATCCCATTTCACATGTAGATGTAACAAATACTTGAGAAATACTTGAGTGGGCCCTGGAGACATGCTATGCAGGGTGGCATGCAGTTCTGTTACCTTTACTGCAGAGACTGCTAGCGAGGGCCTAGGAAGGTCAATACTGCCCCCTATTGGAAGGGCTGATCTGAGATTTAGGAGACACGGGGAGCTGTCCAGGAATACCGCGAGTCACTATTACGGGAGCCCGGGTCTTCTGTCACCGCAAAGCTGCCCTTCATGAACCTAGGTGCTTAAAACTGAAGTCAAGCAGGGCCACCAGGTGGTGTAGTGGTTAAGAGACCACATGGTTGGCTGTGGTTGATTCTGGTTCAAGTCCCAGACCTGCTGGTTTGTTTTCTCAAATTCTCTCTCTGGCTCTCTGGCTCGTGAGCACACATGCCCTATAACAAATTTAAAATAATAATAACAAAATTAAATAAATAAAAAATAAAACTGAGTACAAGCAAGTTACACAGCTCCTAAGAGATAGACGGCCCATGGCTGATGGTGGTTTTTCTCATCTTCTTTTGTCTGTCTTCTCTCATCCCTATCCCCTCTTCCTTAGGTCTGTTAAGAATACCTTGCTGGGTTCAGC
>NW_006159534.1:6980859-6985075 GCF_000334495.1 Tupaia belangeri chinensis | reverse complement strand
TGCTGGGCGCGTGTGCGTCCATGCCCAAGATCCCGAGAGGAGAATGGAGGAGAAGGGATTGTAGTGTGGCCATCCCTCCAGGGGATGATTTCTTGCTTTCTGTCTCTCTTTCTGGCGAGCGCATGCACCCTATAGCAAAACAAACAAACAAACAAACAAAACACACACACAATAAAACCCTTGCTACTTCCTTATTCTACCAAAGGGAACCAGAGTGAAAGAGGTTGTTGTGGATGGAGTTCTAGGAGGGATCCAGCTGCTGGGATCTGGCTGTACAACCATTCAGAGTTGTAATAGAGGTGATTGTTACTGGTTTTACCAACCACAGCAAGAGGAACCTGCAGGGGTCGTAATGGCACTTTGCCCTGAGGCCAAGCTGATATGGGTCAGTCAGCACATACGAACAGCCACACTGGTTTACAAGGATAGAACTACTTCCTTCTCTTTGGTAAATCGCCTCTGCCCTGAGCCCCTGAGTGGCTTGGCTTGGGTGCTGCACCCAGTCCTCCCAACTCCTCTGTGTACCAATTTTCAAAGATTTTGAATAGCACTTGTCTTGGGATATTGCTTTTAATGTTTTGAGGTAATGAATAAGTTCTATAAAGAAATATATTTCACTGAACTTGCAGGCCACACCAGGATGGATGGACTATTAATATTAAGAAAATATTCATTTGTTCAATATACGGGGTAAGTGGCTAATTACAACAGAGACATAAGAGTGGGGTGGAAATACAGTTGTATATCTTTGCACCTGGGCATGGATGAGAGAAAAGCGAAAGGAGAAATGAGGAAAAGGAAGCCTGAAGGGGAGGGAGGTACCTAGCGTAGAGAAGACAGTAAAACAGCGGATACATGTTTGGGACTGAATACATAAATGAATACACTACTAAATGACAGGCATAAGGGCCACTCAGGATATTTGTTTTTGTGAGGATTCAGTAGGATAATTAATCAGTGCGACACATGTAAAGCACCTGCTCTATGTCAGCTTTGGGCTAGGATACAGAGTTGAATCAAACATGGTCTGACCGAGGTGTATTCATCAATTTAGAAGGGAGAGAGAAGGTTGAGAAGTGAGAACTGTATTCAGCAACAAAATGATGGGCCAGAGAAAGGAATTTTTCTTATACTAACGTGTTATACAGGTTGAGCATCTCTCATCCGAAAATCTGAAATACTTGGAAATCTGAAACTTTTTAGTACGGACATGACATCACAGGTGGTAAATTCCACACCTGATCTCATGCGATGGGTCACAACAAACAGTCAAAACAGAATGATATAGAAATTGACCTTCGGGTAATTGTAGATGGTGCGTGTGAGACACAAATGAATACCATGTTTAGATTGGGGAACTGTGCTCAAGATATTTTGTTATGTACATGTAAATATTCTAAAATCTGGAAGAATGAAACATTTGAACATTTCCCGCCCCAAGTGTACTCAGCCTGTATTAGCAGAAGTAGAACCATCAAGCTCTGGTGGGAGATAATTCTCACACTAGGTGGTAATTCTCCCACTAGATAATTCTCCCAAGCTCCTAGTGGGAGATAATTCTCCCACTAGGCTGAACCTTACTGAACTTGTACTACTGAGCTCAGCGTGAAGGCCCATCTTTTTAAAAAAAATTTTAATTAAAAATTAATTTTAAAATTTTTCCATGGGGAATGGTCATACCACACTCCCTTCTCCTCTATTTCTTCATCCTATCAGGATTTTGAGCATGCAGACATACGTGCCTGGCATCTTTTTCAAGCTGCTGGGTCTGAGATTCAAACTGTGGGGTCACCCATGTGGGATTCAGCTGCCTTAACCACCAGAGCATGAAGTTGGCCCAGGGGTCCTATTTTTCAAGAAAAATGTTGATGGCCAGCCACAATGGTATAGCAGTAACACAGTACTCTGTGGTGTTGGGCCCACACGGGAAGGTCCCGGGGTTCAGGTCCCCAGTTCTCTCTGTAAACAGTGGACACGTGCATGCATGCTCATGATGCTGGCTGGCTGAGCTGGGGTGGGTCACGGCATGAAGATCTCGCTGGGCTGTCACTCTCTCCCTCTCTCCTCTCTCTCCCTTGAAGGAGATAGATGTATGTGTAAATGTTCTGAGGGAGTGGCTGTTGGCAGGGCTGGCTTCCTAGGCATGTGACAAGTACAGTCACACCAGCTTCTCTTTGAAGGACCCTGTACTTGGTCACCTAAAGCTCTGTCACTGTCACGGAAATCATGCTCTTTTTATTGTTGAACTTGTGTTCTGTGAGTAAAGTTTATGGGGACAGTGGAGCAGTGGAGCATGCATGTTAGCAGAGGAGATATGTCCCCCCTTGCGTCACCATCCATTTGCATGTAACATTCATGATGACCACTCTGCTTCCTTTGAGTCTCACCCTTTCCTCATGTATGTGGGCTCAGCAGGATTCAGCGCTCACATGTACCTGCTCCATATCAAAGCATGTTTGTATCACGCTCCACATGTATCAACACGTGCTACATGTGCTCATATCACTACACCCACCACAGCAGGGTGCCAATGGCCCTGAGAGGCCATACTTTCCATTAGAACCAGAACTTGCGTGGAGTACAGAAAGAAGGGAATGGTATTCAGAGAAACAAGAGCAACCTGGGAACCCCATCATATCTATCCTCATCTGCATCATCTCCATGTAAGACTCCACCCCTTATGCTGAGCCCATTCATGTGAAAGAAAGGGGAAACTGGGCAAGCTGCAGTTGCCATATTATAAGGAGGAGTCCTTCTTACTCATTAGTAAGCCAGAGGTAGAGAGTGGTGATAGAATGTGTGCATATAAAGAAGTAAGGGCTGGCTCCATGGTCTAGCGGTTAAGGGAGCTGGATCTCACATGGCCAACCACACTGTTCGAATCCCAGTCCTGGCAACTTGAAAAAACACTAGGTATGTGTATGTTTATACCCAAATCCCAACAGGGTGGAGAGATGGACGAGAAGGGATTGTAGGGTGACTGTGCTCCATGGGAAGTGGTTCTCCCCCTCTCCCTGTCTGTTTCTCTCTAGTGAGCACACATGCCCTCATAATTTTTTTAAAAAGCCGAAGTAACCAACTATCTTATGCAGCATTATCATTGTTCTGTTAAGACAAAAAATAGATTTATGAGCTACAAAGTACAAAATGTAATTTTGGTGATTCTGAATATGAGATCAAATGTCTTAAAATGAGCTACCACTGTGTAATATAACTGTAGAAAAATACATGTAACATAAATGTTATCAAGACAGCCATTTTAAGTGTCTAGTCCAGTGGTATTTATTACACTAATGTTGTGCAACCATCACTACCTCCCACCTCTGGGATTTTTTCATTTTGCACAACTGAAATTTTGCACCCACTGAGCGCTAACTCTCCATCCTCTTCTCCATCCAGCCCCTGGCAACCACCATCTTACTTTCTTTTTCTGCTTTTTCAGTTGCCAGAGAGGGCATGTACTCAACACAGAGCCTGAGAGAGAGGATGAGGGGGAAAGCGCCCCCAGGAAAGCATGGCCACACTGCATTCCCTTCTTCATTTCTCCATTTTGTTAAGACTTTGGGCATGAGGGAGGGGCTCAGCAGGTGGTATAGTGGTTATGGTGCTAGACTCCTACACGGCCAACTGTGGTTCAAATCCTGGACCCGGCAGCTTGAAACTCGGGGACGCGTGCATGTGTACTTAAAATTTCAAGAGGAGGATGGAGGAGAAGGGAATGTAATGTGGCCATTCCTGGGGGGGGGGGGTAATTTCTCTTTCTCTGTCTCTCTCTGTGTCTCCAGCAAGCACACATGCCCTATAACAAAAATCTTAAAAAAAAAAAAAAAAAAAAAGACTGAGTGCACAAGCACGTGTTCAGAATGTTTTCAAGCCAGTATGGGTGAGATTTGAATTGTGGTTGGCTATGTGGGATCCAGCTTCCCTTAATCACTGGGCTACGAGGCTCATCCCCATTTTACTTCCTATCTCTATGAATTTGACTACTCTAGATACCTTATAGGAGTAGAATCTTACAGTATTGGTCTTTGTGTGCCTGACTTATTTCACTTTACATATAGTCCTCTAGATTTATTCATGAGAACAGCAGTTGGCGTAATGGCTATGTCGCTGGACTCTCACGTAGTCGACCGCAGTTCGTGTCCTGGCCCCGGTGGCTTAAAACTCACGCCGGGCGCGTGTGTGTGCATGCCCAAGATCCTGAGAGGAAAATGGA
>NW_006159534.1:6978953-6980834 GCF_000334495.1 Tupaia belangeri chinensis | reverse complement strand
AGAGAGACATAGAGACAGAAAGTGAGAAATCACCCCCCAGGGGGGATGGTCATGCCGCAATCCCTTCTCCTCCATTCTCCTCTCAGGATCTTGGGCACGCACGCACGCACACGCGCCCGGCATGAGTTTTAAGCCACCGGGTCCAGGACACGAACCGCGGTCGACTACGTGGGAATGCAGCGACATAGCCATTATGCTAACTGCTGGTTCCCAGAATTCCCGTCTTTTTAAAGGCTAATTAATAGTTCTTTTTTTTTTTTTTTTAATGGCTCTTTAATTTTGTTTTTACTGTTTGTTTTTTTTTTTAAAGAAAAATTTTTGCTATAGGGAACATGTGCTTACCAGAGAGGGACAGAGAGACGGAAAGTGAAAAATTACCCCCCAGGGGGAAAGCGAGAAATCACCCCCCGAGGGATATGGCCACATTGAAGTCCCTTCTCCTCCATTCTCCTCTTGGGATTTTGGGCATGCATACACCCAGCGTGAGTTTCTTTCTTTCTTTTTTTTTTTTTGAGAGAGATCTTTGCTATAGGACTCATACGCTCACTGAAGAGACAGAAAGACAGAAAGTGAGAAACATCCCCCCCAGGGGGGATGTTCATGCCGCAATCCCTTCTCCTCCATTCTCCTCTCGGTATCTTGGGCACGCATGCACATGTGCCTGGCGTGAGTTTAAGCCACTGGGTCTGGGACTCAAACTGCGGTCGACTACATGGGAGTCCAGTGACCTAGCGTTACACTAACTGGTGGCCCCTCACATGTATGGTTTTATAAGGAACGGCCAAACTATTTTCCAGCGTGGTTGTACTATTTCATATCTCCAGCAATGTGAGATCCAGTTTCTTTGCATCCTTGCTAGCATCAGTGTTATCACTTTTTAAAAGCCATTGTGATAGGTATATGGTGCTATTTCATGATTTAAATTTGCATTTCTCCAGTGGCTAATGATGTGAAGTATCTTTTCATTTGTTTATTTGCTATAGGTAGGTGACATGTCTGTTCATGTCTTTTGCCTGTTTCTAATTGCATTTACTATTTTTTCCTGATAGATTTTAAGTTCTCTATGTAGTCTAGATATAAATCCTGTGTAGAATATATGACTTGTAAATATTTTTTCCTTGTCTGTAAAGTCTTCTCATTCTCTTTAATGGGTCTTTGCAGAGCAAATTATTTTAATTTCAATGAGCTCCAATTTACCTTTTTTTTTTTGCATTTTATGAGGCTTTAGTTGATTAGTATTTCATTGTTTATAACATTTAAAAAGTTCATGTTTTGCTTATTCATTCATTCACCTGGCTGGCCTGTCTCTGGAGTTCTTTAAGCCTAGCCACTGTTTCATTAAACTCTCCTTGCATTGTGTGGAGCATGCTGTAACCCCCACAGCAACTGATGGGGCCAAGGGAGGTAATAGGCTTAGTGTTCACTCTAAGCATCAGACCAGCAAAAGATTTTAAGTAAAAGAGTAAAATGATCCAGTTTTTTTTGAACTCTCAATTTTGATTTTTCTTAGCTGCCTATACTGTGTAAGTTTTCTAGTAATTCTTTAAGAGAGATAAGCATTTTCTGAAACCTCACATTTTTAAGAATATTGTGTATATATTACACATATGTTACACAATATTGTGTGGTTTTTATGTGTGAGTGGTAACTTGTTGGGTATAAAATTCTTGGGGTGGGGTACCAGCAGTTAGCGTAATGGCTATGTCGCTGGACTCCCATGTAGTCTACCGCGAACTGCGGTTCGCGTCCCTGACCTGGTGGCTTAAAACTCACACCGGGCGCGTGTGCGTGCGTGCCCAAGATCCCAAGAGGAGAATGGAGAAGGGATTGTGGCGTGGCCATCCCCCCTGGGGGGTGATTTCTCGCTTTCTCTCTGTCTCT
>NW_006159534.1:6978340-6978922 GCF_000334495.1 Tupaia belangeri chinensis | reverse complement strand
TGTGAAGCGCACGTCCCCTACCGAAAAACCCTCTCAAAAAAAAAAAAAAAAAAAAATTCTTGGGGTGGGCCAGCAGGTGGCATGGTGGTTAAGGTGCTGGACTCCCACATGGCTGACCATATTCAAGTCCCAGACCAGGGGGCTTGAAAAAAAATCAAGCTGGGTATGTGTGCGTGTGTGCCCAAAATCCCAAGAGGAGAATGGAAGAGAAGGGACTGCAGTGTGGTCATCTTTCCTGGGGGTGATTTCTCACTCTTCCTCCCACTGTCTCTCTTTGGCAAGTGTATATGCCCTATGGCAAAAAAAAAAATAAATAAATAAAATAAAATAAAAATTAAAAAAAAATGAAGTACAACTGCATTCTCTCAAAACTCAAGAAGCTATACTAAAACTTAGTGGCAGAGAAGACTGAGATAATCCTACTTTTTGCTTCATTGTACCAAATTAATTTTTCTGGCCTCAATAACTATTTCCCCTTTAATATTATGATTCATAAACTTTGCATAACCATCTTTTTTTTTTTTTGAGAGGTTTTTGCTATAGAGTGCGTACGCTCGCCAGACAGACAGAGACAGAGAGCAA
>NW_006159534.1:6970531-6978214 GCF_000334495.1 Tupaia belangeri chinensis | reverse complement strand
GAACCGCGGGCGACCACGTGGGAGTCCAGCAACATAGCCATTACGCTAACTGCTGGTCCCTGCACAACCATCATAATGAGTCTTTTATTTGAAAAAAAGCCTTTGGTCCTTTAGGACCTTCTGAAAGGGTTAATCAATGAAAAAATGTGTTCAAGATCTTAGTTTACTGATTGATTGAGTTGGGGGAGCAGAGGTACCTCTAACAGAGTCCTCACACCTTGATACTACTCCTAGTTGCAGCCAGGACCACCGGCATGACTGGGCACTCTCACACCCGGCATGCATACAGGGAGGCCTTGGGACATGAACCTGCGACCTTCCCACATGGCTTCAGCATTGCAGAGCATTGTGTTGCCACTACATCACCATGGCTGGTCCAAAAAAACCCCCATATTTGATGGTTGCTTCTGTTCTTTTCGGATCTTATCATGGAAACACAAAGTAACTCTTTATAATCATTCTTAAAAGTCGTATAGGCAGGACCAACAGATGGCATAGCAGTTACATCACTGGACTCCCACATGGTTGACTGCAGTTCGAGTACTACACCCCGTGGCTTGGAACTCACACCAGGCGTGTGTGCATGTGTGTCTGAGAGCCTGGGAGGAGAATGGAGGAGAAAAGATTGCAGTGTGGCCATCCCCCTTTGGGGGGGATATCTCATTTTCCATCTGTCGCTCTCTTCCCAGCAAGTGCATGTGCCCTAAAGGAAAAACAAAACAAAACAAAACAAATTCCCCCCAAATCTTACATTTTTAATCTTTTCCCTGGGTTCTGTGGCAGCTTCTAGAGACTCTTCACTGATTTTCTTCAGTCAGTTCTGTACTTACTGCTTCAATGTAAGGCTTGATATTTGCATCATAGTTAGTTTCCTGGCAAACTGTTTAATTTACCAATTTACCTGACCTAAATGTATTCCTAAGATATTTATGCTTTTATCTCACCTTTCTGTCATTTTATGACTTTGTGAATTATGGAGGACAGGTCTTGCCTCCTACTGCAGATGCTGATGCTCTCTCGAAATCAATTTTGTCCCTGTAGTATATCACCTTCATAATGCGGCCCTCCTTTGCATCTTCAGGATCGTAATTCATTCAGCAATTATTTGAGCACTCACTAGGACATGGGCTGTCACAGTGAGTGAGCTAGGATACATCAGGGAACAAAGAGACAAAAATCCCTCTTCTCCTAAAGCGTATGTTCAGAATGAGAGGACAATAAATAAAAAAATTAATTAGGTACTTTAAGATGTTATAAGGGTTAAATGTTCTGGAAAAATAGTGAGGGCAAGGGCATTGAAGGGTGTACTCAGGGAGAATTCAGTAGAAGGTGAAACTGGATCCAAGACTCGAAGGCAAAGGTCTGAGAACTGTCCCTGTAGTCACCTGGGGAAGGGCATTTCAGACAAGGGGTCAGCAGGGTCAAGGCCCACGGGCAGGAGATAACTGGGGTGTCTGAGGAGGAATCATGAAATCTTATAGGCCACTGAAAGGCTCTGTGTTTTTACTCTGAGGAAGACCAAGATGCTATCAGAGTTTGAACAGAGGAACCTCATGGTCTGATTTCAGTTGGAAGTAATTCTTTTCACCATTCTGTTGAGAATAGCTATAGGGAGTGGGGGGACAATATAAGCCTGAGACCAGGTAGAAAACACTATAGCATGCCAGGTGAGAGATGAGGACAGCAAAGGACTAGGTGGTCATGGGGAAAATGGGAACTGGTCTGACTACATGTACGTGTGTATATATGCTGGTATATACAGGTGTATATTTTCATGGTACAGAGCATGTGTGAGCACATGGTTTTGAGAGGGGTGGGGAAGGGGAGGGAGAGACTCCTGACAGACTCTGGTCACACTGTGATCTCCTTTCTTTAGCCGGTCAGGACCTTAGGCACATGTGTACACGCCTGGTGAGTTTGTGTGGCTGGGCCAAGGGTCTGAACTGTGGCCAGCCATGTGGCTTCCAGACTACAGTCCAGCATCAGACTGTGTCACCAGGCTGGGTCAGATTCCAGATACATTTTAAGGGCAGAACCAAAGAATGCTTTGTTGGTGCATAGATCCATGCCAAGTTCCTTAGAACTTAGGTAAGATTATTAAGGGATGGTGCGGACGCAGGGCTGGTGTGGACCCAGGGCTGAATCTGGGAGTGCTCAAGCTAACAGCTGGGAGACGAGGAACAGCTGGTACAGGGAGAAACAAACCCACAAACCCGGCAGAGGTGCACTCAGGGGCAGGGAGGAGTCAGCTGCATCCTGTGCTACTGCTGTGAAGGAGTGAGGGCTGAGGGTGGACCCAGGTCTCAGCAAACAAAGGCCACTGGGGACCTTCGCAAGAGGAAGTCTCGTAGAATGTGGAGGCCAAACTCAACTGAAGGGCTTAAGGGAATGAACAAAAAGAGAACCAGAGAGAGGAAGCTTTGGCCAGGACTACTGTGATATGGAAGAGTGAAAGATGGAAGCTGACAGGGGAATCAGGGCAAAGAGGTTTGTTTTTTTTTTTTTTTTGGAGAGGTTTTTGCTATAGGGTGCATGCGCTCGCCAGACAGAGAGAGACAGCGACAGAGAAAGCGAGAAATTACCCCCCAGGGGGGATGGCCACACCGCAATCCCTTTTCCTCCATTCTCCTCTTGGAATCTTGGGCACACACGCACACGCACCCAGCGTGAGTTTAAGCCACCGGGTCTGGAACTCGAACTGCAGTCGACTACATAGGAGTCCAGCGACATAGCCATTACGCTCGCTAACTGCTGGTCCCGAGGCGGGTGTTTTTAAGGAAGAAGCAACAGCAAGTCTGTAGGTTGCTGGGAGACCCAGGAGGATGTTCTTCCCCTTGTTCCTAGCATTTATTTCTACAGGCCCCGTGTGTACCTTCCAGACACCCCCAGGTGACGGCAGGTCCCACTCAGTTGTACCTTTGGCCACCAGGCGAAGCCCCTTCTCTCTCCAACCTTGCAGTCACACAGCAGTTCTTAGTGTTTAACGGGCATTTGGTAAGAGTGACATTGTTGGACTTGTGTAGGATCTGACCTTCCTGTCCGCCTGGATCATTCCCAGGTGAACTTAGTGAGGGCTCCCTACCCCTATTCCTGACTACAGCACTGTATATAGCTCAGGGTGCAGTGTGCCCCAATACTATCCCCCTCCCACACCTTTTTGGAGTACTAAACGGATAAAGTTCAGTGTTTGCAGTGGGAGGTCAGCGACAACGAACGCTACTCCGGGTGACTCTAAACAGCACCACGCAGCAGAGACGGGACACTAAGTTTCCTGAGTGGAACACAGATGTAAAAACTGGTCTGCTATCCTCTCTCTCCCTCTCTCTTTTTAATTCTCAGATGGCATGTGTGCTTGCCAGAGAGAGAGAGAGAGAAAGGGAGGGAGAGGGAGAGAG
The DNA here is from genome assembly GCF_000334495.1 of Tupaia belangeri chinensis. NCBI lineage: Eukaryota > Metazoa > Chordata > Mammalia > Scandentia > Tupaiidae > Tupaia > Tupaia belangeri. Next base: position 6,974,819 of record NW_006159534.1, on the reverse strand, counting down.
AGAGAGATGACTCTGCAATGGGGCATGCTTGGACTGAACCCCTTCCCTACTGCTCCATCCTGTTGTGATTTGGGCACACGCGCACATGGCATGTTTTTCAAGCTGCCAGGGCTGGGATTCAAACTGCATAGTCAGCTATGTGGGATCAGATTCCCTTAACCACCAGGCCGTAGGGCTGGCCCTTTCAAGTAGATATCGCTGAGGTAAAGCATGAGAATTCCATCCCTTGTTTTTCCTGCAATTGAGAGGCTGGATTACATGCTGAGACTTTCCTCTTAAATGTGCCAATAGGTTGTGCACCAGGCACAGTTTTTGGTGACAAAATACCTTTTCTTTTTCTCATTTTTCTTCCATGTACTTTACTGGGAAACTGGGGTGGATTAAGTCCGGGATGACTTTCCAGATGTATGGTTAAATAAACTACGCTCTGAAGTTAAAGCAACAGGTAACACATATTGAATAAGCCAAAGTGCTTGATTTTGGTTTTCTATGAAATAGTTTATTTCGCTCCTTACTATAGAGAGGCTACAAATACATATCCGAGATGAACACAAAGGACTGAACTTTGCAACACTGGTAAAAATAGTTACGAGGAATTAAGAAGCTATAGAACAGGGCACACGACATTTACATTTGCTCAGCTCCCAGTACACATCTTAAAACATCAAAGGCACTTATCAAAAGTTAAATAAAGGAGCATGGAATTTAAAATGATGACATATACCCAGGACATAAAATAAAGTGCTTGCATTTTCTTACAGTTCGATTATTGACATGTTACTGACTGAAATCTCTGATTTATGCTATTTACTTTGTAGCATTAAAATGAATTATTTTAAGATCTCTTCAAATGAAAAGAGCCGAATGGAACACTAAAGCAGAATGTTTCTAGACTCGGTGGTTACGCCCCAGGGTGGGTGCTGCCACGCCCACACGCCTAGAGGTTATGAAAGAGCACTGGTCTCTCCAGGTCAAGGCAGAGGGCCCCACTGAGATATCGACCATGACCCCCCTGCAGTGAGCACCGAGAGGTGACTCCCGCTTCCGTATGAGCACACTGGTACCCTTGTGGCTTCTCGGGCACATTCATTCCACACACATTTGTCTGGCACCTGCCATGTACACAGTACTCTGCCGGGGCCACGAGCTCGGGAGACACAGAAGTACAACGCATTGGTCCTTGCTCTTACATGCTTACATTATCACCTGTAATTGGGTCGTCATGCTTTTCCTTTCAATTCTCACTGACTTGTTCTAAGCAGCTTCTTAGAATAAAACAGGAGCCAGAATAAGAGTTTGTCTCTCCATCCTTATTCTACTTGATTTCTGGAAAACAAATCAGAGTAAGACTAAAAAAAAAAAACAAGACCCCAAACCTGCATCTGTCTAGGGATGGTGTTCTCTGTGTACAACATGAAAAAACAACAGGGGTGGATCAAGTGGAGCACCTCCAGCTCCATATGAACCAGTGTCTTTTTTTTTTTTTTCCTTTTAGAGAGATTTTTGCTATCGAATGCATGCATTCTCTGGAGAGACAGAAGTGAGAAGTCACCACCTGGTGGGGATGGTCAAGCTGCAATCCCTTCTCCTCTGTTCTCTTCTCGGAATTTTGGGCACATGAGCCCAGCATGAGTTTTAAGCCCCTGAGTCCAGGACTCAAACCATGGTAGACTACATGGGAATCCAGCGACATAACCATTACACCATTTGCTGGTCCCAAACCACTGCATCTTTATGCCGCTCTGTGGCAGATTCCTGTTCAGATATAAGCATTACAGCACATTCTAAAACAAATGTGTGAATGCTTTTAGATTAACTCACGCTTTCACTCTCCACTCCCAGCAAAATAAAATGGACTCCATCACATTCCCATATGAAAACACGAAATCATATTAAGAGAAAAGCTACCCTGGCTTAGTAATACTCCTACTCTGTACAGCCAAGAGGACATCTTTTAACGTTATTTGCTCTCAGTGTGAAAAAATAATTTCTTGCATATCTTCTAATCATAGTGTATATACAGATGTAGACACAGTCAGAGTCGGCAATGACGCTGACAGCCATGAAGCATGCTTGAAAGCGTACTGGCAATGAGACATTTCAGTTTTTTTTTTAATCTTGCCTCCTCAGTCTGTAATATATGAGCATTTAAGGATGCCCACAAGCTACAAAAAATTTAAGTATGCCAATTTTTGCTGTCAGAAATGCTGATGTTATAATTTTCTAATGCAGATTGTAGAAATAAACACATGAAAGATAACAGACGACCTACAGGGACGCTAACACAAGGTTATCTATATCCGATGCCTATTCATTATCCTTCCTTTATTTTAGATAATGTTCCAGTGTAAATACTGAATTTTCCTTTAATCAAGAAATCTTATAGTTTATTAAATCTGAGGGCAGGTTCCAGTTTAGCTTTGTTAAGATGGAGGAGCCAAAAGACCACAAGGAGTACTGAGTTATAATCAGGAGGAACCAATCCATCAGTATTATAATCACAAAACTGCTGCAGGCAATACAGGCTTCTGTAATTAAACACAAGTCACAGGGTGTGTTTCAAGCATAAAAATAGTGATCTGATTTCACTGGGTATCAATTAGTGTTTGCAAAGCTACTTGAATTTTTCTGTTCATCTTCACTGTTGTTAAGTAATGATAGGTTTTTGATGGTTGTAAAACTTCAGTTTTCAAGTGGAGGATGATCTGAGCTGAATGAGAAAAAGAATGATTAAGGGAGGGAATGAAGGTAGGCCTGGCATCAATTTGAACAACTATTTTCCTTCTGCTTTTGATCTTAAAAAGGCTCATGTTTCCAAAGTTACCACAGTAAAATCATAAACATGTCAGCCATTTTAAGGGTCTCAGGATTAATGAAGACCAAGAAAGAGGAAATGATAAACTGAATCAAGCCACAACCTACTGCAAGTTCTAACAGTGACATTCCTGTCATCAGTGTTCTCAGCAGCAGTATGTTTAAATATAAAGAGAACTAGATATACACAATATTGCCATATAAATAGTTCCTTTATTTTTATGACCAATTTTCAAAAATAATTCATTTTTATAATTCTTTAATAGTGGCTTATTTTATTAAGACACACACCATGAATGTGTATTGTTTTTAGTGAAATAATCTTCACTCAGTGACAGATATAATGGACAAACTAGATTTCTATACTATCTAATGGAAAACTACCCACTTATGAAGCTAAATTCCAATCCATATAAAGACATACATTTTTACACATTAGCAGACTGATTCTGTCCATTCAGTTAAAACATTTCCACACTAACATTCTTTTATTTATTTATTTTTTTAAGGAGACATTTTTTGCTATAGGGTTCATGCATTCACCAGAGACAGAAAGCAAGAAATCACCCTCCAAGGGGGGGATGGCCCTGCTGCAATCCCTTCTCCTCCACTCTCCTCTCAAGATTTTGGGTGAGCACACACTCACACGTACCCAGTGTGAGTTTTAAGCCACTGGCTCCGAGATTCAAACTGCACCGACTAAGTGGGAGGTCCAGCAATGTAACCATTACACCATCTGCTGGTCCTGAACTACAGAAATTCTAAAATTGATCATTTTTCTGAATATCTTGTTTTGTCAAAGGGTTATTACAGCTCAGAGGCTCTTTAACACCTACAAAGAATGGAGAGACGAAACACAACAGCCTATTGTTTTTTAGACCTTTATGTCTTTTTGAATGCTATAAGCAAACTACAAAATTTAGCATTATATTTAGATCTTCATAACTTGCAGGTGTCTAGAGTATCTTTTAATCTGCTTTCTCCTTTCAAATGCCACTCCACTCTAAAAATATTTTTGCGTTTAGTACTGATCCTATAAAACTGAACACATAACCCAGATTCTACATGTCATGGATTTTGACATAAAATGGCCAAAGAAGTAAAATCTATACAGAATAATTTCCCCCTATTTAAACTCTGGTAGTTTCTATTAAACCTATTTCTAAATCAGAGAGTTAAGTGAGGGAACTTCGGAAAGGTCATGGAAGAATGAACTTAAAGTATGAGTTTATTTTGGTGCAAAAATAATAATAATAATAATGAAGGCCAACTCCATGGCTTGGTGATTCCATGGCCTGGTGATTAAGGAAGCCAGATCCCAGATGGCTGACCATGTGGTTTGAATTCTGGCCCTGAAAGCTTAAAAAACATGATAGGTCCCTAGGCATGCCCATCCGAAATCCCAATTGGGCAGAGAAATAGAAAAGGGATTGCAGTATGACCAGCTACACTGGGGCGGGGGGGGGGGGGGTGT
>NW_006159534.1:6946991-6970311 GCF_000334495.1 Tupaia belangeri chinensis | reverse complement strand
GCTGAGCGGGGAGGGGGGTGGGGGGTGCTTTCTCCCTCTTCCTCTCTCTCTGGTGAACATACACACCCTCTGGCTAAGAAAAGACAGAAGTCCAGGCATAGTTTTTTCATTATATACCTTTTCCATGAACTTTCTGAAGTGCATGTGTATGAGTGTATGTTCTCAAGGTGTCCATGCACACAAGTTTCTGCAGAGTCTCCACGTTTACTGCCAAGCTTCCTTCCCACTCATACTAGGGGACTATGTATTTTCATTTTGATTTAAAAAATACAAAGAGGTTGGCACATTTAAAGTTAACAGATTTTATTGTTATAAAAACAGGCTGACTCAATGGTAACCCCTAGTAGTTGGTTAGACTGATCAGCCTGCCCATCAATTACCTGGACTCCTGACTTTACTACTCATTACAGCTGGCTGACTTGACACGTGATTGTGCAACATGCAGCTCCCCAAGGATGATCAGGGAATGCAAAGGAATCAAAGCAGATTCTTTTGCTACTTTTAGCACTTCTAGTATAAAGATTAGTTGAAATTAGAGAAAAGCCATTAACAAAAATAAAATTAAGAAATAAGTTACCTGTGGATTTCATTTACTCACATTAGGACTGGTCCCTCCTTATTGGAGTTTAACTGAAAACAGACTGGACCATGACTGGCAGCTACATACTGGTCATTTTCAAACACTCCAGTGACGTTCTCCAGTAACTTTCTTATTTCCAGTTTTATGGTGCCATACTATGCTTTTCACAGTGTTTAAATTTCCCATTTCCATAATCTAAATACCGAAAATCACTACACATTCCCTTCTACAGTCAAAAATAGGTTTACTGGAATGTTTTAGTTGAAGGCAGCAGTATTCACAACATTGGCTTTTGTCACACCCATGAACATGTGGAAATTGCTTGTGAAGCAACCGCAATGTGAAAAGAATGACACTGTGGCAGATACAGACAGAACGGTCACGCATTGCCTTTAGCGTAATAATTTGGTACTCCATATCGTTTTCCTGACCCCCAGGCTAACGCCCACCTTGATGCAATAATGCAAGTCCTTATGCCACCAAAACACAAGGATGACATACCATTATGAGTCTTTAACTATATACACAAATAATGAACTGGCAAGTATCTAGTTTCAAATTAGATCCTTGGAATATGACAAAATAGAGGCTGGTTATCTTTGCCTTAAAGATACTTATTAAAAGTATTTTAATGAGAAGAAGATAAATGAACATTCTCAATGTTCCAATTTGAAGTGATACTTGCCTTTTATTTTCTTGAAAAAGAAGTTTTGAAAGTTATATACATAGGTTTCGTTTAAATTATGCAGCGATCTTTTATTATTATTGTTCCAGATCTTGTCTAAGGACGATCTCTGTCATCAAATCAAGTGCAGTATTTCGCAACTATAAAAACTGAAAGAGAAAAAAATGAAAAAAGAATATATCAAAATCAGATGTGTATGCTATGTCAGAAGCAATATTCCTAAAGATAGCTGTATTCACTTCTAGAAATGGGAAATGAGGGCTGAACTTTTATCTGTAATATGGGTAATAAATGGGAAAGGAGAAGCAAGAGTAAGAAATAACCTAAATGTCTAACGATGGCACCTTGATCAAGTAAATTATGGCATAATCATTGCATGTAGCTACTAAAGTATTATAAAATATTTAGTAACACAGGAAACTATTCACAATATATTAGATTGTGTAAATAATAAGATCCTAGTTTTATTTATTTATTTTTTTTGAGAGGATCTTGGGCACACATGGACGTGCACCTGATGTGAGTTTTAAGCCACCAGGTCCAGGATTCGAACCACGGTCGACAACATGGGAGTCCAGTGACATAGCCATTACGCTAACTGCTGGCCCCAAGATCCCAGTTTTTGGAAAACATTTTTATAATAAGACTAGATGTTTGTACAAGTTATATTAACAGCAGCTATTTCTGTGGTAAGATTAAGATTGAATTTTATTTTCTTCCTTATGCTATTTCATATTTCCAAGCTGTCCACCATAGATGGTTGATTTTTGTGAGGTGAGGTCGTTATGTTCTATAAAGTCTCCATGACCACTGAATTAGTCTACTCCTAGGGGAAATACAGGGTTAAACTTTCATGAGCTTCTGGCTATTACATTTTTGTCAACTTATCAATCCACAACCTTATTCTCTATAGAAAGACATCTTCCTTAATATTCATTGTTGATTCAGTTAACTCTGACCTCAGAGCCAGCAGCATTCTTACTTGTGCCTCAACAAAACTGACCGAACATGGGTATTTCTTTCTTAGGATACATCACGGCCTTCTTGCACTCAGCTGCACTAGAGCACACTGCAGCATCATACCTGGGCACCATTTTAAATGGCAAAATACCCAACAAAAAGCATGAAAATGTGGAAAACTAACGTGGCACTAAGCAGAAAACAAAAAGGACACTTATTTATGTTATGAGTGGAAAGGAGACAGGGATCCCCTTGTTTGATATCAGCTGAAAACAAGGAGGTCATGAGACTTACATTTCTTCTTCTCTACATGACTGTGAATGACTGAAATCACCATGAGCACTGACTTTAGAGTTACAAATACATTCGGGCTAGTGAGGGAACCCTCAAACACAATCTACAAGTAAGGATTAACTGTAATTCTTTGTAATACATTTTTTTTCTGTTGAAAGAATAGCATCATAACATGTTTGAAATGGTTATTTTGAAACACTTTCCAGATCTTTATAAATTTCTGTAAACATAGAGAAGCCTCGAAAAAGGGGAGCTATTAAAGATAATCTGACCTTAAAAAGAGGATTATGGAAAAATGGAGAGGAAGGAATTACACTGAAATCAAGGTCAAGTCTAAAACAAAATAAAAGCCAGTAAGAAACAAAAAGACGCTCATCTGGAGAATTTGATTTGTACTTCCAACCCTGTTTTATGAGATGTAAACTGCCATACTTAAAAGGCAAAAGAAACTGAAAACGAATGTTTGGGTTCTGCATATAACAGCCCAATTTAGCCTTGAACAAATGGCTTAGCCCTGCACTTTGGGGGTATGGAATAGAACAGGGGTTCCCTGTAGGAATCGGACAAAGATACAGACTCTCTCTCCATAAAAATGGACATATGCATCTTCAAATAAAATTTTACATGTAATTTTTAAGAGCATTTTCAGAGCCCATACTAGGTTAAAGGCTGCTGACTCAGATCAGAAATTATTATTCATTGAACTGAAAATGAATTAAAATGAACCTTAAAACAAATGACACCCCCAAGAAGCAACAGGCCAGTAAATACTTACTGATAACCACTAGCAAAAGGATAGCAGCAACCAAAGCCATGATGGCCTTTATCTACAACACACAAAAAAGAATAAGAAAAATAGGAAATGTCTATTATGTTACTGAAATCAAGACTGTTGGCAATATTTATAACACTTTACTAATTATCAGTAAACAGATCAGTCCTTGAAAGGTTTTCCAATTTTTTTCTCAAAGGAATTTGCTGGTTGTTTTACATCCTTTTGTAAATAACCACAGTTTTCCAAATTCGAGGGTTTCTGCTTGGCCAGTATACTGTTTAAGGCTCTCTGTACTGATAGCAACAATCAAAGCCTTCATGGGGCTGGATTTTTTTCAATTTCACATGCTTATTACTAATGTGAGACCCGGTAAAGTGCATCTCAGTCATCTCTGTTCAAGTGTCAGGACAGGATAAATAATACAAGCAACCAATCCAAATGGTTCAACAGTACAGAAAAGCATATTTTATAGCACTTAAAGTATATGGAAATTCCGTTAGTTTTTCCTCTCCTGGCTTTTTGCTTAGCATTATTTCCATTTTGAGAAATATATTTTGGATTCTTCATGAATAACCTCATTTGATAAGTAACATGCTAAGAGCATTCTCTATGTCAGTTTCACAGTTGGAAGGAGAAATCTTAACATCTGTTCTCCGTCAGCTGCTCAACATTTAAGTTCATTTTATGTTTCTATATAAAACTGTCACATTCAGAAACCAGAAGAGGTATAATGGTTACTAAATTGGACTCCCACATAGTCGACCAGTTCGAATCCCAGATCCAGTGTCTTGAAACTCACACCTGGCATATGTGCATGCGTGTCCAAAATCTCAAGAGGAGAATGGAGAAGGGATTGCAGCATGGCCATCCCCCCTAGGGAGTGATTTCTCACTTTCTGTCTCTCTGGTGAACACACATGCCCTATAACAAAAATCTCTCTCTCAAAAAAAAAAATTGTCACATTCATCATTTAATCCTGAATTATAAATTGACTTCATTTTCTTCACGAATTAAAAAAGCCGTATTTTCATCGAACATTTTCACTGAGAACTGATTAAAGACAGTTCACTCAGTAAAAAAGATACCAGATTACTATAAAAAAGAAACAATCTGGGACCAGCAGATGGCGTAATGGCTATTTAATTCCCATTTAATCGACCGCAGTTCAAGTCCCGGACCTGGTGGCTTAAACTCTCGCTAGGCATGTGTGCGTGCATGCCCACGATCCTGAGAGGAGAATGGAGAAGGGATTGCAGCATGGCCATCCCCCCTAGGGAGTGATTTCTCACTTTCTGTCTCTCTGTCTGTCTGTTTTTCTGGTGAGCACACACGCCCTATAGCAAAAAACCTCTCCAAAAAAAAAAAAAAGAAAGAAAGAAAAAAAAAGAAACAATTTTATGAGTATTAAAAATAGCAGTGAGCAGTAATTAATGAAATGTTTCTTAAATAGAATGACTAGTGACATTTTAGTGGCATTATATTTGTGACAATAACAAAGGGACCTAGGGAATATATGGAAGCCTTATCATCTGGATACTATTGCTCATTAAAATGATTAATTATGATAACTAAACACTGCAGAAACAGTCTCAGAACAGATGGAAATAAGGAGCTCTATTTTCAGTAGGTGTCTAGTCCATATTATACTATAAACTGAAGTACTTTGATCCTTTTTTAGATTTTTTTAACCTAAAAACATTTCTAAAATAATTCTGAATTACATAGTTTTCCAACTTTACCTAAAATATATATCCATTTTCCCTATTAGTGTGTGCTAAGCTTAATTTAAGAAAATTTAAATGGAAATTCAATTTTAAAACACCTCAGTGTATAGTTTTCTTCCTGTATCTTACACTGGACAGGAGATATTTCTTTTTTTTCTTTTTTTTTTTTTTTTTTTTGAGAGGTTTTTGCTATAGGGCGCGTGCGCTCGCCAGACAGACAGAGAGAGACAGAGAGATAGAAAGCAGGAAATCACCCCCCGGGGGGATGGCCACGCCGCAATCCCTTCTCCTCCATTCTCCTCTCGGGATCTTGGGCATGCACGCACACGCGCCCGGCGTGAGTTTAAGCCACCGGGTCCAGGACTCGAACCGCGGTCGACTACGTGGGAGTCCAGCGACATAGCCATTACGCTAACTGAAAGAAAAGAGATATTATAACCCTGAAGTACATGTCTGAAGTGCTCTTCTTCCACATGAAATAGAAAAATCTGTTTATTACTAAATACATCCTCAAGACCTTCTAGATACTTAAATGAGGTATAAGTTCATTCCTCACCCACTGGATAATTTTATTCATCTTTTAATTTTTTTTTTTTTTAAAGAAAAGGTAACTCTTAGAAGAAATGTTTAGCATATGGCAAAGTCACATTTAGAAAGTTATTGCTGAATTTAAAAATGAGAGACTAAAAACAATGAGTTCATGTCTAAAATTTTTCAACAAAGTCAAAAATCATACCTAGAATCAGGAGAAAAAAGAAAAAACTTAGTCACATGACATGGAATTTTACCTTAAAAGAAATATTTTGTATTTAATGATTAGTAGCCACACTTGATTTATTTTGAGGCCTGGACCCATAGCCTAATGGCCAAGAGATCCGGATCCCATATAGCTGACTGTGGTTCAGAAGCCTCGTGCTCCACATCCCGACAGAATGGAGAAATGGAGTAGAAGGGATTGCAGCGCAACTATGCCCGCAAGAGGTAGTTTCTCTCTCCGTCTCCCCATCTCTCTCTCTCTCTGGTTAGCACATGCACCCTCTGGACAATTAAAAAAAAAAATTTTTTTTTCTACAAAAGGTTTTGCAGAAATATATTGGTATATGGTTGATTTTCATTTTCCCCCTTGTTAAAATGTTATTTATTTTTCTCTAGAATAATGGGAGTCAGTAAGATCTTTGTTTTCTTAGCCCCATTTACCAGAACATATTCTGACATATAAACTGCTTTTTTCCCTGTTTTGACGAAAAATATTTTTCTTTAGCTCCCACTTTATTTTTAAAAACTTCTTTATAGGGACCAGCAGTTGGCCTAATGGGTATGTCGCTGGACTCCCATGTAGTCAACCGTGGTTCAAGTCCTGGACCCAGTGTCTTAAACTCATGCCGGGTGCGTGTGTGTGCGTGCGTGCCCAAGATCCTGAGAGGAGAATGAAGGAGAAGGGATTGCGGCGTGGCCATCCCCCTGGGAGGTGATTTCTCGCTTTCTGTCTCTCTATCTCTTTCTGTCTTTCTGGTAAATGCACACACCCTATAGCAAAAACCTCTCCAAATAAAAAAAGAAAAAGAAAAAGAAAATTACCTCTGTAATGTTATAGGTTGCTCCAAAAAAACACTAAGTTATAAGAAAAAAATATTTATTAAAAGATATTAAGTCTAGAGATAGTTATTAATAAAATCTGGATCAGTTTTATAAAGAAATCTAAGAAAAAAATTTTTTAGGCATTGCTTTATTCCTTTAGTTATTCCTGTCCATGAAGTCACTCATTAATTCAGCAAATATTTATTGAGTTCCCACCATGTCCCATGAACAGAATAATATGCAAGAAAGTTTCAGTCCCTGTCCTCACTGAGCTCACACCCTAGGGAGGCCCTTTTATCTTCACATCTTTGACTGTCACTGGAGAGGCTGACTCATCTACCAAAGGGCTTCTGATTTACTTACTTTGCATCCACGCCACCACATTTGCCTTCGCAGTTGTTTGGATCTGTTGCTAAAAGCAGTTGCATTATCCGATAAGCTTTCTATATCACATAGAGGATGGAGAGAAGGATTAAACGACATAACAGGAGTCTTTTCTCTAGTCACACAAAGACGAGAGAATATTAATTTTCTACTTCTGCAAATTCCCCCCCCCCCATTTTTAAGATCAAAAACAACATCTTCCCTTCCCTCCACCCACAAACTGCCATTCTAAGTTATAGAAAAACAAAAAGCAAAAGCACAGCTCTGGGTCAGTTTGCTTAATTCATTTTTACTGTAAGATTAAGAAAAGTCTTTCCAGAGCTTCGGTGCTTAAAAATAAAATTAAAAATTCTGGTAAGGAAAAACTCCTTAAAAATTCAAGGGCATGAGGGCCAGCAGGTGGTGTGGTGCTTAAGGCACTGCACTCCTACATGGCAGACCGCAGTTCAAGTCCTAGACCTGGCAGCTTGCTGTCTCACTTTCCCTCTCTCTCTGTCTCTCTTGGTGAGCACATGTGCCCTGAAGTAAACTGGTGAATAATGACAAATAAACTTAAATAATTCTTTAAATAAAAACAAAAATATTCAGAAGCACGGGGCCAACCAGGTGGTATGGTGGTTAAGGCATCTGGATCCTACATGGCTAATTGAGAGGTTTGAGTCCTGGACCTGAAGTCTTAAAAAACACACCAGGCACATGTGTGCATGCCCAAAGCCCCGAGAGGAGAAAGAGAGAGGAGGGGACTGTGGTGTGACCATTCCCCTTGGGGGGTGCTTTGTCATTTTCATTCTTTATGTGTCACTGTCTTTGGTGAGTGCATGTGCCCTATAGCAAAAATTTAAATAAGTAAATAAATAAATAAAAAGGGCACATCTTAGACATAAATAACATGCAGAGAAGGTTAGTCTCAGAAGATACCAAAGTGAATGACTTTAAAGGAAAACAATATTGATTTTAAAAGTGGTTAGCAAGATTTTTGGTTCAGTAAGTCTGTGAAGCATTAATTAGGTATTGAGCTATTCACCATTCTAACAATATTTGAGTTCCTAACATGTGCTAGGAACTGATATAGTGAGAAGAATTGAAAACTGTCAGGAAAGAAATGTTACTAAGTTCCCAGAGAAAGTACAAAATAGAAATATCAGAGAAGTTGAAATGTGTTGGAAAAAAGCAACTGGACTCTGCCTTGAGATCATGAGAAACATAAAATATATCAACTTAATAGGGCAAAATAAAAACAGCTCTACTAACTCTTCAACAATGAATTTTTAGATTCTTCATTCTCAGCTAAATAATTAAAGAAATAATACATGACTGAAAGGAAGATAGCTAAAATTAAACCATTAAAATAATAAACTTAGAACCAAATGCCAATTTCCTAACCCAAGATTCTTCAACACTGGCTAGACAAGTGAGAGAATATATAAACTAGCAAAACATAGATGAATAATATCAAGGAAATGTGAAATATCTGTACCTGATTTGTCCTGCAGTTCATCTAGTCTCTCTCCTCTTTCAATTACCTTTGTAATATTTTCTTGCATGACATCGATAACTTCATCCACCTGATTTTGAACACTAGTTTAAAAAAAAGATAAGAGTTTATTCTTTTTTTTGAGAATGTTTAAAATTTTTGATATTTTCATTCGATATACAATAATAGGGAAGACCAAATTCTCAGAGAATTATACAACTATAGACCTGTTCAAGGCTTTTAGCAATATTCTTCAGTTCTGAAAGCCAAGAGACCATCTCAAGCCTGGGAGAGCAACCGGATCATCTTTCTGAACAGAGAACAGAGACAGAACACATGGAGGGTTGCCAGAATCTCTTGAAGCCATGTGGCTTATATAAGAAAAGGTCGCTAGATGGAAACATTCATGGGCGGACAGGCCATCTTGTCGCTTGTTTTCACTGTGCCAGGAGACTAAAGAAGGCTGGAGCTTTGTGCCCTATTTGCAAGAAATAGGTTCAATTTGTTATTGAGGTTTTTATAGCATAACCAAAGCAGTGAATTGTAGTAAAAGACCAAGAGGGCTGAAATACTGGCATCGTGCATTTCTACCCAGTGTAACACATTTCATCTATTACAAATGTCTGTGTCCTGGTATGTTCTGTTTCTAAACTTCAGGAATTTGAGAATGAGTTCTTGAGAATGAGTTCTTTAGAATGAGATGATTAATTTAGGGACGTAGGAAATCACATATACCACTTTACAGCCCCTGCAAAGACGACCTGGTAAGGAACAACTACCAGTGCAGACACAAAAACGCAGTCATGTGGTTGCTGGGGCAGCTGGATCCCACATAACCAACCGTGCAGATCAAGCCCCAGAGCCAGTGGCATGTGTGTGTGTGCCCCAAATCCCAGAGATTTAATTATTAAGCCTTTCTCTCTCTCTCTCTCTTTCTTTTATAGTTTGCCAGAGGGATAAGTATGTTTAGTTGGAGAGAGGGTAGGAGTACCCCACCACTGGGGGACAGTCATGCCTCAGTTTCTTCTCCTCCATCTCTGCTCCTTTTGGAGTTTTGAGCAAGCATGCAGACATGCCTGGCATGTTTTTCAGGCTGTAAGGGTCTGGGACTTGGATCATGCTGTTGGCCATGTGGGATCCAGCCACCTCCACTACCATGCTATGGACTGGCCCCCAAATTAACCTTTCCTTTAATTAATTTTATTCCTTATTCTTCTGTTAAGGAATGTCCTATTAGAAAAACATCAGTGGTAATAATGAAAAGGCATGAGTAATCTGACCAGTCAAATTAAGGGTCGGCAGGTTGGCGTGGTGGTTAAGGATGCTGAACTCCCACATGGCTGACCATGGTTTGAGGCAGTTTGCTTTCTCATGTTCTCTCTCATTCTCTCTCTCTCTCTGTCCCTCTCTGGTCAAATTAAAATAAGTAAATAAATAAAGTTAAATAAAGTAAAAAAAATTATGATGTGGACCCTTTTATGTTGAAGTCAACATGCATAGTTTAGAGAAACCAAAAGAAAAAGTTGAAAAACAAGACATTTCTTTTAGGTATACCTAGTACAGTGGTTATCAAATAGTTTTGCTAACATACCCCTGAAGGAATTTTGAAAATGTGTATGTAACCTTCTGCATATTTTAAAATTGAGGCACAATTAACATACGGTAAGTTGTTTCTTCCAATGAGTTCTAAAAATCTGAGTAACCACTCAAAACAAGCTAAAGGGTATTTTTGTTACCCCAAAGTATTTCCTCATGTCCCTTTCCAGGCACTCTATCAACTATAATATTTCATAGCTCTCATCCTAGATTAGTTTTCCTTTTGCATATCTTTAATTTGACATCTAACGTGTAAAAATGTAAGTACTTACAAAGGATATACTATTCAATATATTGTATATTACATAATATGCCTTAAAGCTATCTTTATCAAAGTCTTGGAGCTGTAGATCTAACTGATTAAGTTTATAGAAAAAAGTCCTGTCAGTGGCTAGCAGGTATCGTGGTGGTTAAGGTGTCAGACTCCCACATGGCTGACTGTGGTTTGAGTCCTGGACCTGGCGGCTTGCTCTCTCCCCTTCCCTCTCTGTCTCGGGTCACATTTTTAATGATAAATTAAATAAATAATTCTTTTAAAAAATCATATGAAGTAATATTTAACTCAGAAATAGCTCATTTTTAGCCCTGCTTCCAACTAGTAATGTAACCTGAAAGCAAAATAAATGTACTGTCACATGCTCAGTACCTGCAGAATCCAGTCAAATACCTTGGTTGTTCACATATTTAAATAAAATGGTTGGGCTAGCTGGAGGCAGGGTGGTTGAGATGACTAGGTCCAGCATGGCCAATGTGTGGTTCGAGTCCCAGACCAGGAGGCTTGAGAAACATGCCAGATGCATGTGCATGTGTGGCCAAAATCGCCAGAGGAATGGAGAAGGGATTGTGGTATGGCCATCCACCATGGGGATACTTCCGCACTGGTCTTCTCTCTCTTTCTTTCCAGAGCACATACACATCCTCTGGCAAATTAAAAAATAGATAGATAAAATAAAAATAAATCTATAAAGTACTTTTCAAACAAATAAATAAATAGCTGGACTCGACTCAGTTTCATTTTCTTTTCAATAGGCTTGTTGAGGCATTAGGTAGACACAGCCATAACTGACTTTGCTATTATTTTGTACACAAAGGTTGACAGAGGAGTTTGCCCAGGTATGTTGGAAGTTCATGAAAACTAGCTAGTTTGTGCAATGGAGGTGTAAGCCGTACTCTAGGAGACACTGACGCTCAATGGGTATAACTCTGCACTGTTAAGCCATCTCCTCTTGCACAGAAACACGTTTAAGGTAACTGGGAATATCTGGGAATGTTTTGAAGCACCCACTAGGAGGCAAAAAGGGACAGATCCTACTGGCTTTCAAAACGGAAAATATGTTTTCCTCCTTTTCTAACTAAATTCAGGTTGTCCAATGAAGATTTAATGCTAAAATTAAAAACGTAATAATTGGCCCTCAACCACTTGCTGTCATTCTGGTGTTCCCTCCAGAGTCTGCAAACACAGAAAGCTTAATTATCTTAAGTGTCCAGTTTTCCTCTGTTGCTCTAACCAGGAGATAAGGAATTATCTTAAATTACTTTTTAAAATACATTACAACAATGAAACATGAGATATTTAAAAGGAGAAATAGGTTAGTGGCAGTGGCTCAGGGGTAACTGGGGGCTCCATGATGCTGAGCCCGTGTGGAGGGTCCTGGGTTCATATCCTGAGGTCTCCCTTTATATAGCAGGCACGTGCCTGTGATCCCAGCTGGCTAGTGCTGCAGCTGAAAGCCCCCCATGGGGACGCTGTTGGGGGTGCCAGTCTCTGTCTCCCTCTATCTGAGAGGAATAAAGACAATTTTTTTTTTAAAAAAAAGGACAAATACAGTAAAATGACTAATCTAACTCAAAGTTTAAAGTGCACTGAATTACTAGCAACTCCAGATATCAGCTGTACTTCTAAAAACTAAGGCTATGGAAATGTGTCATCATCAAGGAAGAAGTCTGTCAGTTGGCAGTGCACGTCTCTTCTCTGCCCTCTGCACCCTCCACGCCACTCCTCCCTCAGACTAACCCACTGAGCACGGTCACAAGCAACATTGGGGAAAAAAGTTCTATCCTTTTCCCATCACTGTTTATTTCTTCACTAAGTTTATTTAAAAAATATAATGAGACCCAGCCGATGTGGTGAACCCCAGTAGTCCCAGCTCCTCAGGAGGCTGAAGCAGAAGTACTGTAACATAAAAAGACCTATCTAAGGAAATGCACAAAATGAAGGCCCTTTTAGACATAGGTGCATTCAAAAGTATTCTTAGACTCAAAAAGCAATCGCTCTGCTTGATGATGGCTCTCTCTCTTCCAGGGTTAAAGAACTAAGCACATCCACTGACTATCCACACACACAGACTTCAGGAGTCGGCCCAGATCCCGAGTTCTGTGCTTCCCACACATCATTCCACTGAAGGACATGAGATGAGGCAGGACGTGCAGACTTCCCTTCTGCCCAGACAGATCTAAAAGAAACCCTAGTTCTCCAAGATGCCTTGTTGCAACTCCTATCACTCAACACAGAGCTAAAGATGTTTATCCTATGTAAGAATGATGGCACGAAGAAGCAGCTAAATCAATTTATTTAATGAATAATTAATGAGCAACTGCTAGATACTGTTTGGGCACTGGGAAAGCAATAATGAACAAAACATTACCCCAGCTCCTCTGGAACTTAGGTCTGAATGTATAATGAATGCACGGCATTAACCTTAGCGCTGTGGAGCAGCCTGCTCTACCCCATTATTCTATTTATTTAGAGCATATAACACTAAGTGAAAGTACCATTTTATTATTTATATGGTTATTTTCTACCTCTCCTCACTGGAGGATAAGCGCGGTAAAAGCAGAGACCCTGCCTAGTTTGCTCACATTTGTAATCTCAGCATCTACAATGAAGTATGGAGCAGTGTAGACAAAATAATACCTGATGAATAAGTAAATAACTTGGGTATAAATCCTGTGAAGCGTACCCAGCTACAGGTTAAGTATCCCTTACATGAAATGCTTGGGATCAGAAGAGTTTTATATTGGAATTTTTCCAGATTTTGGAATATGTGTATTCATATAATGAGTTACCTTGAGGATAAGACCCAAGCCAGAACATGAACTTCGTTTATGTTTCATATATATCTCATGCACATGACTAGAGAGAATTTTATACAGTATTTTGTTTTGTCCATAGGATGAGTGTGCTCACCAGAGAGAAAGAGATAAACAGACAGACAGAAGTGAGAAATCATTTCGCTAGAGGAATGACGACACAGCAATACCTTCTCCAGTCTCCTCCTGGAATTTTGGGCATGCACGCACATGCACCCGGTGTGATTTTCAAGCTACTAGGTCGGGACTCGAATAGCAGTTGGCTAAGTGGGAGTCCAGTACTTTAACCATTACGCCACCAGCTGGCATAGTTTTTCTCTGAAGGGCACATTATTTACCAGAGAGAAACAGAGACAGAAGGAGGAGAAGAGAAAGCCGACCCTATATGGAAAGGTCACATTACAATCCCTTCTCCTCCATTTCTCTCTCCTTCATGGATTTCAGGCATACATCACACACACTAACATGTTTCTCAAGCTGCTGGGTCTGGGACTTGAACAGCATGGTCAGCCATGTGGAATCCAGCGGCCTTAGTCACCAGACCACATCCAATGTATTGCAACATTCTGACTGTCTGACTGTGACCTATGACATGAGGTCGGTATGGAACTTTTCACTTATGGAACCATGTCACACTTAAGAAGTTTCAGAGTTTGGATTTCAAAGTTTTGGATTAACAATGCTCTCCCTGGGGACCAGCAGGTGGCGTGGTGGTTAAGGTGCTGGACACTCCCACATAGCCAACCATGGTTCAAGTCCCAGACCTGGTGGCTTGCTTTTTCAATTTCTGTCTCTCCCTCCCTCCCTCCTTCTCTCTCTCTCTCTCTCTCTCTGTGTGTGTGTGTGTGTCTTTGGACAAAATTGAAATAAATGAATAAAATTAAATAAATAATTCTTAAAAAAAACAAAAAAAAAGAATGCTCAACCTGTACTTATGAACAAGGTTTAAAGCAGTAAGTGCAGAGCCCTCCATTGAACCAAAGCAGGAGCAGAACTACTGTTCATCAAGAACAAGTCCTGAAATTCCCAGGTGGTTATTTATTTTTCATCATTTCTAAATAATGGTAATTGACAGACAGTAAGGGCAGGAAGGGTATGGAGAAAATACACTAAAGCTCCTACACATGATCAGATTATAGCTATTATGAAAACTAATACACCTAAACTACACAAGATTTCGAAATAAAATACAAAGCTGACAGATAAGTCCCAGAATCCCTATAAGCAAAAGATTCCAAGAATATAGGCAGGTTAATTGGACTATAACCCATAAAATTCTAGACTCTTGGGGCCAGCAGGTGGTACGAAGGTTAATGTACTGGATTCTACAAGGCTGAATCCCTATAAGCAAAAGATTCCAAGGATATAGGCAGGTTAATTGGACTATAACCCATAAAATTCTAGATTCTTGGTTAATGTACTGGATTCTACAAGGCTGACTCCATGGTTTGAGTCCTGGACCTGGCAACTTGAAAATCACGCTGGGTGTGTATGCTCAGAATCCCAAGGGGAAAGTAGAAGAAAAGGGACTGTGGCATGGCTATTTTCCCAGGAACTGATTTCTCACATCCTCTGGCGAGCACCTGGTAGCAAGTACTAAGAAAAAATAATCCATGGGAACCAGCAGTTAGCGTAATGGCTATGTTGCTGGACTCCCATGGAGTCAACCGTGGTTTGCATCCCAGACCCGGTGGCTTAGAACTCACGCTGGGCACGTGTGCATCTGTGCCCAAGATCCCGGGAGGAGAATGGAGGAGAAGGGATTGTGGCATGACCATCCCCCCTGGGGGGCGAATTCTCGCTTTCTGTCTCTCTGTCTCTCTCTGTCTGTCTGGCGAGCCATGCGCCCTATAGCAAAAACCTCTCCAAAAAAAAGAAAAAAAAAAACCTAGATTTTTACTAGATTATCATAAATCTAAGGGTATTACCTCAGTAACATGGTACACCATATATAAGTCCCTATTGTTAATGAAAATGCAAAATTTTAATTTTTTCTAAGTAATCGATTAATGAAATATTTTGCTTTCTCTACGTATTATTCAAAGGTATAACCTTTTCAATTTAGTTACTGGGCAACCTTTACTCGATAGAATATCTTATGATTCTGTTTCTATATTCTCGGATGTTTCTAGGCCCAGAACACAACTTATGTAAGAGAAAAAGATTTACTTTTTTACTTTAATATAAAAAAAAGCTTTTTAAAAATTAAAACAAATGCTAATATGCCTCCCTCACAATCTTTTCTTTTTCACAGTAGGTACAAGCCTCTGATTCCTCTGTATAGCTCATGGTGGTCTTATTTCCATCATGACACTATAAATGCCTTAGAAACAGAGACTGCCCCTCATTTCATTTCTCAGGTCACATAAATTGTGCTGATGGAAAGAAAGCATTCAAAAAAAATTTTAAATCAGAAGTAAATATTCATTTCAAAAGCATTTATTAAGAAGTTCTTAGCATGCTGTTCATCAAAGATACCAATGTGAAGGTTATGAGCCTGATGTTTAGAAAGATTACAGTCCTGAGGAAAACTGACATCCAAGGCTATATGACCATGTATTGAGTGCTATGATGGAAGGAAGCCCACGTATCAGTCATGCAGGCTGGATGCAGCAGGCCTGGGTTAGAGATGGCACCAAGCCCCTAGTGCTATTTTGAAGGAACCAGAGCAAACTGGGCATAGTAAGGGAAGTAATAGATAGTGGAAAGTTCCAGGCTAAGAGAATATATATGAGAGAAGCGGATATTTAAAGAACTAAGTATTAAACTGGATATAGGTGAAGGCACTGCAAAGAGAAAAGGAGAGGACTCAGGGCCAGCAGGTGGCATGGTGGTTAAGGCATTGGACTCCCACATGGCTGACCATACTTTGAGTCTCACACCTGGTGGCTTGGTTTCTCACTTATCATTTCTCTCTCTGGTCAAATTAAAAAGTCATAATAACAAATAAAAATAAATAATTCCTTAACATAAAAAAGAAGAGGACTCCTAGATTTATACACATGAGCAACTAAGTGGTAGTAGATGATGGCCATTAACTGAAATAGAAAAGTCAGAACTCAAAGAGAAGGCAAATTTGTGAAAAAGGGCTGGAGAAACCAAATCTGTGAAATCCTCTATTTATCACTTTTGTACATGGGTCTTTATATTTGATGTTCAAGCTGTACAGGTACCATATGCAATATGCTGCTTTTATAAAGAAGCAGTTTGTTTTCCCTGAACCATTATCTGGAAACAAAACTTCTCTCCAGCATTGTTTAGAGAAGAATAGAATAAAAAATGTGTCCCCCCCCTTTTTTAAATTAAATTCTTTCAGGCAAGCAAGCAAGCAAGCAAGCAGGCAGGCAGGCAGGCAGGCAGGCAGGCTGGAGAATTATTTCCTGGTGAGTTAAAGCAGGGTCATGGGCCAGCAGGTAGCATGGAGGTTAAGGCTCTGGATTCCACATGGCCAGCTTCATGGTTCAAATCTTGGATCCAGTGGCTTGAGAATCAGGCTGGGCACATACGGTAGAAGAAATGACATGAGAGAGAACATAAGCAGGAGAAGATAAAGACATACAGGGAGGAAAAGACATTTTCAATACTACCTTAAACCCTCTTAGAGTCTGACAGCACCAATATTCTCAAAATGTCTCTATTCCAATTATCAGCAGGGAAGCTGCATGGTCTAGTGCCGAGATCCTGGGTTCTATATTGACAGCCCTAAATTTACAGCCTAGCTTCACTCTTTACTACAGACGTGACTTTGGAGTTAATCTGAAGCCTCTTCAGCCCTGTATTTTCTTATCTTTAAAATAGAGATGAGAGAATTGGAGCCAGCAGGCAGTGAAGTGGGTACGGCACTGGACATTGGACTCCTACACAGTTAGACTATGGTTTGAGCCCTAGGCCTGGTGGTTTGAAAATCATGCCAGGTGCATGTGTGTGCATGCCCAAAATCCCCAGGGGAGAATGGAGGAGAAGGGATTGCGGCCTGTGCATTCCCCACTGGGGAGGGGGGTGACTTCTCTCTTTTCCTCTGTCTGCCTCTCTCTCTCTCTGACTAGTGGATGTGCCTTATGGCAAAAACCTAAAATAAAAATAAATAAAATAAAATGCAGATTAGAATCTCTATCTTACCTGTGAGAACTGAATGTGTTTTTCAAACACTTAGCACGTGCTCAGTAAATGCCAGTGCTCTTCCATTAAGGAAAAAAAATTATGCTCTGCAACACGCACTCATCTCTCATCTCTTATTGCCTAAATAATGTATTTATTTTCATAGCTAATATCTCCATCTTGTGGCCTTTCAAGGTACTTGACAAAAGAGTTTTAAGATTATGTTGTATTTCTATACCTACATATATTACTGTTATACCATGGAACATTCCCCTAGGGGGTCTTATAAAACTTCTCTTGGTAAGACTAAGGCAAGAATTAGGAAATTCTTGCCTTGACAGAGAATGTCTAAAATTCAACAGAGTGACATTTTAAAAAATAATTTTATTTTAAATAATTATTTTATTAATTATTACTATTTTAATTTGCTATAGGACACTGCACTCATCAGAGAAGTAGAGAAAGAAAAAGAGAGAGAGAGAAAGCAATTCACCAGGTCTAGAACTTGAACTGTGGTTGGTCATGTGGAAGTCCAGTACCTTAAACCATGTACCTGCTGGCTCTGGCCAGAGTGACATTTATTATGCTATTATTTAGTTAATTGATTGACTGGTTTTCTTTTTAAACTTTATTATTTTAAAATTTTCTATAGGGAGTGTATGCTCACCAGAAATGAGGTGGGGTCGGGGTGGGATTAAGAAAGCACTCCCGGGAACCAGCAGTTAGCGTAATGGCTATGTCGCTGGACTCCCACGTAGTCGACCGCGGTTCGTGTCCCGGACCCGGTGGCTTAAAACTCACGCCGGGTGCGTGTGCGTGCGTGCCCAAGCTCCCGAGAGGAGAATGGAGAAGAAGAGATTGCAGCGTGACCATCCCCCCTGGGGGGTGATTTCTCGCTTTCTGTCTCTATGTCTCTCTTGGGGGGCGCACGCGCCCTAAAGTGAAAAGCTCTCAAAAAAAAAAAAAAAAAAAAGAAAGCACTCCCCAGGGGGGATGGCTATGCTTCAATCTCTTCTCCATTCTCTTCTTGAGATTTTGAGCACACATGCATACACACCTGGCATGTTTCTTAAGCTGCTGGGCCTGGAACTCAAACCACCCAGCAGGCCACCTGGAATCTAGCCACCTTAAGCACCATACCACTGGCTGGCCCACTATTGTTTAATTTGAAAATAAAGGAAACAGTCTAAAGAGAACTGTAAATTTGGGCTAGCTCTGTAGAACAATGGTTAAGGGCTGTGTGTAGAGAGCTGGATCCCACAGAGCTGACTACAGTTCAAGTCTTGATGACAGCAGGGTGAAAACATGCTGGGTGTGTGTGTGTAGATTCCCAAAATTTGAAGCATGACCTTGTTCTACTGGGTGATGTCTTTTCTTTCTCCTCCCGTCCCTCTCTCCCTCTCTTCTGTCCTCCCTCTCCAAATATATATACCCTGTGGCAATTAAAAAATAAATAAAAAAGAACCATGCATTTTATATAGTCATATGAATATTTAAAATCTTTCCCTCAAAAAATCTTGCCTAAAATGTATTACTGGGTATTTTTGGTGAGATACAATCTGTTACCAACATTAATAACTAGTGAACAAATTCAAACAAAGCCACAATGGTTACTCATCTATGTAGTCAACAAATACCCTGTATTGAAACGTCATAAAGTGGTGATAACATATCTTCACTAAAGAAACTGACCAGTACTAGCAACTTCAGGTACTAAACTAAAGCTAGACATTTTCCCTTGGGAAAAGCTGTGTGGCAATGTGTGCTCTGCCATTTTGGGCACACTGGTTAGACCATACCCTGGATAGATAAGCAATCTTCAGGTAGGGCCACCTGAGTTTAATTTGTGTATTTGATGACTAAATCTGGCAAGACTTCAGCTCTAAAGTAAAGATCATTATACTTACTCAACAACCCCTTATTCTAAAATTTTGTGACGGCTAATGTTAATGTTAGTTTAATATGCACATAGCTACTCATGTAGGTGTGTCTGGTACTTACTAACATAGATATGCCTATTATGGACAACTGGCAGTGGTTTTAGGGTTCAGCTGGAAAATCATACTCAAAAGACCCAATAGGCTATATTTTGTAGGCTCATTCTGCAGAAACAGTAAAGGCATACTGACATGACAAAAAACAGGTGTGTCCTCAGGAGAGTCCCTTTCCCTTGTGACAGGCTGGGTGAAAGAGAACAAGATGAGGTGGATGGATGCAGAGGTCGCTCTGGCTCAGTGGAAGGGAATGGCTCAGCCACAGGTGCCAGTATGACAGCCTGGGCCATTAGGTTTGGCTTCCACAGTTCAGAGCCTGGGTCAGACTAGGGCCTTACATGAAGTGATTCACTGCCCTGTCCTTGCCTTCTCCCTTCCTTCAGAACCCGTATCTTTCCAACATTACATACATTCACTACAACATATAAGCCAACATTTGCCACCAAATTATAGATACAGCAAAGGTTTAAGTCAACATTAGTCATAAAGCTTAGAACAATACATGGATTAGGATAGGTAACAGACATGAAAAATTCTGGAAGTAGATGAAAAGGCTGCCATTCATAGAAAATTCAGTCCATTAATATGGTTGGGCTAGGGCCAGCAGATGGCATACTGGTTACATTGCTAGACTCCTACGTGGCCAAATGCAGTTCAAGTCTCGCAACCAGTGGCTTGAAACTCACACTGGTGCATGTGTGTGCATGCCCAAGATCTCGGGAGGAGACTGGAAAAGGGATTGCAGTGTGGCCATCCCCCCAGGGGGTGATTTCTCACTTTCACTCTCACTGTCTCTGTCTGCCTCTCTCTCTGGAGAGCGCACATGTCCTAAGTCAAAAACCTATTAAAAATAATTGGGCTGGTCCTATGGCACAACAATTAAGTGTTGTGCATGACCACCTGCAGTTTGAATCCTAGCCCCAGCGGCTTGAGAGACATCCCAGGAGTATATACGTATCCCCAAAATCTTGAGGGGAAGGAGAAATGGAAGAAAGGGACTGCAATGTGATCATGCCCCACCGAGGGGTACTCTGTCTCTGCCAAGTGTATATGCCTTGCAATAATTAGAAAAAAATGTTTTAAAAAATCTTAACTTTTATTATTCTGAAAATGAAAATCGAGCTACAGATTTAAAATAAAAATATAACTTCAAATTATGCTAATAAATGGATTTGACATAAGGTATTCAAGTTAAGAGAAACCAACAACCCAGGATTTCTTTAGCTATAGTTCAGATGTAGCTTTGACAAATCTAAAATAAAAAATAAGTTCGTATAACCCAGTAGTCATATTTAGTCTACAACAGGGGTTAACACATTTCTTCTATAAAGGACCAGACAGATGGCAGATATTTCAGATTTTATGGGCCATCAAATCTCTCTGTTATGATTCTGTTACAGTCCTCTGACCAACTCTGCCATTATAGCTAAAAAGCAGCTGGAGAGAATGTGAGAACAAATGGGCGTGGCTATGTACCTAAAACCTTCATTTACAAAACCAGACTGCAGCCAGATTTGGCTCACGGGCTTTAGTTAGCCAGTCCTTAGTTCACATGGAAATATGATAACCATTTTAACAAATGAGTATCTCAGGAACTTACTGTTTAATTTTATCATTTCTAGGGCCAAATCTTGGCCCAGATGGTCCCCGTCTGAAAACAAGACACCAAGTACATGTTAGTAATGACAGCATTAGAAAAACAAACAAAAACAGAAAACACACACATATGTGCAATGAAGCTAAATTTAAACATGGATCAGTCATTTCCATGAGGAACCAGTATTAGCAAACTGAATGATATCTCATCATATCTTCAGTTACTTACTGTTGGTCAAAATTAACCTAATTTTTCTGAATGTTAAAGCTTGCAGAGAAATTAAGGTTTATATGCTTAATTATATAGTTTGTTCAAATCACTAAATTCTAAAATAAATTCTGAGATAAACTACCCATAAATATAAATACTTTTGTAATGATCTTTTTGTATGATCTTTGTATGATCAAACCAGCAGTTGGCATAATGGCTATGTCGCTGGACTCCCATGTAGTCGACCACGGTTTGAGTCCCAGACCCGGTGGCTTAAACTCATGCCAGGCCTATGTGCATGCATACCCAAGATCCCGAGAAGAGAATGGAGGAGAAGGGATTGTGGTGTGGCCATCCCCCTGAGGAGGGTGATTTCTCACTTTCTGTTTCTCTGTCTTTCTGGTAAGCGCATGTGCCCTATAGCAAAAAAAACTCTCAAAAAATATTTTTTTTAAATATATAGAATTAAAAGAGCAGGGATCAACAGATGGCATAATGGTTACATCGCTGGACTCCCACATAGTCAACTGCAGTTCGAGTCCCGAACTTGGCAGTTTAAAACTCACACCAGGCATATGTATGTGCTTGCATGCCCAAAATCCCGAGAGGAGAATGGACTATACTGCGGCCATCCCCCCTCCCGGGGGGAGGTTGTGATTTCTCACTTTCTGTCTCTGTCTAGTACACACACACTAAAGCAAAAATCTCTTTAAAAAAAAAAAAAAAGGTAATTCACCTTGAACTTAGGCTATGAAAAAAATGCTAATAGACAGGCATAGAGAAAAATTTACTCAAAATTTTAAAAATATTTAAGTATATATATATATATTTTTTTTTTTTGAGAGGTTTTTGCTATAGGGTGCATGCGCTCGCCAGACAGACAGAGACAGAGAGACAGAAAGTGAAAAATCACCCCCCAGGGGGGATGGCCACGCCACATTCCCTTCTCCTCCATTCTCCTCAAAGAAGATTTCATAAGTGTATGTTATACATATCAAAACTTGTATACTTTAAATATATGCATTTTATTGTATGGCAACTACCCCAATAAAGCTGTAAAAAATTAAAAATAAAAACTTACAGAAAAAAGTCCTCTTCTTCATCTGAATCATCTTCTAAAAGATTTCTCTGCCAAATAAAGAAAGACACTTGAGTTTTCAGATTCAGAGAGATTACAAATACCAGGGAGGAATAGTAAAGCAGTATACTGGTGGAATTTTTTAACTCAAAACTTCAAGACAAAGGGGAAAGTAATTACTTATCCGTTTTTTAAAGAGGTTTTTGTTACAGGGCGTGTGTGCTCGCCAAAGAGACAGAAAGCGAGAAATCACCCCCTAGAGGGGATGACCATGCCATAATCCCTTCTCCTCCATTCTCCTCCTGGGATCTTGGGCAAGCACGCACATGCGCCTGGCATGAGTTTAAGTCCAGGACTCGAACCAGGGTTGACTACATGGGAGTTCAGCGACATAGCCATTACACTAACTGCTGGTCCCAGTAATTACTTATCTTTAACTGGAAGCTAAAACATGTGGAACAACATCTACAGACACTCCAACGAAAATGCTTATAATTCCAGGATCTTATAACGGAATAAGAGGGAGTCCACTAAGGCTAATATAGGAGAAAGTGCAGGCCGCCATGAGGGGCCAAGTCCCTTCTTCTTGCTGTCTTCTGGTCTCTATTGGCAGAACTTAATAGGGATCCAGGCAGCAAAGAAGAAATCATTTGTGGAGTCCAACTGCAACACCAGAGAAGAATACAGGAGGGCAGGCTTGGAGCTGAAGACAGGGCTTAATAATTGGCATGGTCCACTTTCTAGCTATTCAGCCCACAAATACCTTCTACACATATTGGAACTTCAAACAAATACAACTTTGTATTTTATTTTATAAGATACAAAAAATCTTTCCTAAAACAAAGGTGGTCCCGCCTTCTTCCCAAAAGAGGAAGATACAAAGTTTAAAAAAGAAGTTAAAAAAGAGCAAAACTCAGAACTTTTCAGACACTCAAGAACTCAAAATAGTATACCATTTGCTGCAGGCAGAATAATGGCTTCCAGAATATATCACTGTCCTAATCACTGAAACCTGTGGATGTGTCACTTTGCACAGAAAAAGGAACTTTGTAGATGTAATTAAGATCATTATGGATTATCTATGTGGGCCCAATGGAATCACAAGGGTTCTTGTAAGAGAAGCAGGAGTGTCAGAAAAAGACCTCTCCAAAAAAAAAAAAAAAAAAAAAAAGGGAACCGGCAGTTAGGGAAAAGGGAATGTTG
>NW_006159534.1:6916923-6946817 GCF_000334495.1 Tupaia belangeri chinensis | reverse complement strand
CCTGGCAAGCGCCCGCGCCCTATAGCAAAAACCTCTCCAAAAAAAAAAAAAAAAAGAAAGAAAAAGACCTGAAGATAGAAGGGTGTGATCCAACAGCAGCCTCTAGGATTAGAAGAGGTGAGGGAAAATTTCTCTCCTGGTGCCTCTAGATGGAACACAGTTCTGCTGGCAACCTGATTTTAGCCCTCTGAGACTCATTTTGGACTTCTGGTCACCAGAACTGTAGCATAATCAACTCATGTTGTTCTAAGTCTATGACAATTTGTCACAGCAACAATTGGAAACTAATAACCACCCATTT
This sequence comes from Tupaia belangeri chinensis, assembly GCF_000334495.1. Taxonomy (NCBI): domain Eukaryota; kingdom Metazoa; phylum Chordata; class Mammalia; order Scandentia; family Tupaiidae; genus Tupaia; species Tupaia belangeri. The sequence goes on along the minus strand of NW_006159534.1, from coordinate 6,946,516 downwards.
ATCTTTTCTGAAGAAACCACTCAAGGAATTACACCAGTCAAAAAGAAAATTAAATCAGAACAAAGATCTTAAAACAGATTGGTATGAGTCATAAAATGTGTGGTCAATTCTAATGGCTAATGATAATGTGATTATAAACTCTAAGTTAATGTTATTAAAAAAGAAAAAGCTCAAAAAGAGCTTGACAAAGCTCAGAACCTGGGAGTGGGAGAGTGAAGCAAGCAAGTAAAAACATACGCATCTGGATGAAGATGGAATGGAGGAAGGAGGAATAGGGCTAGACTAAAAAGTAAAATGATGGAAGAGGTATAGTTTTTGGTATGTTGATAAAGAACATAGATTTAAACATTACTGTTAAAATATAAAGTTAGCAACAAACAAAGAGGGTAGGAAGTAAAAAGGAAATAAATTTTTACAAATAAATTTATTTATCATTCTTTTTTTTTTTGGAGAGATTTTCACTATAGGGCGTGTGCGCTCGCCAGACAGACAGAGAGAGACATTAGAAACAGAAAGCGAGAAATCACCCCCCAGGGGGGTTGGTCACGCCACAATCCCTTCTCCTCCATTCTCCTCTCGGGATCTTGGGCACACATGCACACGCGCCTGGCGTGAGTTTTAAGCTACCGGGTCCAGGACACGAACCGCGGTCAACTACGTGGGAGTCCAGCGACATAGCCATTACGCTAACTGCTGGTTCCCATCATTTTTCTTTTTTTGGAGAGGTTTTTGCTATAGGTGTGTGCGCTCTCCAGAAGGACAGAGAGACAGAAAGTATGAAATCACCCCCCATGGGGAATGGCCACACCACAATCTCTTCTCCTCTTGAGATCTTGGGCACACGCACACACACACACATGCCCGGCATGAGTTTAAGCCACTGAGACCAGGATTTGAACCATGGTCAACTACATAGGAGTCCAGTGACATAGCTATTATTCCACCTGTTGGTTTCCATTATCATTATTCTTCAATTTTGACCAAAGAGAGACAGGGAGAGAAAGGGAGAATGAGAAAGCAAGCCACCAGGTCCAGGACCTGAACCACGGTTGGTCATCCAGCACCTCAATCACCATGACACCTGCCAGCCCCCAGGAATAAAATTTTTAATCCCAGTAATTATTTAGGAAGCAAGGAGAATGAGGAGGAAAAATAACTAATTAAACAAAAGGGATAAGTAAAAAAAGGGAAAGTATAAGAGATACAGTATAATAAATATCATTATATCTGTGTACAATAATTAATATATAACATAATAAAGAATAATAGAATGAAAGAAGGATGTATTCAATATTCATTTAACAAGCATTTTTGAGCATTTTTTGTGTGCTAGGGACTATTCTAAGTAGCAAGCATTGAACAAGACATACAGAGTCTGGCTTTCAGAGAAAAAACACATAATTGTGATAAATGCTATGCAGAGAAGTCAAGCTATAATAAAACAAAACTGATGGGATGACTGCATAAGATTAAGTTGTCATGGAAAATTACTCTAAAGAGGTGAAATTTAAGTTGAGATCCAAATAATAACAAAGAGGCAGCCAAAGATCAGAATGAATTCACTGCCATCAAAGGGACTGGCTAGCACCAAGTCCAAATATATTAGTCATCACAATAAGTAAGGATGGTTTCAATGGCTCTGTTTACACACAAAAACTATACATGATTAGAGTACAAAATAATGCAACCAATATTTGTAAGAAATTCACCTAAAACAAATGACAAAGGATAAAAAAAAAGAAAGAAAATATACATCAGCAAATTATAAAAAAATGCTAGAGTTAGTAATATAGAAAAGAATTTTAGGACAAAACATTAAACAATTAAATAAGATTTTACAGTAAAAAATGTACACTCTTCCAAGAAGATTTAACAGCAATGAATATTTATACATTTAAAATATAGCTTCAAAATACATAAACAATGCTCAACTTACAAGAAATGCAAATATTCAAAATCACAGGAAATATTTGACATGTTTTTGACAGATGGAGAGAAACCAAAGACAAAAAATATCTAGAATTTTTAAATTGAATAGCAAATTATATTTTTAAATATCCAAAGTATGGATAAGCCATAGAGGAAATTAAATAAATTTCAAAAGATGGAAATTACACAGACCACATTCTCTGGCCATAATATAACCAAAATTAAAACATATAACACAAAGAAAATTTAAAACACTCTTCTAATGAACTCCTCTTATGTTAAAATGTAAATAGAAGTTGAGCAGGCTATTTAGAAATGAAACACAACGGCAACATTACAGATCAAAATATGTAGAGTATGGCCACAGTGGTATGTAAAGGAAAATGTGACCTTAGTTGTATTTACTTATGAAATCACAAAGACTTAACATATTTTAAATAAGTATTTAACTCTTTTCTTTTTTGAGAGAGATTTTTGGTATAGGGCACATGCACTATCCGGAGAGACAGAGAGACAGAAAGTGAGAAATCCCCCCAGAGGCAATTGTCACACTGCAGTCCCTTCTCTTGGGTTTTGGGTAGGCACGCATATGTATCTGGCATGAGTTTTAAGTTACCTGGTCCAGGGTTCAAACCATGCTCGACTACATGGGAGTCCAACGACATAACCATTACGCCATAACCATTACGCCATCTGCTGGTCCCAAATAAGTATTTAATTCTTAGGATGGGTAAGTTACTCATAAATAACAGATAACCTCAGAAGTCTTACAGAAAAGAATTTCACATTAAAATGTCAAAATAAGATATCAAAACATTAGTTAAAAGATGAGCACCAAACTGGGAAAAAACATCTGCAAACACCAGCAGACAAAAGGTCTGATGACAAACCAGTGAGAAAGACATTATGGAAAAACAGTCTAAGGATAAGCGTAATAATGTCCAATAGAAGAAATGGCCAAGGACCACCTAAAAAGATGTTCAAATCCTGTACTAATCGGATACATGAATTAACTCATTCCTTCAATAAATACTTCTTGAGTAATATTCTAGCTATTAAGTAACAGTCATTACCTTCATGATGTAGTTTACTTGGACTAGGGGATGATGATATGCAAGGTAAGGCATGTTTATTATTGCTGTACACAGGCATATACATGAACACCAAAGCCTTCTCACTTATTAATTGAACAAACATGAGTGCCAGGATACAGTGTCAAAAAAGTATAATGGGACACAAGGAGGTCTACACTTCACACACACTAGGTAGATAATAGTAACTATTGATGAGGATATGGAGAAACTGGAATCCTCATATATTGTTGGTGGGAATGTAAAAATTGTACAGACACATTGAAAAACAGTTTTTTGCGGGGGGCTGGCAAGTGGCATGGTGGTTAAGGGTGCTGAACTCCTACATGGCCGACTGCGGTTCAAATCCTGGACCTGGCAGCTTCCTTTCTCACTTTCTCTGTGGTTAAAAAAATAATAATGATAAATAAACTTGAATAAACTAATTCTTTAAAAAAAAAAAAAAAAGAAAGAAAGAAAGAGAAAGAAAAACAGTTTAGCCATTCTTCAAAAGGTTGAACATAAAGGGACCATAATGCCCAGTAGTTTCACTTCTAGGTATGCACCCAAGAGAAATGAAAACAAATATTCAAACGAAAACTTGTTTACCGATGTTCATAGCAGCAGTATTCAAAATGGCCAAAAGGTAGGGAAAAGAAACCCCAAATGTCCATCAACTGAAGAATGGATGAAGTGTGGCAGAGTCATGCAATGAAATACCACTCAGCAATCAAAAGAAATAAAGCACTGATACATACCACAACACTGACAAATCCTGAAAACAGTATGCCAAAGAGGCCAATTATAAAACACTATATCGTGTATGATTCCATTTATACAGAAAGCCCAGAACAGACAAGTCGAGAGCTCTGCAGTTGCCTAGGACTGAAGGACTCGTGAGAATGGTGGAGGCGGGTACTGCTTAAAGGTACAAAGTTTCTTTGGGGATGATGAAAATGTCCTAAAGTTCCCTTGAGGTGGTGGTTGCACAACTCTGTGAATACACTAAAACCCACTGACCTGTGCATGTTAAATGTGTGAGGACTAAAAGCTCTGCAAGGGCTGCGACCATGTCTTCCAATTTTTAGCATACTGCTTAGCAGAGTAGCTGGTACTTGATGAATGAATCAGTAAATGAAAAGAATGGCAAAAAGAAAGGAAGTGGGGAAAGGCTTTAGGATGCTGGATAATAAGGAATCTTTTGTAAAGATTATGATTTTGAACTTACCCTTTCACTTTTCACAGAACCAGTGACATCGTCGTCATTCAGGTGGCGTTTGAACTTGGGAGGCATTATTTTTCACTCGCGATGTACTTCTCTGCTTCTCCGCAGAATAAATATTCACCACCTTAAAGAGAAAATAAATCTCATCGGATTTGACTTCTGAGGATGAGCTAAAGTACTCACAGCAGTGCACAAAGTCCAGGATACTGGGGCCTCCCTCACTTTCTGACTTCAACTACTCCCCTCTCACTTGCTCCACTCCAGTGACCTAGGAAAGAGAACCCAACCATGTGAGTCCCCACACAAGAGAAACAGGTCAAACCACGAGAAAGTAGATGCAACTTTCCTAATGGAACAGTAGAGGAAATGAATGACTTAAGGTTTCATAAAATGCAAGAGCAGTTAGTACAGAAAAGGGGAAAATAGAAAGTGGTTCACTCAAAAGGACACATTAAATGCTTCATGATTTTAACATGGAGTCAGAAGACAGCCGTATACTTCTAGTTCTCTCACTTTTAGTTGGTTGCTTTAGCAATGACTCAGGTTTCTCATCTGTACAATAGTGATTTGTAGGCTTCTCCATGGACTTGGAATGGTTATAGTAATAGATTTGCAAACCTTCTGCAAACAACAATGTCCTACTGGTGATCCATGAAAAGAAGTAAGTTTGGTTAATAAGAGTGACTGTGATTTACTTTTTTTTCTTTCATTTGCCAGAAGGTGTGTGTGCTCACCAGAGACAGAGAAAAAAACACCCATGGGGTATAGTCATGGTATAATCCCTCCTCAGTTTCTTCATCCTGTGGGGATTTGGGGCACACATGCACACACTCCCAGAGTTTCTCAAGCCGTAGAGTCCAGGACTTGAACCATACTTACTGTTACCACATGGGTTCTAGCTCCCTTAACCACTAGGCCATAGGCCCAGCCCAATATTGTGATATATAATAATATGGAAATGTGTGCAGTCATCCCTCTTTCCTAATACACAATGGAACTCCTGAAATCTCCAGATGATAAAAGTATCTTTTCTACACTAATGGAATGTATGGTGGCTGGCAGCTCCTAGCAAGCTTCATAATGGGGCTGAGCACAGGAAAGATCAAGGAATGACCAGAGGACTGGAACCTGTCAGTCTCACCCCCAGCTTCCTGGGATGGGGAGAGGGCTGAAACTTGTGTTGCTCACCAATGATGTAATCACTCATGTCTACTAGCTAGGCCTCCACGAAACCCCAAAACGACAGGGTTGGGTGAGCCACGGGCTAAACATGTGGAGGTTCCTGGAGAATATGTGCTCCTTCTCCCATACCTTGTCCTACGCTTCTCTTCCATTCGGCTGTTCACCCCTAATCTTTGCAACATACTTTATAATAAACTGGTAAGTATAAGTAAAGTGTTTCCCTAAGTCCTGTGAGCCAGTTTAGCAAATGAACCGAACCCATGGAGAGAATCATGGGTTCCATTACAGCACAAGTTAAACAACCTCAGGCTTGAGACTGGCATCTGACACAGGGAGCAGACTTATAGGACTTAGAGTCCTCAACTTGCCGGATCTAATGGTATCTCCAGGTAGCCAGTGTGAGAACTGAACTAGAGGACACCTAGCTAGTGTCTGCTGGAGAATCTACTGTGGAATTACTTGCTTGCTGGTGCGGTCAATCTCACACATTTTGGGGCCATTAAAGTATTCTGTGCTATTGAGAGAGAATAGGAGAAATGGAGTTTCTTTTCTTATATGAAATCAACTGATTTAAACAAAGCCAATATTTTTTGTTGTTAGGTTTTTGTCGTAGGGTGTGGCACTTGCCAAAGAGAGTCAGAGAGAGGGAAAGCGAAAAATCACCCTCCCAGTGGAGTGAACATAATCCCTTCTCCTCCATTCTTCTCCTGGGATTTTGGGCACTTGTGCGTGCACACACACACGCTTGGCAAGATTTTCAAGCTGCCAGGTCTGGGAATCAAAATGCAGTCGGTCATCTGGAAGTCCAGCGCTTTAACCACCATGCCACCTGTTGGCCCCCACCTCACACCCTTTTATATGCTAGCATGCATTGAGATTTTTCTTGGAAAATGCTTGAGTATATAACATATTCAGAATTTTCTTGACAATACTTCAGACTGGATGATGGACAAATACCCCAAACCTCAGCTGAATTAAAATGTGCTATTTTTCTATGTGCTGAGGACATCAGGCACTCAGTGACACACATGCATTTTCTCTTTTACTCTGTATGACACTCCTTTCAAACAGGTTCTGAGAAACTAAGAGACAATGAAGGCTCTGCAAAGAAAAGTATCATCAACACTTATTGCACAGGCCAGCACATGGTATAGTGGTTAAGGTGCTAGACTCCCACATGGCCAACCATTGTTCAAGTCCTAGACCTGGCAACTTGAAAATCATGCCGGGCATGTGTGCATGCATGCCCAAAAATCCCAGGAGGAGATGGTGAGGAGGCATTGCAGCCATCACCCCAACCCCCTGGGGGGAAAGTGATTTCTCACTTTCCCTCTCACTGTCTCTCTCTTTCTGGCAAAAGCATGCACCCTATGGAGGAAAAAAAAATCTTAAAAAGAAAATACTAATTGTGTTTACTGAAACAGCAGAGATGTAGACTTGAGTTAGTTTTAATATTTCTTCAGTTAGTTGCCCTCTAGTCTACGCAATTCTGACTAGGAAGACACACTTTCCTATAACAACCCTGTAGCCCTTAGTAATCTTTTACAAGAAGCACCTCTACCATCTTTACATTAGGTATAGACATGTTTGTTTGGTAAATGTTACACACACACACACACACACACACAAAAGGGATAAACAAAGCCCAGAATTTAGTTTCTTAAACTAAATAAAAAATATTTTAAGTCACTTTCCTTTCAAAACAAGCCTATACACTTTCTCCCATAAGAAAAGCTTTGAAACCAGTAACTTAACCACTTAGAGCAAAACTTACAACTTGCTACCCAAGTAACAACTCTCTAGAGTTCATCCCACAATATTTGTCATGTACCTCTGGTACATTTCATTCTTCACATTTTGATTTCAGAATAATTCATTCATGCAGAAATGGTACAGAATGCATGGAAAAACAGCTGACAAAGCAAATAGCTGAACTTGAAATTTTAATTCTGTCTGTACTTTATATTTTAAACCCTACAAAGGTACTCTCCTCAATCTCTCAGAGCAAACAACACTTATATAAAACACCTTTAAGAGAGATACAGTAAAGCTACAATCTCAATAATGAGCAATCCCCATATTTGGGTCCCACAGTCCAGGGATCATACTCATGAAGATAAGAAACTCACGTCTGACAAACAGAAATGCCATCAGCAAAGCAGCAGGCAGAGTAATTAGCTACGTGTGATGGATGATTTTGGTATCAAACAACGGGAAGTAACAAATCATACATATTCTGCTTAAGATTTCTACAAAAAAAGATATGTGAATGCAGATGTTGGAGATAGGTCAGCACATAAATAGGGAGGCCTTCCTGATGTCTGTGCACAAGAAGGGAGCACCTACACAATCACACCATCAACATAGGCTTAATTGTTCTTGTATGCAGCAGTGCATTCTATATCTAATAGCTTTACGCATGATAAACTTCTAACCTGTTGTTTAATAAAATGTTGGTGTCTTTCATTGCTTTTCGGAAAAGTAAAAAAGAAAAAGGAAGCACTATGCATTTCTTTTCACAAAATTCCCGAATCTGGGCAGAGGTTTCCCTTTTTCGGCCTCCATCGCTGATTCCTCTTCCCAGTCTCTCAGCAGCGGTGAGTCTATGCAGTGTCCCCGACAGTCTTAGATGGGCACAGACTGGAGATGTCAAGTGCAACGACTCACACACCCCATTCTTGTCACTGCGAACGCAGCGGGGCTAGGGCGCCTTGCCCTGAGCCTTTAAATACAGCCAATTCCAACCCCAGAGCAGCAGCTCCGCTCAGCCCGCTCTCCACCTCGGACCAAGCCAGGTCCCCACGCCGGCTCCCGACTCCGGCCCTTCCCACCAGAAACACCGCGGTAGATAAACATCCCGGCCTGGCCCTCCCCCTTCGCCGCCGCGAGCCCTCGTCATCCCTTCGCAGGGGCCCCCCCGACCCCAGATGCACCAAATCTTCGTCTTCCCCCTAACCCTGAGGCCAATGGCCCAGCCGAGACGTTGGGGCCGGGGCGGGGGCGCTGGCCTCAGTCCTTCCTCCCACCAGCCCCTCCCGAGGGGACAGGCAGGCGCAGTACCTGAGGCTCCCCGGGAACTCCACTAGCCCTTCGGGCGGGCCGGGCCGAGCGGGTAGACCGGAGGAAGGCCGAGGAAGAAGCTGGGAGGGGGCGGCGGAGACGCAGAACCGCGTAGGTGCAGCCAGCTGCGCCGGCCCATCGAGCCCATCGACGCTCCGAGCGGCGCCTGGCGGAGGGGCGGGCTCAGGCGCACGATGGCCGAGGGAGTCGATCCGCCCCCCGCGCCTCACCCGGAAGCATTTTCGCCGGAGCAGTTTACATCTGGGTGACCCGGCTGCGCTGAGCTTGAGGGAGGATCTGGGAGGGAGGAGGAGGAGGGTGACGCGCAGAGCTAGTTTTCTGAGATAGGGAGATTGATGCATGTTCACAAAGTCAGACTTCCTCTTGAATATTAGGACTAGCTGATCCAGAGAAGGGATTTACTTAAACTTACAACTAGTTTAGATAGATTGGGGACGAGGACTTGCTGGTGTTCTTTTCCTTTGTAGAGACAAAGTCTATCCAGAAAAGTGATTGCTCTACAGAATATGTAAGGTCTAGACAACTAAAAGGAAAAGAGGGTGATTAACCAGTCTGCTTCCCTGTTCGACTTCCTGGCTGGTTATCACAAGACATTCTTCCTCAAGATAATGCCAGGCTCACATCTCCCTTAGGTGAGGCTGATAAATCCTTCTGAAGGGGTTACTGTCACTGCCATAAATTAGGCACCTTCTGATGGACTGTCACCCAATAAGGGTGTCCTTATCCTCGCCTCTGTAAAACCCTCCTTTGTGATCTTTATCCAATATAAACTCTTGCAGAACAATGTATATATATTGTAATCCCTTTACTAGTGTAAAAAATCTTCCCCTTTACAGGGTCATAGGACATATTTGTCATTTCCATCTGGCCATGCTGCTGATGGGTCTAACAGCATGCCCCAGGGCTTACTCTTATTTGATGCTAGCTTTGTGAAACATACAAACTCTTCTCCTTATAACTTTTGCTTTACAATTGTTCTTTTTGGCTTGACAAAAGCTGGATGTAGTTATCCAAAACCAATTGCAGTTTGTTTTTGTTTTACCTAACTGTTCCTTCCGTACACGATTTTATTATTTTACTCCTTTCCCCCTATCCATTTATTTACACTTTTTAAAAATTGGTATCTGTGGGTTCTTTGTTGATACAGGGTTTAATGGTCTGAGATGCTGGGCCAGGCACTTTCTAAAGACATGAAAATAAGAGAATGTGTTTTAAAACAAAAGGCAACATGAGAACAGGTGGAGGAAGGCTCCGTGGATGCTAAAGAAAAAGAGAGACTAGACACCCACTTACCAGGTGCTCTTATTTTGGGTGGTGGTGGATTTACTTCAAAATGCATTAATTGAAAGATGACTTGTCTATGGCAGTAGTGTTGAACTCTGGATCAGTCACCTGGAAAGCTTTTAAAACTGCTGATGCTCAGGCAATACTTAGATTCTGATTTAATTGCTCTAGGATGTTAACAAACGGTGAATCATAGAGTTGTTCATTCAAGTTTCTGAAAGCTTGGTGTTGAATACACTAGCTGTGAGGCTTCTACCCCAGAGCCAGGCTAACTTGGACTAAAATGATCCGTCTAAAATGAAAGCTTCTTATGGTTTCTATTTCTCTCTGAGAATGCTGGTGAGACTATCCCAGACTCCAGAGATAACCCAGATTTTTTTTCTTTTGCAGTTGACTTTGTATCTGCAGTTGACTTTGTATAATGGCTTGCTGTGGGGACTTTCTACACTGATGCCTTAGCCCATTAGTTGTTAAGCTAGAACCTTTAAGCCTCAGCCCTTAAGCATCAGCAACTTGAGGCTATATGATTACTGAGCTGAACAAATGTGTCATCACCTAACTTTTATGAGTAATTCATTGTTTTTATTAGTTTGCTATTTAACTGTATATAAAAACCACATCCATTATCCTGGGCCAGGATGTACATAACTCTTATTTCCCTTCACAATAGAGCACATGTGTGCACACAGGAAAAAGAGAGACAGAGACAGGAACACTCTGTGGTATTTTTTCACACTGTGACCCCTTTCTGCAGTCCTGCACGTTGGATTCTGGGCACTTGTGTGTGTCCGGCATGAAACCATAATTCTTTAGTTTGGTATGACTTTCTAGGCAAGGGATAATGCAAGTCCCATCCTTTGATTACCTGAACAAGGTCCTTTTGACTATCTCCAACATTTGTGAAAGTGTAGAACATGTCACTTGACAGTTACTGTGAATCAAATATACTAGTAGGACTGAATGGTTATAAATAGTGCTGAGCGTGGAGTCAGAACTTCAATCAGTTTGAGTTATTATTCCTCTATTTTCTTTTAAGTGAGCTCAGTTGTCCAGATGTTAGTCCTCTAATTTTATTACTTTCCTCTTTTTTAACATTAGACTTTCACTTGTTAGTAGGCATGGTGTCCTTCTAGGGACCTGTGTTTTTATACTCTTCCCAAACTAATGTCTGGGCTTCTGCTGGGGGAGGAGGGAGAAGGGAATCTGAGCATCTGACTGATTTTTTAAATCAACTTTTTGATCTTTCTTCCATGTGTAACCTACATTATGCTGTTTTGCGGCATTTATCTGCTGCTTCCAATACTTGAGCCTATGCGGATTTAGCTCTGTAACTGGGGCTTCTTCAGGGTCTCCTAAACATTTCTGTTTCTCAAGTCTGCTAGATAATTGTCACTTGATACATCTACTTTCCAACTTTGAGCATTTTGTTGCTATTGTCTCCTTTTCCCATAAGACAGAAAAAGAAGTACTAATTTGTAAGCATGCAAACAAATGTAAAACAAAATGAACAATGAACTATTCTTTTTCATCTGTTAATGACTGGGAAAGGAGTTAAACCAAAGATCTATAATCCGTTCTTTCCCTTCACAGGAGAGCTCCCTCCTAAGAAAGAAAGTAAGCATGCAATTATTTTGCTGGTAATCACAGACATCCTGGCAAACAGACTAATGGTATTTTCTATAAGGAGAGTCCAATTCCTTTAGCAAGATGTCCCTGGGATTGTTTACAGTAAACACATCAGGGATCTATGTGGATTTGAGGGTTATGATTCTAGAAAATGCTGTGTTAATTATGTAACTTAGCATAAAATGGAGATGTTTCATAACTGAGTTGGCTCCTTCTGTGTAAGTGGGGTGGCTGCCTACTGTATATAGAAACCACATCCATTATCCTGGGCCAGGATGTACATAAAGCAGGAAGAAAGAACTTGGGGAGTAACTTGAAGAGTCATGCACTTTGGCAAAGAGTCTGTACTTTGTGCTTTTTAGGTATTGATATCCTTGAAATTATTAGTAAATCTCGATACTGGGTGATCTCTGATTTGTGTGAGTCTGATTCAACAATTTGGTCCTGTGTGTTAGCTCAATGATGAGCTTCAAAAAGTTTGGTAATACAGTGTTGGGAATGTGTGGGGTGGGTATGGTGGTGGGGTTGGAGGAGCAAGCATTCTTATTTTTTTTTTTTTTTTTGGAGAGGTTTTTGCTATAGGGCGCGTGCGCTCGCCAGACAGAGAGAGAGACATAGAGACAGAAAGCGAGAAATAACCCCCAGGGGGGATGGTCACGCCGCAATCCCTTCTCCTCCATTCTCCTCTCGGGATCTTGGGCACGCACGCACACGCGCCCGGCGTGAGATTTAAGCCACCGGGTCCGGGACGCGAACTGCAGTCGACTACGTGGGAGTCCAGCGACATAGCCATTACGCTAACTGCTGGTTCCCCAAGGAGTAAGCATTCTTAAACACTGTTGGTGGGAGTGTAAATTGATGCAAATTTCTTTTTAAGTTAAAGATAGCAGTGCATGTCAAGAATTTTGTATGAAGTTTCTTTTGATATACCAATTCCATCTCTGAAATTTATCTCATAGATATATAATTTGGATAACAGTGTTCTATAAAAGTCGTCTTTATAGAATTTTTGTAATAGAAAGATAGAAAAAAACTTGAATTTCTTTTTTTTTTTTTTAAGAGGTTTTTTGCTATAGGGTGCGTGTACTCGCCAGACAGAGACAGAGAGATAGAAAGCGAGAAATCACCCCCCAAGGGGGATGGCCACACCGCAATCCCTTCTCCTCCATTCTCCTCTCGGGATCTTGGGCACGCAAGCACACGCGCCTGGCGTGAGGTTTAAACTACCTGCTCCAGGACGCGAACCGTGGTTGACTATGTGGGAGTCCAGTGACAGCCATTACGCTAACTGCTGGTCCTGAAAAAAACTTGAATTTCCCAGCAATAGGAAATTTCTGAAATAAGTTATACCCATTCAGTAGACAATAGACAGCCATTAAAATGAACTGGAGGGCTAGCCAGTGGCATTGTGGGTAAGGCAGCTGGATCCTACATGGCTGGCTGAGTTGTTCAAGTCCTGGACCTACAGGGTTAAAGAACACGCCAGCCCGTATGCGTGCATGCCCAAAATCCCCAGAAGGGAAAATGGGGGAAAGGGATTATTATGTGACCATTCCCCCCACCCCGGGGGGGTGCTTTCTCCCTCTTCTCTCTTTCCCTCTCTCTTTCTCTCCCTCCCTCACTCTCTCTCTCTCCCTCTCTCTCTCTGAGCATACACACCCCATAGCAAACTTAAAAGAAGAAGAAGAAAACCTGGATAGTTCTACTTGTGCTAACATGCAATACCTCTGACATGTCACTATAGGGTGAGAAAAACAAGGTACAAGACAGTAAATAAACTATTTCAATTGAATAGTGCATGTGCACGTGTGCACACACACACACACACACACACACACCCCACAATGATTAGGATTCTGGCATGGGAAGTGTTATATATTGAATTGTATCCTTTTAATTTGTTATATTGAAACCCTAATGCCCAATGTGACTGTATCTGAAAGTAGGGATTTTAGGGTGGTAATTGAAGTTATCCGATAAGGGGTAAGATATGGTACTAAATAGTGTAGTTCACGCGTGTCTACACACTTCTCTGTTGGATGACTATTAAGAATCTAGATATTCAGTCCCTGGGTGAAAAAAAAAAAGTGTCTTTTCTAAAGAAATAAAATGGTTTCAGAAGAAAGATGTCCATGTTTTGACAGTTGGCGGTTTTCACTGTGTAATGCACAACTCCTTTAATTAGCGTCTAGCCAATTGGCAGTTGGTAAACCTTGATAGTGTACACAGTTTCCAGTCAGTTTTTCAGTAGACAGAGGTTTCTATTACTGATATATAGCATGCTTTCAATACAAATGAGAGCTCGCTTATCAATTTTGCACAATCTTCTATATTTAATATATAACATTCTTTTACTATGAATGAGAGATCACTCACCAGTTTTACATACAGGTTTCTATAGCATGCTTTTGATATGAATGAGAGATCACTTCCCAACTTTGAAGTATACCCAAGACCTTTTATCGGAGCATGAGTTTACTGGTTGGAACACCCCCTGGTCTTTGTTATAGATTGCATTATTTATGACTTCCAGCTTCATTCTCTTCAAAATTGAACATGAACTTAAAGATAGCTTTCAAGCAATTTGAGTTCCAAGGCAGTCTAGATTTTGTGCAATTTTTCCCCAAAGTTTTACAAATTTGTCTTACTTATGCTTAGTTCTTCAGTAATTTTTGCTCATTGTTCATTTTTATCAGTTTAGTTTTCATAGAAGCAATAGCTTTCTGTGTGTATTTCATTAGTTTAAGTATTTCATTATATTCTATAAGTATAATAAGCTTAAATATTTTAGGGACCAAACACAAAATGACTATTGAAAGCATATAACTCAACTAGTTTGGAGAGGAAATTTACTAGTATCATCCAGCTAATCATTAGCCTCTCAGGCTCAGAGGCCTTCATGTTAGGTAAATACAGTGTTAGTTTAGTTTTAATGTGGAAGCAATCAAACATACCAGAGAATATGTATGAAAAATTCTTGTAAACCCTTTATCCAGAATTACTAGTTATTAACATTTTTTGTTGTGCTAACCTCAACTCCTAAATGAGTTTCATGATTCAGTGTGAATAATATCAAAATACTTCAGCTCTTTTTCTCTCCAAGTAGATGAGGAAACAGGGCCAGAGAGTTTACATTGGCTTGTTAACATTTGATTTCATTTGCTCTATCTATCTATTTATTTATGGGAGAGGATTTTGCTATAGGGCACATGCGCTCATCAGAAAGACAGAGACAGAGAGACAGAAAGCGAGAAATCACCCCCCCGGGGGATGGCCACGAAGCAATCCCTTCTCCTCCATTCTCTTCTCGGGATCTTGGGCACACACATACACGCACCTGGCGTGAGTTTAAGCACCAGGTCAGGAACTTAAATGTGGCTGCCATTCATTAAATGTCTACTTTTTAAGCACTATGCTTAATACTTAGCATATGTTACTTTATTTCAACACACCACTCCTCTGATATTAAGTATCATAATATAATAATATAATAAAATTTTCATTTTATTGATTAGAAATCCAAGGTTCCAAATTAGAGAATGATAAAGTTAGGAACACTGGTAAATATTGCAGAGCTTTAAGGTGCCATAAATATTTTATCAAATGGGCCACATGCTTTGTCCTTAAAATAGGAATTAGGCAGTTTATTCTTAGAGTGTGTATAGGTAGATTCTGTCAGGCACGATGTCTTGTGATTATTTTACTTGATTCATAATGTTTTCGTCTGCTGAAGGTGAAATGCAATTTTACTTTCTTGCTGAAGATGGTAATATTGATCTTGGGTGATATATCAAAGTGAATCATCAGCTATACATGACAGGTATTTGGTTAAAGTCTAGAGGTACAACGAGGCTAAACAGTGTTTGCTGTTCTCCGTGAACTAACAGTCTTAGGTGGAAACACAAAACTTAACAACTGTTGAAAGTTGAATGAACTCAAAAGGTGGAGGTGGAGGATGAGGGCACAGGATAATTTCTGCCTCCTTATTGTCTTCTAAGAATGTCACAAACTCTTAGTAAAATAGTTGCATATATTTTAGTTACTTTATAGACAATATAGAATTTCCCCACTTTTATAGATTTGTATTTCTTCTCTGCAGTTATTGTAATAGATCAGTTAGCAAGAGTTTGGCCTATTGGCATTATTTTCTTTTAGCATTTCAGGACAGTAGAAGGTCAATCAACAATATGAACAATTAACACTTGTGACATAGATGACCTCAGTTCGAGTTCCGGACCTGGTGGCTCACTTTCTCACTTTCCCTCTCTCTTTCTCTGCTCAAATAAAAATAAATAAATAGGAACCAGCAGTTAGCGTAATGGCTATGTCACTGGACTCCCCCGTAGTTGACTGCGGTTCGAGTCCTGGACCCGGTGGCTTAAACTCGCGCCGGGCACGTGTGCGTGCGTGCCCAAGATCCCGAGAGGAGAATGGAGGAGAAAGGATTGCAGCGTGACCATCTCCCCTGGGGGGTGATTTCTCACTTTCTGTCTCTCTGTCTCTGTCTGGCGAGCGCACGCGCCCTATAGCGAAAACCTCTCCAAAAATAAATAAATAAATAAATAATAAAATTAAATAAATAATTCTTTTTAAAAATAGGGAGTGATTCTAGTTCCCTAGTAAAATTCTCCATCTTTTTCTTCTATTTTCTTGAACATATTATTTTTTTTCTCTTTTATTTTTTTAAAAAGAATTATTTATTTAATTTTATTTATTCATTCATTTATTTTAATTTGACCAGAGAGAGAAAGTGAGAAAGCAAGCCTCCAGGTTCAGGACTCGAACTGTGGTCTACTACATGGGAATATCCAGTGCTTTCACCACCATGCCACCTGCTGGCTCCCCCCCCTTTTCTTTTATATTCTTTTTTGAACATTTTAATCTTGTCTGTTCATCTAATACTTGATTACCGATGAACTTGTTTCTATTATCCATTTTTTTCATGAGTTTTGGTCATATGCCTTTGTCACTTAGCATGCTTAATAATTTTGATACTAATTCAACATTGAATATGGAGTTTAAAATAACTGAGTATTAATAAATTGAGTAGAGTGACCAGCAGGTGATGTGCTGGTTAAGGTGTTGGACTCCCAAATGGCTGACCATGGTTTGCGTCCCAGACCTGGCGGCTTGCTTTCTCTCTTTCCTTCTCTCTCTCTCTCTCTTTGGTGAGTCTATGTACCCTATAGCAAATATAAATAATAATAATAAATATTTTTTTAAAAAAATGAAGTATAGACCCAGGCACTGTGGCACAAGGTTGGAGGCTACATGGTCAACCAGTTTTGGATCCCAGTTAGATTTTCTGGGGATACATGCGTGGGTACCTGTACTCAGGATCCTGAGAAGCTGGATGACTGGAAAAGGGAGACTATGGTGTAATAAAACCATGTCGCGGGTTTTTCTTTTTCTTTCTTTTTTTCTTTCTCTCATCCATGCACACATGCTATCATTTAAAAAAATTAAATATAAATTGGGACCAGCAGATGGCTTAGTGCTTATGTCGCTGGGCTCTCACATAGTCGACCATGGTTTGCATCCCAGACCCAGTGGCTTAAAACTCACACTGGGCACATGTACATGCATGCCCAAAACCATGAGGGGAGAATGGAGGAGAAGGGATTGCAGCACGGCCATACTCCCTGATGGGGAGGTGATTTCTCACTTTCTGTCTCTCTGCTTCTTTTTGTCTTTCTGGTGAGCACACGTGCCCTATGGCAAAAATCTCTCTTAAAAAATTAAATATAAATTATTGAGTATAAAAAAGAATATTCAGGGACCAGCAAGTGACATGGTGGTTAAGGTGTCTAGACTCCTGCAGTTAACTATGGTTCCAGTCCCAGACCCAGTGGCTTGAAAATCACACTGGGTGCATGTGTGTGCATGCCCAGAATCCCAGGAGGAGAATAGATGAGAAGTGATTGTGAGATGGCTATCCTCCCTGGCGGGGGGGAGGGGGGATTTTTCACTTGCCCTCTATCTGTCTCTGGCTAGTGAGTGCATGTGCCCTATGGCAAAAACAAACAAAAAACAAGAAACAAACAAACAAAAACAAGAAACAAACAAACAATAAAACAAACACTAAAAACTCAATGATGTAAGCATCTTAGCCTCTACCCTAAATAACTTCAGAATTCAGCAGATATTTGAGGGGAGCCCCATCTGGGTCTGCTTAGCTCTTCATTCTTCCCTTCTCTTTGGGAAACTCCAACTTTGTCTCTCCAGCCTGTGAAAACAATTTCCCCTCCTTTTATTTGTTTGTTCGTTTGTTTGTTTGGGTCCAGCTCTCAGCATTGTGCTGTGCCCGCAGGGAGGGAGCAGCTGGAGAGAGTCGGCTGAGCTCAGTCCAGCCTTTCCTCCGTCTTGTTGCTTCAGCAGCTCTGTGAGTGCCGTATGGGATATGTTTGGTACTGACCTGACTTTTCTGTTTGTTTCCAGGAGGAGAGAGAGTGCTTCAATCTACTCCATCATACCTGAAGGCGTAAAGAGATCTGAGCCACATTTACAGAGGTACTGAGAGAGAGACTCACTTGCCAGGGACCACATGGCTCTAAGAGTGACAGTTGCTCATGGTCTCCCAGGTACATCTGGCTAGTCAGAGCCCTACAGGTCTCACAGTAGCCCTGAGCGGGAGGTGAACAGGAAGGACAAGGGCTCCTCGTTTCTTCAGGCAGCAGAGGCACAAGTAGCCAGCACCACGCGATCAGAAATACTTGGGCAAGCTCACTTTCTGACATCTCGCACAGAGGTCGGCAGGGTCTCCTCTTTATATTTCCATATATGCATGGGTAGGTCATATTCTTCATCAACCTTTGCATGCAGGACACCTGCATGTTTGCTATTGCTGGTTCCCTTTATTAGAATTGAGAATGTTAAACATCAAATTGTAATGGCAGGCTTAATGCTTGCCGTAATTTAAAATTAGCAGTGGGCATAAACTTTCAAGACAGTATCGTTATAATATGATTTAAAATCTTAGTGATTCCTATCAGCAACAACAGCACAGGCCCTGGGGCCAGCAGTGGTGCAGTGGTTAAGGAAGTGAATTTCCACATGACGACTGCAATTTAAGCCCTAGGGCTTGAAAGGCACGGGGATGGGGGCCAGTAGATGGCGTAGCAGTTACATTGTTGGACTCCCACATGGCTGACCACAATTGGAGTTCTGGACCCTATGGCTTGAAAATCAGCAGGCGTGTGTGCCCAAGATCTAGAAGGAGAATGGAGGAGACCAGCAGATGGCGTCATGGTTATGGAATAGTTATGGGATTGCAGTGTGCCCATCCCATCAGGGCGTGATTTCTCACTCTCTCTCTCATTGTCTCTGTCTCTGTCTCTCTCTGGTGAGCACATGCCTTGAAACAAAAAAAAAAAAATCCTCTTAAAAAATAAATAAAATCATGCTGGCATGTGCGTGTATGTGCACATAATCCTTAGTGGAGAATTGAGGAGAAGGGATTGTAGCATGGCCATCTCCCTTGGGAGGTGATTTCTCACTTTTCCTCTCTCTATGGTAAAAACCTAGAAAAAATACTAAGGAAAAAAACCTCACAGGCACATCTAGTATGACTGAGGGTTTTATTATTTATTTATTTTTCTTTTTGAGGGACTTCATTTGTAATAGAAAGAAATTCTAAAGTTCTGTTAAAGGTCATGACAATAGAGATAATATTTTCCCCATCTAAGTTTTCAGATTTTCTGAATTCTTTTTTTTTTTTTGAGAGGTTTTTTTGCTATAGGGTGTGTGCACTCGCCAGACAGACAGAGAGAGACAGAGAGACAGAAAGTGAGAAATCACCCCCCAGGGGGGATGGTCACGCCGCAATCCCTTCTCCTCCATTCTCCTCTCGGGATCTTGGGCACGCACGCACATGCGCCCGGCGTGAGTTTTAAGCCACCAGGTCCGGGACACGAACCGCGGTCGACTACATGGGAGTCCAGCGACATAGCCATTACGCTAACTGCTGGTTCCCCAGATTTTCTGAATTCTATCCATGGTTCCTCAAGGGTCTCCATACTTGGATGTCTCACTTTAGGTATTTCATTCTTTTCCACAAGATGTGTACAGCCCTAAGGCTGCAGAGAACGACAACTCTTTCTGTACCTGTCGCTCCCAGACGCGAAACATCCTGCTTGTTGGCCAGGGTGGACTTCCTGACGAGAGTGCAGGCGTCCAGCTTACTGGTGTGTGCATACCTCTGCCTTGCTGAGAATCTCGGGACTTCACACACACTTAAAACACATCCATTACAGTCAACATCCCTTCCCTAACTGCAAGTGAAAGAAGTCAGTCACAAAATGTCACATACTGTGTGGTTCTATTTATATGAAATGTCCAGAATAGGCAAATCTTTTATTTATTTTTAGATTTTTGTCATAGACTGAGTGTGCTCAGTGGAGAGAGATAGAAAGAGACAGAGAGAGAGAGAAAGTGAGAAACCACCCACCCTAGGGAGGGATGGCTATGCTGTAATCTTTTTCCTCTATTCTCCTCTCTGGATTTTGGGCATGCACACACATGTACCTGGTGTGATTTTCAAGCTGCCAGGCCTGGGACTCAAACCGTGGCCAGCCATGTGGGAGTCCAGCACCTTAACCATCATGCCACCTGCTGGCCTTCAAAATAGGTAAATCATTTTTTTTTTTCTTTTTAACTTTTTTTAAAAGAGATTTTTGGTATAGGGCATGTGCATTTGCCAGAGAGACAGAAAGAGAGAAAAAGTGAGAAATCGCTCCCCTAGGTGGGGTGGCCAGACTGCAATCTCTTCTCCTCCATTTTCTTCTTGGGATTTTAGGCACACATGCACATGTCCCTGGTGTGAGTTTCAAGCCTCTGGGTCTGGGACTGAAACCTCAGTTGACCATGTGGGAATCCAGCGCCTTAACTGCTCCACCACCTGCTGGCCCCTAGGCAAATTTTTAGAGACAGAAAGGAGATCAGTGGTTGTGAGGGGATAGGGCTGAGGGGAAAGCAGGACTAACTGTTCATAGGTAGGGAGTTGTTTTTAGGGGTAATGAAAATATTCTGGAACTAGATCATGATGATAGTTGCACTGCATTGTGAATATACTAAAGCCACTGAAGTGTGTGCTTTCAATCGATTAATTTCATAGTACCTGAATAATATCTTTTTTTTTTTTTTGGGAGAGGTTTTTCCTATAGGGCACATGTGCTCGCCAGAGAGACAGAGAGACAGAAAGCGAGAACTCACCCCCCCGGGGGGTAAGGCCATGCTGCAGTTCCTTCTCGTCCATTCTCCTCTTGGGATCTCAGGCATGCACGCACATGCGCCTGGCGTGAGTTTAAGCTACCGGGTCTGGGACTCGAACTGTGGTTGACTACGTGCGAGTCCAGCAACATAGCCATTACGCCAACTACTGGTCCCCTATCTGAATAATATCTTAATTTAAAAGATACCATTATTTAAAAAAAATCAGTTTGGCTGCTGTATCGTGGTAAATCGATGAAAAGCCTATTAGGCAAAGGACCTGAAGTTACGAAGTTTGAACAAATTCATACACTGAGAAAGCAGCATATCTTTCTGATGCCAAATGGCATATTCCTAACCTCCATGCTGTGGTTTCTAGTAAGTAGCCCCCTCTTCTGTCAGGTATCTCCAGAAGTACCCATACCATAATCCCCGAAGACACTTTTCTGTTAAGTTCTTCAAATATTAGAGCCACTGCTTGGATGAAGTTTGCAAACAGCTAGAAAACATTATTCAAACAGTTATTCAACTGTGTGTCAGAGCAATGAGGATAAAGTTTCACCATTCAAAGACAGGGTGGATTAGGATAGTAAAAAGTTTTGGCACTATAATTGAGATTCTTAGGAAAACACCTTTCTTGTACCTCCATGGCAAGAAAACAGTTCTAGTTTAAGAGGATTACATAGAACTATAACTTTTTGTTGGACAAGAGGGAATTTTGTTCTCCAGGTTTCTTTGACAGCTCTGGATCTGAATGTTAAAAAGAATATCTTGGGTGGAGCACTTATGTGAATTTTATTTATTAAATGTGACTTTAAAATCCATTCCCTTGGTGGTGGAAAATATTTTGTTATGGGCAGAGGACAGAGATCATCCATTAAAAGAAATAAGGGATATATGAGATGCTCATGGGTGAGGGTGCTGGGCATGAGAGTTTAGGAGAAAAACAAGTTGTTTTTCAAGGTTTTGTTTATTTTTCTCTATAAAAGAAGTGTGGAATGAAATTAGGGAGAAAACACTGTTATGATTTAGCCTTGTAATCTTTCCCAGTATCCAGGTGTCAAAAAATAAAGACAGGAGGGATCATCAGTTAGCGTAATGGCTATGTCACTGGACTCCCATGTAGTCAACCGCGGTTCAAGTCCTGGACCCGGTGGCTTAGACTCACATCAGGCATGTGTGCGTGCGTGCCCAAGATCCTGAGAGGAGAATGGAGGAGAAGGAATTGTGGAGTGGCCATCCCCCTGGGGGGGGGGTGATTTCTTGCTTTATGTCTCTCTATCTCTCTCTGTCTTTCTGGCAAGCGCACGCACCTTATAGCAAAAACCTCTCCAAAAAAATAAATCAATAAAAATAATGAAAGAAAATAAAGACAGCATCTAAAAGGAGGCTATGCACACTTTCGCCGGTAGGGGTTCACTGTGCCAGGCACAGGCCGCCAATGTGGGAACAGTTGCCTCATTTCTTCTGGCTGTTCAGCTTTCAGTTATCGCCCACTGGCCCTGAAGGGAAACAAATTCCCCTGTATGAAATGCTCTTTGCTTGCCCCCCATGAAAGCAGATGTATATGCCTCACAGTCCTCGCAGAGTGGAACCTAGTGCACCTCCACTTGTTCCCAGTGACCGAGAGGAAACTACTGACAGGCAGTCCTGGGACTCAGATATTAATATCATACCCAGAGGCAGTCCTGGCTGAATTCCCTCAGTCAGTCACACATAACCTTTTTATTTATTTTCAACCAATTGTAGTTTGTCTCAATGATGTATGTGTATTTGTGTATATGTGTGCATTTAAGAAGACAGCGTGTAATTATCTCCTAGGATGACACGAATTTGCTAGTATTCAGGGCTGACACGTTCTCCCCGGCAAAGGGGTCAAACATGCCAATGTAAAAATTAATTCTGCAGTTCTGAACCTCCTTCCCATGAATTCAAAGTAATTTATGAGGGCTGGTCCTGCAATGCAGTGGTTAAAGGAACTGGATCCTACATGGGTGGCCATGGTTTGAATCCCAGCCCTGACAGCTTGAAAAGGTGGAATGGGTTGTAGTATGACTGCCTCATTGGGGGTGTTTTCTCTCTCTCATTCTCTCTGGCAAGCACACACACCTGGAACACACACACACACACACACACACACACACACACACACACCCCTTCAAAGTAATATATGAGAAAAATTGGCAAATCGTACATGCTATACAACTAAAAATTACTATTACGACTATCCCAGTCTAAGGAATCCAGTATTGGCCTGAGAATTACTTGTCAAGTCAACAATATCTTCAAGGAAGTGCTGTTGCCCTGCTAGTAAAATGGTTTAATATTACCTGCTAGTAAAATGGTTTAATATTACCTGCTAGTAAAATGGTTTAATACTATTGCCTTCCATTATTCCAAGCCACAGGAGACTGTTTGTTTCTTAACTTCTCAAATGTGAAAAACAAATCCATTTGCTAAGATTTCCAGTATGAAACAATTTCCAGCATTATACGAGCCACTGCCTACACACCAAGCAGAGATTCTTTTTACCCAGTTTTATATCCCACTCATGAGGCATTTTCATGTCTTGGACCACCAGCTCCCACCAGACACTGACAGAGTGTGAGAAAGTCTGAGTCCTGGGACAGGCATACAGGGTGGGGAGTCTGGCAATTAGCCCTGGCCTTTACTAGAGTAATGACTTCTGAATTCCTTTGAAGTAACAGGCTCACAAATAATACCATTTAAAAAAATTTATTTTTCTTTTTAGATTTTTGCCAGAGGGTTTTCTGGAGAAAGACACACAGAGAGGGAGAGTGGGAAATCACTCCCTGGGGGGCGGGGGAGCCACACCACAGTTCCTTCGCTCTTCTCTGGGGATTGTGGACTTGCACACACATGCACTGAGTATGTTTTTCCAGCCACTAGTCCTGGAGCATTTACCCACGTGGGCTCCAGCGCCTTAACCACCGCGCCACCTGCTGGCCCCATGGTGCCATTTCTTTTCCCACTGCCTTCTGTGAAGTATTTCCTCAGTCATCCAGAAGTGAAGTGGGAGCATTGTGAATCCATGATATTTTTATTCAGTCCTTCCTGAGATCCTGTCTCAAGGAGTCTTTTCCAGCTGTCATGATCCTGCTTCTCTGTTAGCTTTTCGTGGCCCGACAGACTTCAGTAAATGTTGGGATAAATGACTTGTCAACACTTGCTCTCTGTTTCTAACTTTATCTTCTGCCCTGTTCCTCCCATTGCACCCCTTCTGCCGGAACCACACCTTCTCTCTCCTTCTCACATTTATGTTCTGTTTTAGTTTTCTATCGCTACTGTAACAAATAATTTAAAATGTAGCAAGCTATTTACATATAAAAATAATTTGTGTTACTATATCACAATACAAATTTGTTATGTTACAGGTATGTTCCTCAGAGATGACATAGATCCCACTAGACTAAAACTAAAATCAAGGTGTCAGTAGGAATGGATTCCTTCCTCTTCTTCTTCTTTTTTTTAGGACTGTGTTCCTTCTGCAGGCTCTGTCGGAGCATCACTTTCCTTTCCTGTCCCAGCTTCTAGCAACCACCACCTTCCTTGGTTTGGGGTACCTCTCTTCCATTTTTTTTAAATAATTATTTATTTAGTCATTAATTTATTTTAATTTGACTAGAGAGATACACAGAGAGATAGAGAGGGAAAGTGAGAAAGCAAGCCACCAGGTTCGGTATTCGAACTGCAGTTGGCCATGTGGGAGTGTCCAGCCCCTTAACCACCACGCCACCTGCTGGTCCCCACCTCTCTTCCATTTTTTAAAATTAATTAATGAATGATTTTACATTTGCCGACACTTACTTTACATATCAAAAACTTTCACTCATATTCCATAGTTCTTGACAGTTAATAAATTTCAAAATAAAAAAAACCCTGAATTTTAAAGGTAAGTTTAAAAATATTTGTTATAATTTTGTTTGTGACTCTATAACAGAGACAGTATGGTTTTAAATATTTCTGAGAAAATATTGACATGTCAATTACTCAAACTGTTGAGAAGCAAACACCCAGCACACGATTCACCCATGAACCGTCCCGACTCAGTGCTGCCTACCAAGCATTCCGTGGTTTACCACCTGTTAGCAAAGATCAGCTTCCTTTTCTTCCTTCAGTCTTCCTCAAGGTCATCCTCTGGTTGTGACTGTTCTTTTTGCAATTTCAATTGATTACAATGCTGGGCTGGAGAAGTCCAGGTTATTTTATGGTACGAATTCTTTCATATAGGTTCTCTAATCCTCTCTGCCAGGCAGAACTGTTAATGGTGCCAGGCCATCTTTCCAAGAGCTTCTGTGGGCTTCCTTGAGATCTACCTTAATCCATAGTTTTCTGGTTAATCTTCAGAAATGACATTCTAGTCAAAGCCCTGGCAATAACGCCTCTCTTCCATCTTCAAAGCTAGCAGCTTGGGCAAGTTGCTCATGCGACTGTCTCTCTGGTTCTCCTCTCCCTCTTCTGCCTTCCTCTTCCACTTGAATTAGGCCAGTCTCCCTATGTTAATGTCTCCCAGTTAGCAACTTTAATTGGATCTACAGCCTTAAGTCCTCTTTGCCATGTAACCAAACACATTCACAGGTCTTGGGAAGTAGGATGTGAATCTCTCTGGGGACACAGTATCCTGCCTACTCCATGCTTTCTCCCATTCTCTGCCTCCCACATCATCAGAAGTGCTTTTAATTTCTTATTTTACAATGAATCCTAGCAATAACCAGTTAGTTGACTATTATTATCAAAAACCTTATGAGTAGGCTTCAGTTAAATAACACTGACTACAAATTGTATATCTATTTTTTTTTCTTTTTTTTTTTTTAAGCTTTGCTATAGGGAGCTTGTGCTCATTGGAAAGGGGGGGGGTGGGCAGGGAGAAAGAGGGAAAGTGAGAAATCACCCTCCAGGGGAGATAGCCACACTGGAATCCTTTCTTCCTCCATTCTCCTCTTGGGATTTTGGGCAGACATGCACACACACCTGGCGTATTTTTCAGGCCACTGGGTCTGGGACGCAGACCATGCATTCGGCTATGTGGGATCCAGTGCCTTAACCAGCACGTCACTGGCTGGCCCCAGATTTGTGTTTTCAGAAAAACATTCCACAATTTTCAATGGCTTAGTTCTTATTTTAAATACTGGTAACCACTCTGGGGATCCTACTAAAATACAAAGCATTTAAACATCCAATTGGTTTAAAGTAGCTAACTATATTAATGATAACATATTTATTAGTTCTATGTTATATTTAAACATTGAGAGACTATTTCAAATAAGTACAGTAGCTCCCCCTATCTGTGTTTTCACATTCCACAGTTTTAGCTGTCTTGTCAACTGAATTCTGAAAATAGGTGAGTATAGTGCAATACAATATTTTGAAAGACACCACATTTACATTTATTGCCATATATATAAATATATATATTTAAATTATATTATTTAACTTATTTATTTATTTTTATTTGACCAGGGAGGGACAGAGCAAGAGAGAGAGAGGGGGGAAAGTGAGAAAACAAGCTGCCAGGTCCAGGACCTAAATGGTGGTCAGCCATGTGGGAGTCCAGTGCCCTTGACCATCATGCCACTTGCTGGTCCCTATTGCAGTATATTTTGAAAATTGTTCTACTTTATTATTGTTGTTACTCTATAATCAAATGTCTTACTTTGATAAGTTGTAAATTAAACTTTAGATATCTAGGTATAGGATAAACATTTTTTTCCCTATCTAAGTATAGTGAAAAAAATCATATATAGGGGTTTGGTCCTATCTATGGTTTCAAGCAGTCATGGGGAGGGCAGTCTTGGAACATGTTCCCTACAGAGAAGAGGGAATTACTGTATTTTTTTTCAAAAGAATTATTTAAAATTTTTATTTATTTTTATTATTTCTTTTTAATTTTCTATAGGGCACATGTGTTCACCAGAGAGAGACAGAAAAAGAGGGAAAGTGAGAAAGCAAGCCACCAGGTGTGGGATTTGAACAGAAGTTGGCCATGTGGGAGCTCAGCACCCCAACCACCACACCACCTGCTGGCCCCAGGACTACTTATTTTAAAAGACTAGTACTAATGTCTAATGTTAAAGAATATCTGAAACATTCTGTAAAGAGTAGTCATATTTTGAGGACCTCAAACAAGGGGTCAGAGCTTGGGCTGGGGTAGGAATCACACCTGTTTGTTTCTAATATGATATCCTTAATAGAAAGGAAATTAGAGACAGGGAAAAGCAGCAGCCACTTGTTCTTGTTGAGGCCTCCACAGGGTGAGCTGTGTGTCTTGACTCTATGTCATGCTGATACTGTTGGAACAAATTCAGGGATAGTGCTGTTAGATTATAGAATCTTTTTCATCCCTTCCTCAGGGAAGCCTTCTTTAGCCACCCTAATTTATACTCAAAGGTATGTGTTATCATGAAATGTTAAACATTTTTTTTCTAATTATTATTTTTTTAAGGTTTTATAATAGGGTGCATGTGCTTGCTGGCGAGGTAGTGAGAAGGGAAGTGAGAAATTACCCCCCAGGGGAGTGACCATGCTGCAACCCGTTCTCCTCTCAGGATTTTGTGCAAGCATACATGCATGTCCAGCATGATTTTCAAGCCACCAATCAGTTCAAGTCCAGTACTTGAACTGTGGTCCACCGCATGGGAGTCCAGTGCCATAACCACTACGTCGCTTGTTGGGCCCACTCATGAACTCTTGTACTTCACCTTCAAGTCACTTATCACAACCTCATTACTGATTATTTTTATAATTGTTTACTATGTCTTCCATGTGATTTCCTTGCATACCACTGCATCCTTAGCTTCTACCACAGTGATCGCTCATATGGGACAATTCTGTTTGCTGAGTTGAATGAAGGCTTGTGGGGAGGGGAAAAGGCTATGATCTCTTGCTTCCTTGGTACTGTGTAGCATTTCAAGCACAAGCAATGTCCTCAGCTCTCAGTTAAGTGCTGTCTGAAAGAGCCCACATCTCACTGATTAGGAGGATGCAGTAGCTGAAGTCACCTCAGAGATTCCTTCCAGTTCTCCTTCTCTTGGAAACAATGTGAACTCAGCAAGGAAGACCTGCAGATTTTCTTAGATGTTACTTGTCATGGGCTTTCAGATCAACTTTTTAAGATTGTGAAGTTGGAACTATATCCATTTTATCTCTTTTAAAAAAATAATTATTTTTTAAATTAACTTTATTTAAATTTGACAAGAGAGGGTCAGAGGGAGAGAGAAAGTGAGAAAGCAAGTCACTAGGTCCAGGACTCAAACCACGGTCCACCATGTGGGAGTCCAGTGGCCTTAACGCCACCTGCTGGCCCCTATCTCTTAATTATATTTTGAAACTGATTCTCAAACTGTGGTCCCTGGACTATACCAACCTCACCAGCATCACCAAGGAATTTGTCAAAAGCACAAATCCTTGGGCCTCACCAGTGGGATGGGATTCTAAGGGTTTCCATTGTGTGCTAAACTTTGCCAAGCATGCTTTTAAAGCAAAGTTTCAGTCCACTTTACCTTGTTTGATGATGAAAAGAGCCTATTTATCTGTGCTAATGTAAATGTAATGGCCCAGACTGCAGACTATCTATATACCATGACTGTTACTTGCTGTGAATAGCCCAATGACACACAGTCTAGTCTTTCTGAGAGATTTTTTCCAATAGGGCGCATTGCACTCACTGGAGAGACAGAAAGTTAGAAATCACCCTGGGCGGGGGTGGGGGGGGGGGGGGGGATGGCCATGGCGCAATCCTTTCTCCTCTCCGGATTTTGGGCAAGGCATACTGACATGCCCGGCCTGAATTTCAAACCTCTGGGTCCTAACTCAACCGCCTTGACCACTGAGAGTCTACTCCTTAACCACTGTGCCACCTGCTAGACTATATTAGTCTTTTTAAAGTAGCGCCCTTCACAGAAACCTCAGGTAAAAACAAGCAGTTACAGATAGCAGCAGTACAACAACCTAGAGAGGTCACATTACTCAAATGAAAGGCTTCAGTTTTGCGTTATGTTGATTTGGGGGCAGGGGAGCAAGGGAGAGAAAAGGCCCTTGAAGACCCACTTACTAGTTTTTCCTCTTGGATTTTCCCGCTGTTACACTATTGACAGCGGAACCTTGTATTGCAGTGCACAAAAAGTAGAGCCAATAGTATTTTCCTCCAAGTTAAACCTGAACTATGAAAGAAAAGTGGCAAAATGAGACAAGGTTGGGGCCAGAGATGCAGAAGATAACGCGATTAGAACGTCCCCTTGTTTTCTGAACGCACTGGCTCTGCCGGTTCTCTGCCTTCTGATTCTTATCCCTGTGTGCACCGCCCGCAGGCCCAGCCCCGGCGTGGCTTCTTTCAGAGTCTCAGATGAGACCCTCCGAGACCAAGACCACACAGTCCCGAAAGCCCTCGCTTTACCGCTGGAGACCTCCGGGACCTTGCAGCCACCCAGCGGGGCGGAGTCTGGTCGGGATCCAGTCCCTCCCTGAGCCCCACCCCCTTACTGGGCTCCACCCCTCTCCTGGGCCACGCCCACGCCCCAACCCCGCCTCTTCCCTCCGCTCCCTTCGCCCCCTCCCGCCTCCAGTCCTTACGGCTCTTGGCGCCTGTGACGAAGCCGAAGCGTCGGGCGAGGGCGTCGCAGCCAATGAGAAGCCAGGGACTAAAGAAGTGACCAATGACTTGCTAGGATGGTTTGGGCGGCTGACCAATTATGAGGTCTAGCACCCGGAAATGGTTGCTAGCTCTGAAGCCTAGCTCGGCAGCAGTGAGTTGGGCTCCGCACGTGTGATAGCAACTGCACGCGGGAGGGGTCCGGCGTGGGTCGGATTTGAAGTCTCGCACGGGTGTGGCCGTGTAACTTTTAGATTTTGAGTAGGGGGGCCGTTTGTGGGAAGAATTCACACTGCTGCTCAGACCCTGTGTGTGTGGACTCCCTCTGATGGTGGCTTCCAGCGAGTAGCGTCTCCAGGAAGCCGCTCGCGCCGCGGGGGC
>NW_006159534.1:6913227-6916768 GCF_000334495.1 Tupaia belangeri chinensis | reverse complement strand
GGGGTGGGGGGGGGTGGGGGGATGGCCATGGCGCAATCCTTTCTCCTCTCCGGATTTTGGGCAAGGCATACTGACATGCCCGGCCTGAATTTCAAACCTCTGGGTCCTAACTCAACCGCCTTGACCACTGAGAGTCTACTCCTTAACCACTGTGCCACCTGCTAGACTATATTAGTCTTTTTAAAGTAGCGCCCTTCACAGAAACCTCAGGTAAAAACAAGCAGTTACAGATAGCAGCAGTACAACAACCTAGAGAGGTCACATTACTCAAATGAAAGGCTTCAGTTTTGCGTTATGTTGATTTGGGGGCAGGGGAGCAAGGGAGAGAAAAGGCCCTTGAAGACCCACTTACTAGTTTTTCCTCTTGGATTTTCCCGCTGTTACACTATTGACAGCGGAACCTTGTATTGCAGTGCACAAAAAGTAGAGCCAATAGTATTTTCCTCCAAGTTAAACCTGAACTATGAAAGAAAAGTGGCAAAATGAGACAAGGTTGGGGCCAGAGATGCAGAAGATAACGCGATTAGAACGTCCCCTTGTTTTCTGAACGCACTGGCTCTGCCGGTTCTCTGCCTTCTGATTCTTATCCCTGTGTGCACCGCCCGCAGGCCCAGCCCCGGCGTGGCTTCTTTCAGAGTCTCAGATGAGACCCTCCGAGACCAAGACCACACAGTCCCGAAAGCCCTCGCTTTACCGCTGGAGACCTCCGGGACCTTGCAGCCACCCAGCGGGGCGGAGTCTGGTCGGGATCCAGTCCCTCCCTGAGCCCCACCCCCTTACTGGGCTCCACCCCTCTCCTGGGCCACGCCCACGCCCCAACCCCGCCTCTTCCCTCCGCTCCCTTCGCCCCCTCCCGCCTCCAGTCCTTACGGCTCTTGGCGCCTGTGACGAAGCCGAAGCGTCGGGCGAGGGCGTCGCAGCCAATGAGAAGCCAGGGACTAAAGAAGTGACCAATGACTTGCTAGGATGGTTTGGGCGGCTGACCAATTATGAGGTCTAGCACCCGGAAATGGTTGCTAGCTCTGAAGCCTAGCTCGGCAGCAGTGAGTTGGGCTCCGCACGTGTGATAGCAACTGCACGCGGGAGGGGTCCGGCGTGGGTCGGATTTGAAGTCTCGCACGGGTGTGGCCGTGTAACTTTTAGATTTTGAGTAGGGGGGCCGTTTGTGGGAAGAATTCACACTGCTGCTCAGACCCTGTGTGTGTGGACTCCCTCTGATGGTGGCTTCCAGCGAGTAGCGTCTCCAGGAAGCCGCTCGCGCCGCGGGAGCATGAATCTCTTACCTAAGAGCTCCAAGGAGTTCGGCTCCGCAGACTACTGGGAGAAGTTCTTCCAGCAGCGGGGAAAAAGAGCGTTCGAGTGGTATGGCACCTATCTCGAGCTGTGCGGGGTGTTGCACAAGTATATCAAGCCCCGAGAGAAGGTAGGATCGCGGCCCGCAACGCTGTGTACCGGGGAGGAGTGATCTTGCTCTGTGGACAGCGTCGGGCTTGAGGACCTGTCGGACCCACAGTTTTAGGATCCCTGCATCGTTCTTGTTCTAAGGCAACTTTGCAATATCCTCGTGACGTTTTTCAGCTCACAGACCTCCTGCTTGCTCATCCTTGAATTAATAGCCTTGAAATAATACTTGGCAGAGCGAATTCTTAGTGGTCCTAGATATTGCCTCCTGGAAGGGTCTGTCACTGTGCATCCCCGTGGGAATGGCACACACGTGGCTTCTGTGACTTGCGAATGTATTTAGAATAGTTGCTAAGTGCTCAGTTCCTAGGCTGTAAGAGCTTTCAAACATAAACCCCGCACACTTTCCAGAAGTGAGAGATGATCAGTACTGCAGGAGGTTTAATAGAGGTGGGGTTGTACAGGGGTAGAGAAGGAAGAAGGGCAGACAACCATTTGTGGAGAAAAG
Source organism: Tupaia belangeri chinensis (assembly GCF_000334495.1). NCBI lineage: Eukaryota > Metazoa > Chordata > Mammalia > Scandentia > Tupaiidae > Tupaia > Tupaia belangeri. The sequence goes on along the minus strand of NW_006159534.1, from coordinate 6,914,859 downwards.
CCGTAGAGGTCAAGTCCATGCTGGGTGAGAGTGCATGCAGGTGCAGTCTAAATTCTCTTCCTAAGCACAGGTAGGTGGTGGTGCACACACTTTACAGGTGATGGAACCCAGCCTTTCAGAGCCCGGTTTTGCCCAAGACCGTACATGTAGTAAATGACCACATGGGGACCTAAACTCGGGCCTGTCTGGCTCCAGTGCTTAAGCTCTTGTCATTGTACATACAGGCTTTTTCAGACATGGTGACACTGGAGCAGAATTGTGAAGGATGCATGGGAGATTGTGCCACAGAGATGGAGGCAATGAATGTTTTTAAATTCGGCCCCAGAAGATATCACAATAAATCAAAATAAATATCATGAGGCAGTGTCTGTGATAGGAGTAAGATTTGAGTCCTCACAAAATGCAGTTTGTTGTCTGGTAGTACCAAAGGCATGAGTGGATTGAAGAAATAGGTTAGGGCCAACAGGGGGTGTAGTGTTAAGATGCAGACTGTGGTTCGAGTCCCAGATCTGGGGGCTTGAAACTCAAGCTCCAGTGCATGTGTGTTCATGCCCCAAATCCTGAGCTGAGAGTGGAAGAGAAGGGATTATGACATAGCCATTCCCCGTGGAGGGGGGGGTGACGTCTCACTTTCTGTCTTTGTTTGCTTTGTGTCTCTCTCCCTCCAACAATAACAAAAATCTCTAAAAAGAGAAAGAAAGAAAGAAAAGGGAGAAAGAAGGAAATAGGGTTATGCTGCACTTAGTATTTCAACAGTAAAACAAGTAAAAGCACGTCTGTGACCACCGTGTTTGGATTCTGTGACTTCCTATTAATTCCCAAGGACAGAACACTGAGCAGGCTCTCTCTGCAGCACAAAGCCTGTCCTACGTGCACATAACTTGCAGTGGGTTCCTCTCTGTGGGGTTTCAAGATGGAGTCTGGATTCAGTGCTTCACCTTGCTCTCTCCTGGCAGTAGCATCTTCACCTTCTGAAAACATGCAGCAGACACAGTAAGGCTCGATTTCTCCCAGTGCATGAAGCACGTATTTTTGCCTCGCTCACCCCCATCTCGTTCTTGATCTTTCCCAGGTGCTGGTGATCGGGTGCGGCAATTCGGAGCTCAGCGAGCAGCTGTACGACGTGGGCTATCAGGACATAGTGAACATCGACATTAGTGAGGCCGTCATCAGGCAGATGAAGGAACGCAATGGCGGCCGCCGGCCACAGATGAGCTTCTTGAAGATGGACATGACGCAGATGGAGTTCCCCGATGCCTCATTCCAGGTGGTGTTGGACAAGGGCACCTTGGACGCTGTCCTGACAGATGAGGAGGACAAGACCCTGCAGCAGGTGGACAGGATGCTGGCTGAGGTTGGCCGTGTCCTGCAGGTGGGCGGTCGCTACCTCTGCATCTCCCTGGCTCAGGCTCACGTCCTGAAGAAAGCAGTGGGTCACTTCTCTCGGGAGGGGTGGATGGTGAGGGTGCACCAAGTGGCCAACAGCCAGGACCAGGTGTTGGAAGCAGAGCCTCGGTTCTCCCTGCCTGTCTTTGCCTTCATCATGACCAAGTTCAGGCCCGTCCCCAGCTCCGTCCTCCAGATCTTTGAGCTGTGTGCTCAGGAGCAGGGCAAGCCAGTGCGGCTGGGGCG
>NW_006159534.1:6885679-6912497 GCF_000334495.1 Tupaia belangeri chinensis | reverse complement strand
AGGGGGGAGGGAAAAGCCAGTGCGGCTGGAGAGTGCCGAGCGCCTGGCCGAGGCGGTGCGGGAGCGGCAGCAGTATGCCTGGCTGTGCAGCCAGCTGCGCCGCAAGGCCGGGCTGGGGAGTGTGTCTCTGGACTTGTGTGATGGGGACACGGGCGAGCCACGCTACACCCTCCACGTGGTGGACAGCCCCACTGTGAAACCATCGCGGGACAATCATTTTGCCATTTTCATCAGTGAGTTGGGCTTGCTCCCTCTCTTCTGGAGGGGCTGGGGCTGGGGCTGGGGCTTGGGCTTTGGTGGATGGGTCTGCCTTGGCTGTTTGTATCTTGCAAGGGGTGGTATTTCTGGAGGGTTGGACTAGCCAAGGCATGATGAAGGGGGAGTGATAGCTCTCCAGCATCCTGCTTGGATTTGAGGCTTTTTCCTTCCCATTTTCCACTGTTAGTTGATGCAATGGGAGAATGCTGTTGGTTGGGAGGAAAAAGAATAGAAAGAAATGTGGGCAGATCACACATTGCATAGAGATAGTAGATACTTTGTAGCATTTTGTAGTTACTCTGTAGTAAAAGCGGGAGGCTTCACTCACTGGCCTATAACTCTCTGGCCTGAGGTGTGGGTTCCTATTGTAACTTTTATAGTCTGTAAACTGGGGTCCTTGAGGAAATGACTGTGTTGCTGTGCAAGATTTAGAGGCAGTATAGGGTAGCAGCTAAAAAATTGAGTGCAGGAACCAACTATTTGAGGTCCAGGCAAATTACGTGACAATTGGACAAGTTACTTTCTTTGTATGCTTGTCTGTATAATGAGATTGTAACTCTCTTGTGTGTAGTTGTAAGTGTGAAAGATCTTAGAAACCGTGCCTGACATGTGAGAAATGCCTTATAAATGCAAGCCATCATTGTTGAAAGGGGTAAATGATACCAGATTCACCGTAGTAAGGATCTGAAGACATAGTATGAGGAAATGCTTTCAAATGTAGATAATTCTAGACAAATGGAGAGTGTTACAGTCATGCTAGTAATTTGTTTCCTGAGGATGGAACTGTTTTTCCAGCTAGTCCATGACCCTGTCTATCTGTGGGAATGAACGATGCAGTGGAGTCTGGGCTAGACTGCCCAGATTGAGTGCTAGCCTCACCAGTTACAAACTATCAGCTTGGGCAGATAATTTAGCTCCCACAGTTTATTTTCTTATTTGTGAAAATGGGAATAATAATGATACTGACCTGCAGCTTAGGCTATTGTGAGGATCCGGTTGGTTTGTATTTGTAAACTGCTTGGCATTATGCCCAGTGGGTACTGGGCATTGGTATTGTTGCTGTTATTCTTGCACTAGGCTCCTGCCCTCCTGGGACTTGCCCACACATGGTATCCACCCTGGGTCCTGCCTCGTGTCTGGCACTGCTTTGCACTAGGTAGTCAATAGCCACTCAGGAACCAGAGTTGGGAAGGGTCCTGGTCTTGGGCAGGGGCTGGCTTTCTGCCACATAGGCCATCTTGGGTATGGGATAGAACACCCTTCCCATGGCTTCCTGTAACCAAGTCCCTCTTTCTAGTTCCCCAGGGCCGGGAGACAGAGTGGCTCTTTGGCATGGAGGAGGGCCGGAAGCAGCTGGCGGCCAGTGCTGGCTTCAGAAGGCTGATCACAGTGGCCCTTCACCGAGGCCAGCAGTATGAAGGCATGGACAGTGTTCAGGCAGAGCTGTCGGCCAGAGTCATGGAGCTGGCCCCAGCCGGGATGCCCACCCAGCAGCAGGTACTGTCCTCTGACGTCCTTCGCCGCCAGGAAGGGAGGGGGAGCCTTGGAAGGAGCTTGGGCTGGAGTCTGACCTGCTGTGATCCTGCAGGGCGTCAGCAGCTAGGAGGTAACCAGGCAGAAACGCCTTTCCTCACCCAGGCAGTGAGAGGATGGGGAGCAGTTGCCTGTAGTAAGAACCACCGCATCATCTGTAATGGGGGGCCTCGCGGACCCCACCAAGACCGTGTGTAGGAAATACCAAGCACCTCACAGGCTCCGGCTCTTCACTGTTGTCATCTCCCCGATTACATTTCTTCTCTCTGTTGAGAGGGGCTTCCTCGGCTGTTCCACTTCTCAGAACTTCTCTGAGGGTATCCGTGGGCCGAAACAGCTGAGCACAGTTTTCAGGATATTAGCATTCTGGGGGAGAAACTGCAGGCTTTTGCCTAAATGGCGATAGAGTATTATCAGTTGACACCACCTGGCTCATGCCCTCCTGGCCGCTGTGAGTAACTGACAAGTGACTTTATTTTAAGAACTTGAGGGTTTTATTCTTATGGAAAGATGGAAGAGCCAAGGCACCTAGAGGCATGACACAGTCGTAAACAGATCTGAAAAAGACGCCAGGCTCCAGAGCTTCTGCCTGTCTTCCTGCCCTGTAGGCTGACCAGTATCTACAGGTTCTTCCTGGAAAGCCTTGGGATCGCTGTCCATCAGAGACTGGTGTCCGTCATTAGTTCAGCGAGGCCCAGATCCTCGGGGGAGCTTTATTTCTGACCTCCTTTCTCCTGTGCCTGCGCCTGCCCAGAGTCCGTACTCGTGATGAACTACTTCGATAGGTCTTTAAAGAATGGAAGCATTTAGAGGGAAGATAGTTTTTTTTTTTTTTTTCCCCTTAGCCAGCAAGTGGTGTGGTGGTTAAGGCACTGGATCCCACATGGCTGGTTCGAGCCTCGGCCCTGGCAGCCTGAAGAACACACCCAGGTGCATGTGCACGTCAGCCAAAATCCTGAGAGGAGAGTGGAGGAAAAGGGATTGTGGTGTGGCCATCCCCCCAGAGGGTGATTTCTTACTTCTCCCCTCTTTCTCTCTTCCAGTGAGTACTCATGCCCTATGAAAAAAATCTAAAGAAAAAAAAGAAAAAGGAAATGAAAAACGAGAGAAAAGCTAAGAATAACTGGGAGAAGGGAGAAATGTTTTCAAATTTGGAGAGGTGGTTTTTCTCTGAATTTGTCTGTTTGACTACAGACTCTTCCTACGGTTCCATCCTACTTTTGCTATCCTGGACTACTGGTTAGGCATTACTAATGACCCCCCCCCCTTTTTTTTTGGAGAGGTTTTCGCTATAGGGCGGGTGCACGCACCCCAGACAGACAGAGAGAGACATAGAGACAGAAAGCGAGAAATCACCCCCCAGGGGGGATGGTCACGCCGCAATCCCTTCTCCTCCATTCTCCTCTCAGGATCTTGGGCACGCATGCACACGCACCCATCGTGAGTTCTGAGCCATTGGATCCGGGACGCGAACTGCGGTTGACTACGTGGGAGTCCAGCGACATAGCCATTATGCTAACTGCTGGTTCCCCCCCCAAAAAAACCCCATTTTTGAAGCGAAGATCCTGCTGCATCTCACTGGTGATTTGGGGGATTTTTGTATGTCCAGTTGATTTTCAAAAGGTGAATTAGATCTTTTGAGATCTATTCAGAGGCCCCAGAAAAGTATTTTAATCGAATGGGAAATCTTCGGAGTTGTTGCTGTCCTGAACCTCGGGCACGGGCAAGGTTTTACACACAAAGGGAGGGATCATCATCTCTCATGTTTCTTACTTGCGCTTGTGTTTCGATCACATCTCTGGCTGTTCCTGCAGGTGCCCTTTCTGTCCGTGGGTGGGGACATCGGGGTCCGCACCGTTCGGCACCGAGACTGCAGCCCATTGAGTGGGGACTACGTCATCGAGGACGTGCAGGGAGACGACAAGCGATCCTTCCGACGGCTCATCTTCCTCAGTAACAGGAACGTGGTGCAGTCAGAAGCCAGGCTGCTGAAGGATGTGCCGCACCGAGGTGAGGTGTGAGCGTGGCAGCAGGACCCAGTGGGCACGGCCAGGGCTCTTGGTTTGGGGTAGTCAGAGAGTCCTGGGAGCCTGGCCGAGGTCTAGGGCGGACCTGGGTCCCTGTGACCAAGGCACGTCTCTCTGCAGTCGCCTTCTCTGACGACGCAGCTCTCTGAGGGTGGTAAGCTCTGTGATGGCATGTGCTCTGGTCTTGAACAAAGCCTGGCTCTGAAGGGGTCAGGAGCAGGGGTGGCAAAGGCAGATAAACGTGATAATCCCTGTGACGCCTTCAAATGTGGAATAGTTGTTTTCCTCTGGATTGTGGGTTTTGGCTTTAAAGGGCATTTGTTTTACAAGTTGTTCCTCACACACTTGTGTATCATTTTAGTAGGCTTCAGTGGGGTAGGCAGTCCGCCCTCCATAGCGTATGTCCATTCTTCTGTTCCCAGGAGAAATACCTGGCATGGATGCATTTACGAGAATGAGGGCTGATTTTGACTCACCGTTTTGGTGGCTGGGAAGTTCAAAGCAAAACCATGGAAGGCAGAACTTTTTTCATAGCAGAGTGTGATCGGTATCGATGTGGCTTTCTCTCTGCTATTCTGGTCGCATTCCCCCTCTGCTTGTAAAGCCACCAGAACTCACAGCCTAATGACCTTTTTTAAAGAGATTTTTGCTGTAGGGCATGTGTGGTTGCTGGAGAGACAGACAGACAGAAAGTGAGAAATCACCCCCCAAGAGGGATGGCCATGCCGCTGTCCCTTCTCTTGGGATTCTGGGTACATACGAACACATGCACGGCATGAGTTTCAAGCCACCAGATCTGGGACTTGAACCATGGCTGATCACATGGGAGTCTGGCACTTTAACCACCATGCCACCTGCTGGTCCCCAGTCTAATGACCTCATCACACCCAAAGACCTCACCCTGGGACCCCATAAGTTAATCAGTTTTTCTCTTGCCATCTTTATAATACAACCCAAGTCCCAACACATGAATTTTGGAGATGTCCAATCACTGCCCATTAAGACCAAATTCTTTTTTTTTTTTTAAGAATTATTTTATTTAACTTTATTTATCTATTTCTTTATTTTAATTTGACCAGAGAGGGACAGAGAGAGAGAAAGAGAGAAAGTAAGCTACCAGGTCCGGGACTTCAACCATGGTCAGCCATGTGGGAGTCCAGCGCCCTTAAGCACCACCTGCCGGTCCCAAACTCTAAATCATGGATCTATGGGGAACAAACCTCATCTAAACCATATCAGTATTGTCACCGTTGCAGACTTAGAGTTGCTGAGTGCCTTGAAGGTCATCTCAGCCAGTGCCAAGAACTCCCGTGATGAAGGAAATATTAAATATCTGGACTGTGTGAGAGGGTAGCTATAGCCACGTGTGGGCTGAGTTTTACACCTTACTTTATCCTTACTAACTTACATTTAAATGATCAGAGCTGGCTAGTGGCTACAGTGCTGGATAATATAGACCTAGACCAGCTCCCTAGGGGCTGTGTTTTTATTTTTAATTTTCTTTTTAAGAGAGATTTTTGCTATAGGGCACATGTGCTCACCAGAGAGACAAAGTGAGGGACTACCCCCTGGGGGGATGACCATCCCTCAGTCTCTCCTCCATTCTGGGTACTTACACACATGCACCTGGTGTGAATTTTACACCACTGGGTCTGGGACTTGAACTCTGGTCGACTATGTGGGAGTCTAGCAGCATAATTATTATGCCACCTGCTGGTCCTAGGGTCCCTTTTAAGTGATCTCCTTGGTGTCCCTCAGAAACTCCCCCTGGTAGGAGAACGGGGCTTGTTTCACTGATTTCATTCCCTGGATGGCATGTCTGTACTGTAGAAGTCCTCCTGCACCTTGTAGTCAGCACAGAAGTCCCGTGTGTCGTCAGCGACTCCTGCCCTCCCCTTCTCCAGCGCAGCTCCCCTTTGAGGCACAGAGGTTCATGGATGGAACCTGAAATGGGGTCTTCAGAGTCCCAGCCTTTGCCGGATACTGCCCTCGCAGCAAGGCCACCTGGAAGGCGGGTGGAGAGAGGATTCAGACTCCTGAGGTCAGGGATTTCCCTGAGCCCAGGGCCGAGGGGACTCTTGGTACGGTGGTTTTTTTCGTTGAGTGTTTCCTAGCCAAGTGCATCCTTGATTGGTGGTCTCCTGCCCTGTCATTTGTCACTCTGACTGTGGGCTGGTCCAGTTCCATCTCAGGCCTTTTCACCACTTTGTCAAGTTCCTTGCCTTCCAGGTAGGACTTTCTTCTTGTGGGAAGAATGTTCTCCCTCGTGGGAGAATTGGCCAGCAAGAGGGAGAGTCTCTGAAAAAGTTATCGGACATCTCTTAAAAGCATCCTGTCACTGCACACCAGAACCTGGTGCTGCTGTGGGTTGAGCTCATCCTGAAGAAAGGACAGAACATCCATTTCATGTGACATCCTGGAGCTGGCAGGGGGATATAGAGCGGTCTTTTGGTAGGGTCTTTCTGCTTCTGTGAACACACGTGACCAGCTTGTTCAACAGTGTGGTGTGTGCTACTGTCTGTGCCGTACAGCAGAAAGGTGACAGTGCCAGAGACAGGTGGTCCTAGGTCCAAGTCCTGTCCGTACCATCTGCTGATTTTGTGCCTATTCACTTAACTCTTCAGAGCCTTCGTTTTTCCATCTGCCAGGAACTGAAAGGATAAGAGCAAGTCAGAGTCCTAGTACAGCAATTGGCTGAAGGAGGTGATGAATCACTTTATGTCCTCTCCCTAAAGAATTTATGAGTAAGCTTTTCTCGTGTCAGTGACCTTAATTTCTCTGAGGGGAGCTAGTAGGACCCTCAGTTGCATTGTTCCAGGTTTCTGCATGTACTTTTGCCACTTTCTTTTCCAGCTCCTTGGTGTCTAGTGTGTAAGTTAAATGTCTCATGAAGGCAGAGGGAGACCATGATGCATCATGGTGTTGGCCAATTTCTGTGGTATAATTACTCCCACCATGGCTGAGTGCATGCTGTAAGTATCAACATGTTGTCACCCATGCTGCAGAAAACCTGCGAGTTTAACAGCTGGTTCTTTGATTATCTTTAAGTAGCCGTGGCATGCTGCTGCCACATCCCTCGCTTTCCAGCCACCAGTGCACTAAGCACAGGACTTCCTCCATCTGTGTGTCTCATTTAGCCCAGAAGAAGCGGAAAAAGGACAGGAAGAAGCAGCGGTCTGCTGATAGCCCCGAGGACCTTCCCACGGCCCCAGGACAGTCCATTGATAAAAGTTACCTGTGCTGCGAACACCATAAAGCTATGATCGCGGGCCTTGCCCTGCTGAGAAACCCGGAGCTGCTCCTAGGTGAGAGAGATGCATAGCCTTCCGGGGTGGGGAGTGTGTAAGTGAAAGAAGTGATCATCCCTGCCAGCCGCTTGTGGTTGGAAAACAATGATAGCAAACAGGGAAGGCAAGTGTGTATCACTTACGCTTTTCTTCACTCTCGCCATCTTCTACGTTAATATGCATCCAAGTAACTTCTGCCTCAAACTCAGTTTGTAGTCTCGAAATTTGTGTTGGCATGTGTTAGTATGTAAATTTTGTTTCCTTTATTCATTTCTTTCTAATAGTAAGGTATGCAGTGTATTCAATGAGACATGTAAAGTACACTGATTTTTTTTTTTTTTTGAGAGGTTTTTGCTATAGGGCGTGTGCACTTACCCGAAAGACAAAGAGAGACAGAGAGACAGAAAGCGAGAAATCACCCTCCAGGAGGGATGGCCACGCCACAGTCTCTTCTCCTCCATTCTCCTCTTGGGATCTTGGGCATGCACGCACATGCTCCTGGCGTGAGTTTAAGCCACTGGGTCCAAGACTCGAACTGCGGTCGACTACATGGGAGTTCAGCGACAGAGCCATTACACTAACTGCTGGTCCCAGTACACTGATTTTTATGTTGTTCCTTTCGCTCAAGTTTTGTATGTGTTCATACCTGTGCGACTAGTTGGTAGTTTAAAATCATGTCTCCAGTGCATTTGACCTTGAGGAGAATTTCTGACAGCATGCTATTTCTACCTTGAATTTCTACTAAGAAAAAAAATCCATGTTATATTGGGTCATCAGAAAAGTCATGATGGGCATCAGCAGTTAGCGTAATGGCTATGTCGCTGGACTCCCACGTAGCTGACCACGGTTTGCGTCCTGGACCCGGTGGCTTAAACTCACGCTGGGCGCGTGTGCATGCGTGCCCAAGATCCTGAGAGGAGAATGGAGGAGAAGGGATTGTGGTGTGGCCATCTCCCTTGGGGGGTGATTTCTCGCTTTCTATCTCTCTGTCTCTTTCTGTCTGTCTGGCGAGCGCACACGCCCTATAGCAAAAACCTTTCCAAAAAAAAAAAAAGGAAAAAACAAGAAAAAAGAAAAGTCATGATGTAATTTTGCATGGAAAAACATAGAAAAATACATCATGACTTTTGATCACCCAATAGTGCAATCATAACCTTATCACCAGTAACAGTTCTGGATCTGACCACATTAGCAAAAATGTGCCTGTTTCTGTCTGTAACTGTCACTGTCTCCACCCAAGATCTCTTAGAGAACTTTTCTTGAAGCACCTTGTAACTTCTGGCCTGCCTTGGTGTTGACTGTGTTCATAGTCTCAGTTCTTTTTTTTTCCTTTGGAGAGGTTTTTTCGCTATAAAGCGCGTGCGCTCGCCAGCCAGACAGAGAGAGACATAGAGACAGAAAGCGAGAAATCACCCCCCAGAGGGGATGGCCACGCCGCAATCCCTTCTCCTCCATTCTCCTCTTGGGATCTTGGGCATGCACGCACACGTGCCCGGCGTGAGTTTTAAGCAACTGGGACTCAAACCGCGGTTGACTACTTGCGAGTCCAGCGACATAGCCATTACGCTAACTGCTGGTTCCCAGTAGTCTCAGTTCTTAAGTCAAACCATCAGGGTCCGTTTCCCTTTTGTTTTTTTGACCCTGGATAGTTTCTCTGTTGCATTTCTCCATCTCTCCATTTCTCTCTTTCTCTCTCTCTCTTTCTTTCATTTTGATCAGTGAGGGGACAAAGTAAGAGAGAAAGAGAGACAAAGTGAGAAAGCAAGCCACCAGGTCTGGGACTCGAACGACGGTCAGCCATGTGGGAGTCCAGTGCCCTTAACCACAGTGCCACCTGCCAGCCCCCATTTCTCTCCATTCTAACATGTATGCTGAGGTCTCCTGATGCCATGCCACTGAGGGCTTTGGGATCTCTAAGGGGCTGTAGCATCAATGTCCTGGTTCATCTGCCTCTAGTCATTGGAGCCAGGGTTGAGGTGTCAGAAATTAAATTGCCTCCTAAATTTCTGGACTGAGACAGTCAGGCCAAGTCTTTCAATCTTGTGTCCCCTGGCAATCTGACTTCCTTTTTTGCCCTCTCTGAGCCTGTACAAAACTTCTCATTGCGCCGATGGTGAAGTGATGCGCTCTTCTTTTCTCACAGAGACCCCATTGGCCTTGCTGGTGGTGGGCCTAGGCGGGGGCAGCCTCCCCCTCTTTGTCCACGATCATTTCCCAGCATCCTGCATCGAGGCTGTGGAGATCGACCCCTCCATGTTGGAAGTGGCAACCCAGTGGTTCGGCTTCTCCCAGAGCGAGCGGATGAAGGTGCACATTGCGGACGGCCTGGACTACATTACCAGCCTGGCAGGGGGAGGAGAAGGTACTGCTGCTGGAGCGTCGGGAGGTATGAGGGAAGCCCTAGCCAAGGTGGTCAGGCCTGCAGGGCCCTGGCATTCACTCTGATGATGTTAGCATCATCAGGCTTTCACCTGCTCATTTGTTTTTTTCCTTTTTTGGAGAGGTTTTTTGCTATAGGGCGCGTGTGCTCGCCACACAGACAGAGAGAGACTGAGAAACAGAAAGCGAGAAATCACCCCCCCCCAGGGAGGATGGCCACACCGCAATCCCTTCTCCTCCTTTCTCCTCTCGGGATCTTGGGCACGCATGCACACGCACCCGGTGTGAGATTTAAGCCACTGGGTCCGGGACGCGAACCGCAGTTGACTACATGGGCGTCCAGCAACATAGCCATTACGCTAACCGCTGGTCCCATCACCTGTTCATTTGTTAATCTCACTCTTCAGAAACTGTCCAGGCTCATCTACCTGCAGGCACTGTGCGAGGTGCGGGGCATAGCAGCAGACTTTCCTGCCCTTATAGCACCGACAGGCCCTGTGACCTGGCCGCTTCACCATCTCAAGAACCTGAAGGCTAGCTGCATGTAGAAAAAGATAAGAAAGGCTGAGGTGTGAGCTGGGTGATAGCTCTTGCAAATCCATCAGCTAGGGGTGAGGCCAGAAATAGAGCAAAACAGCACTTGTGTAGATCTGTGGTTCATAGCCTCGGGCCGTTTGGCAAAGTCCATAGACCATTTGGGTGTCCCATTGCAGGGGTTGGTGGGGGAAGGGACGTTGTTGTTGGTGTTAGTGGGTGGAGGCCCAGGGTGCTATGGAGTATGCCTTAACATGCAGGACAGCCCTGTTGACAGTTGTTTGGCCCAGGGTGTCAGCAGTACTAGGTTGATTCCCTGAGGCAGGTACTGCTCTATAGAAGTATTGATAATCCTTCTTCCCCAGGGGCTTGGATTCCATTCTGCACCCAGAATTTGTGGCCCAGACATTTTCAGTAGACTATGAGAGATGGTAGCTCTCCTCATCCTCCTGTTGCTGTGCATGTGAAGGGACTTCAAAAAGTTCATGTAGGGAACCAGCAGTTAGCGTAATGGCTATGTCGCTGGACTCCCACGTAGTCGACCGCGGTTCGTGTCCCGGACCCGGTGGCTTAAAACTCACGCCGGGCGCGTGTGCGTGCGTGCCCAAGATCCCGAGAGGAGAATGGAGGAGAAGGGATTGCGGCGTGACCATCCCCCCTGGGGGGTGATTTCTCGCTTTCTGTCTCTCTGTCTCTTTCTGTCTGTCTGGCGAGCGCACGCGCCCTACAGTGAAAATCTCTCAAAAAAAAAAAAAAAAAAAAGTTCATGTAAAGAGGAAACAGGTAGCATGGTTAAGAGGCTGGATCCCACATGGCTGGGTTTGTGGTTTGAGTCTTAGACCCGGTAGCTTGACAGTCACACTGGGCATGTGTGTGTATTTGCCCAAGATCTTGAAAAGAGAGTAGAGAAGGGGTTGCCGCATGGTCATCTCCCCAGGGGCTGATTTCTCACTTTCCCTCTCTGTCTCTGGTGAGCACACATGGCCTATACCAAAAACTACAAAAAAATAATAATAAAGTTCATGGGAAAATGGAATTAAAGTATGAGGTTTTTTTTTGGTGTCCCCCCCCCCAAAAAAAAGAAAAATCCATGCACTATTTTCATAATATACAATTTCAGTGAATTTTTTGGAAACCTCTTGCAGAGACTCCTGGTTTCCTTGATATCCTCTAGACCTTGAGTTCCTTGGGGAGAAACCAGTTGGACTCACTGCTCCTGAGGATTCAGGTCACCCTTCCCGGGTTGGTTCGTCCTATGACAGAACTAGGAGTTTCTGGGAAACTCTCTGGATTAGATGTCTTCCGTGAGGGTGAGCCCAGCCAGGGTTCCTTGGGGGGGGGGGGCGGTGCATATTCTGCTAATGGCATGATTAGGTCATGCTTTAGTTTTAATTGCAAACTGAACTTAACCAGACCAGAGTTTCCCAGATTCCCTCTCTGAGGCCAGGCTGATTTGGGGGCCCAGCCTAAGGGGGCTGACACGTGTGAAGCATCTAGTATGCTAGGCATGTGGTCGGTCCTAGTCCTGACGGTGCTGCTGTTACCCGTAGGTCAGTTGGACGAGCTCTGCCCTCTTCTCTAACTCCTTACCTTTGCATATTATTGGAGGGCTCAAGGCTGCCAATGTGGCCATTGTTCCCTTGGATTTGATAAGTTAACTTGTTCTCTTTCTAAAAAATCAAAAGCAAAGGTGTATTGTGAACACCAGTAGTCATCCCAATGCAATACTGATTCATTACTGAATAATTATTTTCACAGCCTCAGAACTGGCTAAGAACATGTCAGAGGCATTGCAGATTCACCGTTTATAAAGACAACTGGCCCCTGTAGTAAGGAGCAGACCCAATTCTCTGTCAGCAGTTTCCTCACTCATTGAGCAAAATTGTCTCTTGTTTTGAACCAGCTATTGTTCATGTAACTAAAAGGATTTGCTGATTTAAGTTGCAGAACATTTTCTGTAGAGGCAACACTGGGCTTAAGTTACAGTTGCCATTCGCTGGGTCAGACTGTGAAGGCCAAGACAGTGTCTTTACCAAATCAGTGGTTCTTTTTTTTTTTTTTTTTTGAGAGAGAGTGGTTTTGCTATAGGGCGTGTGTGTTCGCCAGACAGAGAGAGACAGAGAGATAGAAAGCAAGAAATCACCCCCCAGAGGGGATAGCCGCCTGGTGTGAGTTTAAACCTCCGGGTCCGGGACTCGAACCGCGGTCAACTACGTGGGCGTCCAGCGACATAACCATTACGCTAACTGCTGGTCCCCCAAATCAGTGGTTCTTAACCCTGTCTGCTGAATGGCCTGGGATGGGCCAGCCATTAACCTGTGGTGGTGAATGTGGCTGGATCCCACGTGGCTGACGGCATGGTGCAAATCCTAGACAAGGCAGCCTGAAAAACCTGCCACCTGCATGTGTTTGCATGCCCTAAATCCCAAGGACACCAGAAGAGAAAGAATTGTGTTATGGTCATCCCCTCTGGGGGGTGCTTTCTCACTTTCTCCATCTCTGTCTGGCGAGTGCACACACTATATGGAAAACTAAAACCATAAAAAATAACAATTATTTTAAAAAGAGGAGGAAAAAAGGAATTACCTGGGAGCTTCCCATGTCCCCTCCTGTGTTCTCCCCACCATCCTGGGGTTTGGACTTAGTGAGTCAGAAGTGGAGCCCAGGTTCTGGAAGCATTTAGAAGCTCCTCAGGGTGATTCTTATGTCCCACCAGGGTTGAAAACTGTTAGTGTAGATGAACTCTTAACCAAGTAATATTCATGCTAGGTGGATCCCATTAATGTGTGGGCCTTCCAAAGGTTTTTGCTTTTTGTTTTTGTTTCCCCCAGAATTAATTATTTATTTAATATTATTATTATTTAAGAAAATTTGTTATAGGGCATGTGCGCTCACCAGAGAGAGGTAGAGAGGGAAAATGAGAAAGGAAGCTGCCAGGACTAGGATTCGAACAGCCGTTTGGCCATTTGGGAGTCCAATGCCCTAACCATCACACTACCTGCTGGCCCCTAGAAGGTGCCTTTAAATGTGGCCTGTCTTTACTCGGATACCGTGACCCCAGTGATGAACATCTGTAGACTAACCAACATCTGTGACTCATGGGCTAACCACATGCTCCGTGTCAATCTTCTGACTTAGCCTCCTGCCCGCCCCGGGTCGCAGAAGACACAGCCCAGGAGTGCGAATGGCGTTAGTTTATCCAGCACATTCAAGGGCTCGTTTGCTTCTCCTTCCCAGATCACCCTCGCTATGATGTTGTAATGTTCGACGTGGACAGTAAGGACCCAACTCTGGGGATGAGTTGTCCACCACCAGCGTTCGTGGACCAGGCTTTCCTGCAGAAGGTCAGAAGCATCTTGTCTCCCGAAGGTATGGAGAAAAAAATGGTTGGAGAGGGAGAAGGGTGGGGCCTTTTAAACAAATCTTATTTTAATTTAATTTTTTTCTGATTTATTGATTGATTTTATTTTTTATTATGCTGGAGGGGATGTGGTGAAAGGGGAACACTCCTATACTGTTGGTGGGAATGTAAATTGGTCCAGCCACTGTGGAGAACGATATGGAGGTTCCTCAAAGACCTTCAAATAGAACTACCATAAGATCCAGCAATTCCTCTCCTGGGTATCTGCCCAAAGGACAGGAGAGCACTCAGTCAGAAAAGCACCTGCACATCTATATTCATTGCAGCCTTATTCATGATTGCAGATCTTACCTTTATAATGAAAAATACACATAAGAGTGTAACTCGATGAGTTTCCTCATTTGAACATACCCATCTACCATCCCCACACAACATTCCCAGCATCCCAGAAATCCACCTCTGAGTCCCTTTCAGTTACTTGTTTTCCTCCTGGGGGTGACGACTACCCTAACTTCTGTCAGCTCAGTTGCTCTTTATACAAGTGGAATCATATGGAATGCACACTGTTTTTCTTTTTTTCAGTTTTTGCTCTTGGGCCCATGGGCTTACCAGGAGGGATGACAACACAGTCCCCTCTCCTCGAGTCTCCTCCTGGGATTTTGGGCACACACATATGCGCATGTGCCCAGTGTGACTTTCAAATTGTCAGGTCCAGGACTTGAACTACTCACTCGGTCCTGTGAGATTCAGTCACCTTGACCTGCACACCACCTGCTGGCCCCATGTTGTTCATTTTTCTTTCTAAAGAATTATTTAATTTTATTTGTTGTTGTTATTTCTTTTTTAACTTGACCAGAGAGAAACAGAGAAAAAGAGAAAGGGAGAAAGTAAAGCCTTGGGTCCAGGACTCAGACTACAGTTGTCCATGTGGGAGTTGAGTGGTTTAACTACCACACCACCTGCAGGCCCCACAATGCTCATTCTTATCGTTGTGTGTTGTCGTACAGCTATTCCACAGTTCATTGATCTCTGCTGTTGGTATTTGTGTTGCTCTGTTTGGGGCTGTTCTAAGAGGTGCTGCCATTTTCTCCCAGTATGTGTCTTTCGGTGCAGTACATTTGCAGGTTTCTTGGAAATAGACATGGGGCTGTGATTGCCTGGTCACAGGTTTTGTGTACGTTCAGCTTTCATAGATGCTGCCACACACTTCTCAGAGTGGTTGTAGCAGCTCCCACTTCCCCAGCATGAGAAGCCTAGCTGCCACTCACGATGCTCACTGCATGCCCTGGACGAGGCACTGTGTTACTTAATCTTCATAGCAGCCCATTTTCAGATGAGGGCACTGAGGGGGAGAGATTTGCCAAAGTGACACAGGTAACACTTGGTCCCAACCCAGGCCCATGCCACTTGAAAGCTGGACCTCTCACACCTGATGTTCACAGGCCACAGGTGTGATTTGGTGTCAGGTACTGTGGCGAATTAGGTTGATTTAGAACTTTAATTGTCAGACATTAAAGTAAAAACCTTGGCTCTCTCATTGGTTAGAAACTACTCTAAGAACATAAACATCCCTGTGGAGTTGGTCAGTTTTCCTTTTTTAGGATATGAAGTACATTTTTCCCAAAGTAATTCTTTGCAAAACAGATGCACGGAGAATGGTAAAATATCCTGCTCACAGCACAGACAAGAGGTAGGGCTGACGATTCCTCTGGTCCCCACCGTCCCCGTGCTTTCCTTTCTGTGTCCCATGTGTCTTCCTCATCTGCTGACCCCACTGGGACAGGAGTCGGAATTGTCCTCAGAGCTGATTCTTGTCTCCAGCATGTCTCCTGATCTTAGTTTCTGGTTCCCTCCTTCCCCCACAGGTGTCTTTATCCTCAACCTCGTGTGCCGAGACGCAGCGTTGAAGGACTCGGTGCTGGCTGGGCTCAAGGCCGTGTTCCCCCTCCTGTATGTCCGGCGCATCGAAGGTGAAGTGAACGAGATTCTGTTCTGCCAGCTGCACCCTGCGCAGAAACGCACCACGCCAGAGCTTCTGGAATTGGCCCGGGCCTTGGAGCAGACCTTGCGGAAGCCTGGGAGGGGTTGGGATGACACATATGTCCTGTCAGACATGCTCGAGACCGTGAGGATTGTGTGATTGCTGAGGCCAGGCAGTCCTCTCTGCTTCTTGCCCATCGGACGTTGAAGAAACACAATACATAGTACTTTAAAAAAAAATTTTTTTTAAAGGTTTTTGCCATAGGGTGCGTGTGCTTGCCAGAGAGAGACAGAGAGACAGTGGGGGTGGGGAGTGAGAAATCACCCCCTGGGGGATGGCCATGCTGCAGTCCCTTCTCCTCTCAGGATTTTGGAAATGCACGAACACGGCCTGAAATTCAAGCTGCCAGGTCTGGGACTCGAACCATGTGTTAACCATGTGGGAGGCCACGTGTTCACCATCACACTGCCTGCTCACCCCAACATGCAGCACTTTTTAAGCCTTATGTTCTCAGTTTCACGCTCAGCTACGTGACCTCCCACTTGGTGAGGTAGCCTGGGAGGTCTGGGGAAATAAAAAAGTCCTTCCCACTGTGCCCTCTCAGCACCACGTGTGTTCCTGGTCTCCGTGCCGTGCTCTTGAGCACGGTTCCCTGCTGGAGCCACAAGCAGGTACTGTGGCCTTCACCAGTGCACGCCAGGGCCGAAGTTAGCCAAACCCAATCGCGTCTTCACTGGTTTGCTTTGGCGTGCTTCCCTGTGGGATCTGGAGGAATGGTCTCATGCGAGGCAGTGGAGCAGGACCTCTGGATGCGAGGCAGATTTGCTGGGATGTCTCCTTTGCCCTCCAGATGGAGCTGCTGCTGAGTGGACCCAGGGTTTAGGACTCTGCTATCCCTTCCACTGATCAGTAGCTTTCCTTGTCTGCCCAGACTTCATAGCTGAAGCCACTTGTGCTCTCCTCATGGAGCGATGTCCTTAGTCGGCCGTGGGACTGTGTGTCAGACCTGCAGACCAGTCTCCGGTAGCTGCTTGCTCACAGGATTTACTGAGTGACAGCTGCATGCCAGACCCATATAAAGAGCTGTGGTCCCAGTGATGATGCATAAGAATGAGAGTAATCCTTTCGAGAGCCATTTCCAGCTCTCTTCTGAGTGGTCTCACGCCATCTCATGTCATCTGTGATGAAGGACAGTCACACTAAAGCGACCTCCAAACCCAGCTCTCACTTGAGCTGGAAGTACTAGTCTCAGTTTCCATGCCGGAAACTGAGACCGGCCTACATTTATTCTGTGTTCTAACTTTCCTCTAACTATGCCAAGGCTGATTGGTGAGCCATCTGGCTTCTCTCTCCACAGGCCTTTAAAGTGGACCCTAGCCTCTTGAGGTGAGGCATATTTCAAAGGTAGGTTGTCATCCTTCCAAAGGAATGTCAGACCATTACGAAGGGGTGTGAGCGTGGAGTGGTGGTTTTAGGTCGTAACCATTGGAAAGACCTGGTGCTCCTCCCGGGGAGGTTCTCTGTTTTTGGAACCATGGAAGAGAAGCTTGTCCCTTTTGTCATGTACCTGCATCCCACAGGGCCTCAGCCTGGCAGATCTTCCGTTTTCTACCTATAATCTCACGCCATGTTGGGATGGGTTGTGCAGGCACAGGGTGTGAGTTGGAGGACGTCATCTGCCTGTCACGTGGTCAGATCACTCTCTCATGCTATCGGAGCTTGGGACAACCCATGGGAGGCATAGTCAAGCCGGGGGATCATCAGGATGAAGAGGTTTTGTCTGTAGTAGGAGGACCAATCCGAGGACTTGGGCATGCTTACAGGTATGTTTGCATGTTTATTTCCTACCTCTAGAGGTGAGAAGAAAGCAAGGCAGGGAAAAGAGTGAATTAGGTATGTCTGCCTTTGAAGACTGGAGAAGCAGGCAGAAGGGACAGTGGGTACTTTCCAGCTTGCTTGCTTGCTTTTGAGATTTTTTACTCTAGGGCACATGTGCTCTCTGGAGAGACAGAAAGCAAGAATTCATCCCCCAGTGGAGGTGGCCATGCCACAATCCCTTCATTTTCCTCTTGGGATTTCAGGCACACGTGTGAGTTTCATGCTGCCGGGTTTGGGATTCGAACTGTGGTCAACCATGTGGGAGTCCAGCACCTTAACCACTATGCCACCTGCTGACCCTTCAGCTTAATTTCTTACAGAGGAAATTTGTACCTATGGGGACAGTACAGCCGTCTTTATCTGTGGGTTCTGCATCTGCAAGTAGAACCAACCTCGATGGAGAATGTTCTGTCATTGCTGATACATGCCGCACAGTTTGTACGAGCCTACAGCGGTTCTGTTTCTGGAATATGTAGATTTTTTTCTTGTCACAGTTCTCTAAAACATACAGTATAATAACTGTCTACATGGCGTGTACATTGTATTAGATATTATAAGTAACCTGGAGATGGTTTAAAGTATATGAGGAGATGTGTGTAGATTATAGGCAAACACCACCATTTGTATCAGGGACTTGAGCATCTGTGGAGTTTAATCTCTGCAGAGGGTCCTTGAACCATTTCCATGAGTTGGAGGGTCATCTGCATGTGCCCCTGAACTGGAGGCTGCAGGCCGTTTCTCAGACCCTGGGTTGTGAAGAAAGGGTTTCCTGTGCACAGACCAAGCAATGGCGTGTATCCCATGTTTCCCACTGAAGGGCTACTGCCTTTGCATTAATGACAGGAAATGGTCTTTATGAGAATTTTGCCTAACTCGTGAGTACGTGAACTGTGGAGAGGGGGAGAGTTGTGACCGTAAATACCTACCAGACCAGGCAAGTGTAAGAAGTGAGCCAGGTGGAAAGCAGCCAGGCCAGGGTGAAGCCTGTGGCAAGCCAGGGAGGAAATGTCCCTTTTACAAGGGGTGGTGATTCCAGCTGATAGCTGTCCTGTAGGAATGTTGTCCCAACGTGGCTAGGTCTTTCCCAGAAGCCAGAGATCGTGTGTGTGTTGATCAGTCACAACACATCTTCAACCCATATTCAGCCTGCGGGCCAGAGGTTGGCATCTTCCATGTCGGGGGTGATCTGTAGAGCACTGAGAATCTGCCACACACCCAGGCTCTGAGCATAAAGCAAGGAGTGAGCCGAGAGGTACGGGTCATTAGTCTGGAAGAGCCTCATCTGTGCTGTATCCTCAGTTTTCTGTAATGTCTGCAGCTGAGTGAGGATAGCCCCGCCATAGTTAGGAGAGGGTAGAATTGAACTTCTCAGGACTATCAGGAAACAATGAGAATAAATGACATAGAGACTCCTTCCCCTCATTTTTCTGCACACTCCCCCCAAATATTATGTAAGCTTTTTTTTTTTTTTAAAGAGGTTTTTGCCATAGGGCGTGTGTGCTCACTGGAGAGAGAGACAGAAACGGTGAGAGGGAAAGTGAGAAATCACCCCCCCAGGGGGGGATGGACTTGTCGCAGTCCCCTCTCCATTCCTCCTGGAATCTTGGGTACATATGCACACGTGCCTGGTGTGATCTTCTAGCCTCCAGGTCTGGGACTTGAACTACAGCCAGCCATGTGGGAGTCCAGTGATGTAACCACTACACCATCTGCTGACCACACAACAGTTTTAAAATTGGTAAGGCTTGGCACTGCCCATGGCTTGGTGGTTAAGGCAGGTGGAGCCCACATGGCTGATTATGAGGTTCCCATCCCAGACCTGGCAGCTTAAAAAACATTCGGCGCATGTGTGTGCACCCCAAAATCCTGAGAGAAGGGATTATGGAGTGGCTGTGCCCCTGGGGAGGTACTTTATCATCACCTCCCAGCCTCCTGCTCTCTGGGAAGCACATGTGTCCTATAACAACAAACAAAAAAAGGACTGATTTGCCCCTTCTCTGCCTCCTCACTCTTCTGCCCTTTTTTGAGCATGTACCTCCTGTTTTCTGTCAGGGCTCAGCTTGCTACCTGGGCGGCTGTTCTAGTCTGTGGGTGGTCCAGTAGTTCTCAGCTGCACACTGGAGTCACCTGACATCATTGGCCAACTGATGGGCCTTCAAAGAGGCGCATGTCCTAATCCTGGCCACCTGTGACTGGCAGCGGGGATTCATGTAGCAGATGGGTTCAATGCTGCTAATTAGCTGTCTTTAAAACGAGGGCCCACAGGCGGGCCCAATGTAATCACATGGTCTTGAAGTGTGGAAGGAGGTAGGAAAGTCTGTCAGAGTGAAGCAAAGTGAGCAAAACTTGATGGGTCATTGCTTCTTTTCACTGAAGTGGAAGGGGGCCATGAGCCGGGAAGTGCAGGCAGCGTCTGCAAGCTGGAAAAGGTAAGAACTGACTCAGCCTTCAGCAGGGAGCGGAGTTCTGCTAACCTTGCTTTTAGCTTAGCGAGACATTTTGGACTACTGAATTATGACAGAATAGTAAATTCATGTGGTCTTAAGCCACTAAGTTTATGGGATCTTCCAGCCTCCCTGGGAAGCTAATGTAGGAAGTTTTAAAAAACACTGAGGCCTGGGCCCCACCCCCAGAGAGCCTGATAGAAGGTCTGGGGTGCAGCCTGTGTGCTGTGATTTTAGAAAGCTTTCCAGGTGCTGCTGTCGTGCAGCCTAGGTTGCAGGCTAGAGGGGCAGAATTCTGTGAGGGGATGCATTATGAGGGAAGGAGGAAAGTCTCGCTGTTCCTGTCTCTGACTGCCTGCTCAGCCACGACATGCCCCACCTCCATGCCAGCCCACACCTGTGCTCTTGGTCCCGTGTGTAGGTGGCCACCTGGGGTGACCTCCATGGAACATGGCTGGGCCCAGAGTGTATGCCCTGCAGCTTGCTTAACGATGCTCAGACCCTAACCCATCAGTAACCCAGTATCTTTGTATAGCTTGCCTTGCCATTTGTTAACAGCCAATAGTTGGAATCGCCGAGCTGGAGGGTTGTGCAGTGGTAAAGCATGTACTTGGAGAGGCAGACCCTCATGGGAAAGTTGCTGGGGAAAGTCCGGAGAACTTGCCGCGCACACTGGGCATGCAGCTGCCCATGATTCAAGCTGCTCGAGGTTGGATCCCCGCTTTGGAACCCGATTATGGGTGCTGTCGCTGTCTCATTCTCTGTCTCTCTCGTGGAAGGAACTATTTTATTTTAAAGAGATGGAACTGCTAGAGTGGATTTTTGTTCATTTTATATTTGGTGGGCATTTTGTGGAGAGGTTTCCAGACCTTGTGCGTGTGCTGAGGAAGCCAAGGAAGTCACAGCCTACTGGCTGGCGGGGACACAGTGGGGTCACCTGACGACTGCATGTGCAGGGGGCGTGAGGGCAGCACAAGTGGTCAGATAATTGCTAAGATTCTTCGTAGAAGCTCATTAGAACAGATCGGAAAGGGTCTAACGTCAGTGAAACCGCCTCTTACCAGTGATGGAAGCTGGACGCCTGCTTTGGTTTTCCAGCTCAGTCTAAGGCGATTTCTGTGCTTCCCAGTAGATGGCACTAGAAATCCCGTCTATACGTGTCTCACACTTCCGTGTGAGTAGCCCTTTCAGGGACCTTTTCACCAGAACCAAAGCTGCTCCTTTCTCTCCTGTGTGGAAACTGGCCCCCCCTTTTCATTCTTCTCTGCGTCACCCAGTTCTCTCCCCTCTCTGCTCTGTCACCAGCCCCCTTTCCCATCTCATGCATACGCTGAGAGCACCATCTTCTCCAATCAGGGACCCTATCATAGGGAGCCCTACACAGAGGCACAGGTTCCTATGCCACGCATCCCTGATTTGAGAAATAAAATGAACAGGAAACAGCAGTCAGTTAATGCTAATAGGAGATGAAGGAGCTTAGAGCTACGAGCCTAGAAGAAACAAAAAGGGAATAATGTGCACCTGGGTATGACCCCACATTTTCTGCCGAGATGTAAGTGATCTCGTTCAGCAGTAAATTACCAGATGAGGGAAAGTGAGGCAAAGCAAATTGGATGGAATAATGGATTTCCTTTTTTTTTTTTTTTTTTATTTAAATGGAAGCCCACCTGTAGTGGGTTGAATTGTAGCATCCTCCCAGAGAAATGCCTGGGGGTTAACCTTTGAAACCCATAAATGTGATCATACTTGGAAATTTGGGAAGAGTCTGCAGATGTAATCAAACTGAGGAGCTCCAGCTGAGATCATCTTGGATCGGGGCAGGCTTTAAACCCAATGACAAGAATAGAAGGGGGAGGGCACCACAGATGATGTCAGGGCTACGTCGCTGGTCTCATGTGATTGACTGCGGTTCGAGTCCTGGATTCAGTGACTTAAAACGCACCAGGTGTGTGTGCATGCATGCCCAAGATCCTGAGAGGAGAATGGAGGGGAAAGGATTGTGGTGTGGCCATCCCCTCTTGAGGGGCGATTTCTCACGTGTGCCTTATAGCAAAAGTCTCAGAGGATAGAAGGGGAAACAGGTGCAGACAGGGGAGAAACTGCAGGAAGAAAGAAACATGAAGGCAGAGACAGAATGGAGAGAAGCTTTCACAATTCAAGGAATGCCAAGGATTGGTGTAGCCACCAGAGCCAGGGAAGAGCCATGGGAGGATTCTCTCAGAGCTTCCAGAAAGAGCCATCTAATGGTACTTGCACACTACTGGCCTTCATCTTTATGAGACGGTAAGCTTCTGTTTTTAAACTGCCAGATATGTGATAATATGTTGCAGCAGCCGGGGTAAACTAATCCACTGCTAAGACGGGTTTTGTGGGTGTCTTACAGAACCAAGGTGCGCATGGGCTCTGGGCTGCATGTTACACACAGGTTCGTTTTGTTTGGTCTTCATGGACATTTTATACAATATCTGGATTTCTGGATTCTTTCAAAATCTTGGAAGCTCTGAAAAGGATATTCCATTTAAATAATTGAAGTGGACCTATCTATCTGGCTTTGTCAACAGGAACCTGTAGCCTTTTTAGGAGCCTTTTTTTTTTTTTTTTAAAGGTGAAGAAGAGGTGAGGAAGATAGGAGGAGAGGAGGTGGGGAAAGGAGGGAGAGAGCAAGGGGAATTTTTTTTTTTTTTTTGAGAGATTTTCACTGTAGGGCGTGTGCGCTCGCCAGACAGACAGAGACATAGAGACAGAAAGCGAGAAATCACCCCCCAGGGGGGATGGTCACGCCGCAATCCCTTCTCCTCCATTCTCCTCTTGGGATCTTGGGCACGCACGCACACGCACCTGGCGTGAGTTTTAAGCCACCGGGTCTGGGACACGAACCGCGGTCGACTACGTGGGAGTCCAGCGACATAGCCATTAGGCTAACTGCTGGTTCCCAGGAGCCTTTTGAAAGTAAGGAAGATACTAAGAATCCATAATATCTTACTCTCAACATACAAGTGATAGTAGAGAAAGCAACACTGAGAACCACAGCTCACAAGATAACTTTTGTTTTCCTAATGTATGGTCTTACATTTCTTATCTTAGAGATGAGCATGCTTAGGGGTGGCGATTTTAGCTTCTCACAATGGGTGGATGCCTCTATCCCAAATCTCCTCATCCCCACTAGCCTGTAGGTACAAATGAGGCTATTAACTAACAGTAATGACGCAGATTTCTAAACCTCAGGCTCTCACTTACAAAGTCCTCAGCCCCACGTTGGACCCTGTCCCCAGTCAGTCTGGGAGTTTAACTGACTTCACAGCCTTATGCTCTGGCCTCCCCAGTCTCGTCTGTCGGTCAGAGATTGCCTGTGTCACTGCTTCCGTTCCCTCCCTGAGGATGCTAGTTCCCTCTGGACACTCGGAGCTGCAGAACTCTAAGATGCCAAAATGACAGTGCAGCAGCTCCTGTGCATTTTGTCTTGCTAGAGCTCGTAAGGAAAT
This sequence comes from Tupaia belangeri chinensis, assembly GCF_000334495.1. Taxonomy (NCBI): domain Eukaryota; kingdom Metazoa; phylum Chordata; class Mammalia; order Scandentia; family Tupaiidae; genus Tupaia; species Tupaia belangeri. The sequence goes on along the minus strand of NW_006159534.1, from coordinate 6,889,333 downwards.
GAAGAGGATCCGTTCCTCCTTTGAGCTGTACTTCATCATCTTCTAAAACAGTGCTTGGGGGTTGGGCTAGGCCTTTCAGGAGCTCATCTGCTTCTGCCCGGAGTGCTCTTGGGTGGTCCTGCACTAACTGCTCTTGTGGGCCTTAGACCCGGGGGCAGATAGTGTCTGCCAGTCTCAAGGTCCATGCCTTTTTCAGACACCCTGGGCTTCTTGGAAGCTCTTTTACTGAGATTCCGCTGGGATCTTCAAGATCACCCTGCAGGTGGAGGAGAAGGGATTGCATCGTGGCCATCCCCCCTAAGGTGTGATTTCTGGCTCTCTGTCTGTCTCTCTCTCTCTGGCTGGCTGGCGAGCGCATGCGCCCTGTAACAAAAACCTCTCCAAAAAAAAAAAAAAAAATCGCCATGCAGGCACACAGGAACAGGGAGGGAAATTCTTTGCTTTTGTCTCTTCCTTCTTTCAGCCTTTATTAAGCACTAGCCACATGCCAAATACTATGCTGGTGGCAAGTGTATGAAAATCAAGAATCTGGGGCCAGCAGGTGGGATAGTGGTTACGGTGCTGGACTCTCACATGGCCGATGTGATTCGAGTCCTGGGCCTGGTGGCCTGAGAATCACACCAGGCATGTGTGCATATGTGCCCCAAATCTCAGGTGAATGGAGAAGGGATTGTGGTGTGACCATCCCCCCCCGGGGGGGAGGGGGTGATTTCTCACTTTCCTTCTCTGTCTCTTACAGGCAAGCACATGTGTTTGATGGCAAAAATCTTTAAAATAAGAACCTTGCAATCTTATAAGCTAGTGAATTGGGTTAGGTTGCCAAGGATGACGCCTCTAGGTGGCAGTGGAGGGGAGTGAAGTTAAGCTGGCTTCTCTCACTCTGTCTGACTCTTCCAGGCCTAGAAAAACTGTAAAGCAGGAATAGTTGGGCAGCTTAGTCTTTTAAAAATGACTTTTTTTTTTTCTTGTAAGAAAAGAATGACCTTAACTAAGAATTAAGGCCCTATTAGTTCACAGTTATATATACTTGTTAAAAGGAGGGACCAGCAGTTAGCATAATGGCTATGTCGCTGAACTCCCATGTAGTTGACTGTGGTTCAAGTCCCGGACCCAGTGGCTTAAACTCATGCTGGGCACATGTGCGTGCGTGCCCAACATCCAGAGAGAATGGAGGAGAAGGGATTACAGTGTGGCCATCCCCCCAGGGGGTGATTTCTTGCTTTCTGTCTCTCTGTCTCTCTCTGTCTGGTGAGTGCACCACGTGCCTTATAGCAAAAACCTCTACAAAAAAACAAAAAAGGAAGAGAACTAATATTTATTGAGGACCTTATTGGTTAAAGCATTATGATTTAAAATGTGTCTTGGTAAAGTTCTCGATGTTTCTCATGCTTCAGAATCACTGAGGTTTTTAGATATGTAGATTTAATCATCTTTTGTCAGATTTGAAAGTTTTGTCATTATTTCTTCAAATACTCTTTTTTCCCCCCCTCTCTTTTCTCCTTTGGTGACTACACTCAGATATTTTAGGATTCTTTCTTTTAAGCTTTATATATTTCTTCAGATAAAGCCAGAGAGACAGAGGAACATCCCCAACAGTGGTCACGCCACGATCTGCCCCCAGCTTTAGCCAGCCAGGATCAGAGGTGTGCGTGCTCAGCGTGTGCAGAGACCCCAGGACAGGAACCCAGGGCGTTTCCATGTGGCCGCTGCATTGTAGAGCTTCATGCCTCTACTGTGTCACTGTGACTTGACCAACATAGCTTAAGGTTCTTGGGCTGTTCTGTAGCTCATTGATGCCCTCTTCACTTTTTTTCTCATTCCCTTTTTTTTCTACGTTTATTACGGATAGTTTCTATTATGTTTTCAAGTTACTAATGTTTTCATCCGTGTTTAATCTGTCGTTAATATATATTTATATTATATATTTCCATCTTCAATATTAGCCTTTTCATCTCCACAAGTTTACTATTACATACCCTTCAGTCCAGCTGGTGGCATGGTGATTAAGGTGGCTGAACCCCACATGGCTAGCTGCATGGTTCGAGTATTGGGCCTGATTGCTTGAAAAATACACTGGCATGTGTGTGGCTGCTCAAAATTCTGAAAGGCAGAAGAGTTGGAGAAGGGATTGCAGTGTGATCATTCCCCACGGGTGGTGCTTCAATCCCTCCCCACCTCTGTCTCTCTCCAGCAAGTGTACCCTCTGGCAAATGAAAAAAAAACAATTATATGCACTCAAATATATTCAGCCTTTCTTTTGGCTTCCTCAACATTTGAAATACAGCTATAATTTTGTCTTAATGTCCTTGTCTACTAGTTTTATCATCTGTGTGTCTCGTGGTTGATTTCGATGGATTAATTTTGCTTCTCATTATGAATAATTTTTTCGTGCCTTGGTATGCTTGTTAATGTTTGACTGGATGCTGAACACTGTGAATTTTATATCATCAGATGCTGGATATATTTGTGTGCCCATAAATATTCTTGAACTTCATGGAGCCTTAGCCAGCACACCACCTGCTGTCCCCTCATGCCACCTGTTGGCCCCACAATGAATATTTTTTTATCTCTACTTTTCACATGGGAAACGGTGACTCGGAGGTACTAATGGTAAAGGCAGGTATTTAAAGGAAGGTGTGTTTCTTTCCAAAGTCTCAGATCTTTTGGTTGTACTACGCTCATGGGGTCATTTGAAAGGCATTCATGGTTGGGTTTTAGGTCAGCCTCTGATTTCAAAGATCTGAGTGATCTTCATGGAGTCATGTAAATTTTCTGTGCTAGGGACCCAAGAGAAGCTCCCAGTCACTCTGCCCCAGGACTGCTGTTCTTGGCTGGCTTCGTTTCTTCTTTCCTCAGGTCCCATCATTTTAGCCTGTTTTTCCAACCTCTTTAAATAGATAACCACATTTTATAAAGCTGTTCTCTTAAAACTTTCTTCCCCCTCAAGTACTTTGTGCAGTGTCTGACAGGCATAAAAGATCTCAATAAATGATTATTGACTGAATAAATGAATGAACACATGCGTGCTTGGTCGTACAGGAGGGTAAAGTTGCCTCCTTTGCTTTGTCCCAAAAGCCATGCAGGGGAGTCCCAGGTTTCTGCAATCCCTGGGTGCCAAGGAAATTCCATTAGCATCAGTGAACCAGCATGTGCCCCCCAACTAGCTCAGGCAGGGCCAAGTGACACCCCATCCCCCATCTGAGTTTTTAAGGATTCCCAAGGGGGTACCAGAAGATAGCATAATGATTTTGTCACTGGACTCCCATGTAGTCAACCACGTTCAGCCTAAAACTCAATCTGGATGCGTGTGCGTCCATGCCCAAAATCCCAAGAGGAGAATGGAGGAGAAGGGATTGTGGTATGGCCATTCCCCCCTCGGGGGTGATTTCTCGCTTTCTGTCTCTCTGTCTCTGGTGAGTGCACACTCCCTATGGCAAAAATCTCTCAGAATTCACAAGGGAGTGATTATCCTATACTTTTGTTGGGAAGAAAGGTACTACTTAGTTACATAAATCAAAGGTGGTGATTTCTTTGTTCCCTTAAGTCAGAAATCTAAGTCTGAAATTCTAGTTTTAGACATCTAGTATCACCTGCTAGCAAGAAAGCTATGAAATTAATAAAAGGACACTTTCTTTCCTAAGACACCTGGCACAC
>NW_006159534.1:6880170-6885648 GCF_000334495.1 Tupaia belangeri chinensis | reverse complement strand
TGCTGACCAGGTGATGAGATGCCTCAAGCTCCTTCCTGGTGGGCTCTGCCATTGCAGGGAGACTTGGACACTTCCGCCTATGGGCCCTTGGCAGCCTAGTGGGCTATGAACATGGAGGAGGGGCCAGGACGGAAAATTCCATGTCCTGCAGGCATGCTCATAGCCCTGTTTATTGCTGGATTCCAGAGTGGTCATCCTAGAGGTGGCCTTTCAGGCCCTTGGGAATTGAGTTCACTGGACTGCTGTTCATGGAGCACGAGCTGTGTGGGTGCTCTGGAGGGGTGGTCTTTGGTTTCCTGTGGATGGAGATCTCTTTAACTCCTCAGTCAGAGAGAACACTCAGGTGAGCCCCAGGGCCTAGGAGAACCAGCTTTGAAGAGAGAGACTAACGATAGCTCTGATACCTTATATACCCTGATAGTTTTAGGAGCGCCCAGAAGTTTCTCTACCCTTTATAACCACAGCCCACCAAAGTCTTGATGCTCTAATGGTTAGACATGAATTTAGGTAAATCTAGGGAACTATATAGTATGATATAGGAGCTTTAAGTGACATTTCAAATCTTTAAATTCTCATGTAAAAATGGGAGTTTAATCTGTGTTGGTCGTATCTATGTGCTTACATTTTGTCCTCATTAGTGTTATTTGAGATAGAGGCCAGCGTCTTCTTTATTTTCAGAAGTTTTTTCCTGTCTTTCATGAGAAAGAAAGGTAAGCATCTTTGACAGACTCCAGCCAGAATGGTGGGCATGCGTGTGCACCCAGCACGCACAGGCCCACCCAGGAAACACACGCCAGCCTTCTGTGTGACCTCTAGCATTGCAGAGCGCTGTGATACTGCTGTGCACTCGGCTGGGCCGTGGCTAGTGTTGTCTTCAGATGAGGACCTCAGAAAGGGGTAAGGGACATACCAAATACGTTGTAAGTGAAAACTCACTGAAGAAGTGGGTCTGCTGGTTCTATCTCCAGTGTTTTTGTCATTATAACCCTTTCTCACAACAGGCACTTGATGGGCCAGTCATGTTTGTGTTAGCTCTCGGATCTGCCTCTTAGAGTACGGGTAGCAGGAAAGCTCCAACTTTGGCATTAGATAAGCCTACGTGGAGTTCCAGATCTATCACTTAAGATTTGTGACTTTGGGCGAACTCCTGAACTTCTCTGACCTCCATTGCTCTATCTACAAAGTGAGGATTACAGTCTTACAGGGTGGTGGTTCTGCAGATTCTGAGAGGCGATGACCATAGTGCCGGGCACCCCCATACACTGAGGGCATCGGTTCTTAGCAGCACAGTCCTCATTGCTTTCATCGGGCACTCGCTCATGCCAGAAGCTTTTCCTCTACAAAATCTTCCTTTATTATTTAAGACCCCATAAATCTATTTCTCTGAATTACGTTAGCATTTATAACCTTCACTGTCTAATTAAAATGAATTATGTATTGCTTTATATTCTTGTCTGAGTAGGATAGAAGCTTTTCTTTTAAAAAAAAAAAATTGAGCAAGTGGTGTACTGGTTAAGATGATGGACTCCTACGTGGGTAACACAGTTCAGTTCAAGTCCCGGATCTGGCAGCTCGAAACTCATGCTAAGCATCTGTGCGTATGTGCCCCAAATCCTAAGATGAGAATGGAGGAGATGGGATTGTGGCCATCCCCCCCAGGGGATGATTTCTTGCCTTCTGTCTCTCTGTCTCTTTGGTGACTGCATGTGTCAAAATTCTCTCTCGGGGAAAAAATTTTTTTAATTCACCAGAGAAAGAGCTATTTTTTTTTTTTTAAAGAGGTTTTTGCTATAGGGCGAGTGCACTTGCCAGAAAGACAGAAACAGAGAGATAGAAAGCAAGAAATCACCCCTCCCCCAGGGGTAATGGCCACGCTGCAATCCCTTCTCCTCCATTCTCCTCTTGGGATCTTGGGTACACACACACATGCGCCCAGTGTGAGTTTAAGCCACCAGGTCTGGGACTTGAACCATGGTCAACTACATGGGAGTTCAGCGACATGGCCATTACACTAACTGCTGGTCCTGAAAGAGCTATTCTTATTAATTTTTAATTCAAGAGAGAGAGAGAATGAAAACAAGCCATCAAGTGCTGGACTTGAACTGCAATCGGCCATGTGTGAGTCTAGTGCCTTAACCACTATACTAAACCACCTGCTGGCCCCTAGGATGAAAGATTTTGGGGGTCATTAGACCATGTCTTAGATCTCACTGTATTCTGTGGTGCTGGGTACATTTTAGGCTTGCAAGAAATATTGGATGGAGTGAGAGTTTAGATTCTTTGGAAAGTAATTTTTGTATTGGGTCATCAGAAAAGTCATGACATATTTTTCTATGCCAAAAAACCAAAGCAGATGTCAGGTTATTCCAGTGGTATTGGCTGTGCCAACACAGCCAATCAGATGCTGAAGGGAGGGCGAGAGGACAGATGTGCTTCTCCTGTCTGAGCACCTGCATGTGAAAAGGCAGGAGATTTGGGCGATGTGTCTCCTCCCCACGTTGCCCAACCTGTAGTACTAAACTTAGGCAGCAGAGAGACCAAACTGTGACTTTCAGAACCTCAGAAATGGAATCTGAGATTCATTCTAGCTAATTTGGGTCCTTGGTAAGTTTTATTCATTTCAGTAAAGTTCATTTTATTCATGACCGAGAGCTCGCGTGCACTTGAGGAAGAGAGTAAGAAAGACGGGCACCCCTGACTGATCTTTGCGGTCCATGGTCCCCTTCCTTCAGACCTTGTGCCTGTTAGGATCTTGAGCACCCACCCATGCATGCACCTAGAGTGTCTTGATGAGTTTTGTCAGCTTTCTCTGAGCTTGCTTCCTCGAGATCGTAGTTCTTCACAGGGCTATTACAAGGATACAATGAGATTAAGTGCATGAGTCAATAAATGATAATGTACTATAAAAATTTTTCCCCAAGTAATTATTTAATTATTTAAAAAATTTTGGTGTATGGCACATGTGCTCATAAGAGAGAAAGCCAGCTGCCATTTCTGGGACTCAAACCACAGTTGACCATGTGGGAGTCCAGTGCCTTAACCACCAGGCTACCTGCTGCCCCTATTATAAAATGTTTTAAACACTATTTTTGTTATGAAGAATTTGGATTCTTGTTATTCTAATGGCAGGGAACAGTAAGAGGAAGAAAATAAAAAGAATCAATTTGCCCTTTCCCAAATTGTGCTGGTCCGTGATCAGGGAGAAAAGGTGAGTAGGAATGTTTTCAGGAATGGCATCTGAGGATCACTGGCACATCTACGAGCCAGGGATAGAGACAGGGCTTCCTTTCTCACAGGCCGAGAGTGCTGAGGGGGTGAGCAGGTGGGGATCATGGGGGTGGCAGAGCAGCAAACAGATGCTCATGAGGTCAGGGCTAGAGAAAGAGCCTGTGGAAGGAGAAACATCTGTGCCAAACCCAAGAGCCACTTAGGGTGATGGTGACAGTCAGCTGATATCACCAAGCATCACGTGCATTCGGGACTGTTCCACAGGCTGTGTCACAGTCTTCACAGCCAAATCGGAAATGGTGGTGCTGCCACCTCTGCTTTGCTGGTAAGAAACTGGAAGCTTAGAGAAGCGAAGTCCTCACATCATCAGACTGGAGACCGTCCCTCTCGACCACTCTACTCCAGGCTCCTGAACTTTGTGAACTTTCATCTCCACTTAAATCCTTGTTCCCTTCGTTTACTCTGGAGTAGAAACTCCCATGTATGTGAACACATCGGGGGCGTAGTAGCTGTGGTCTGGGCTGAAAGGCTGTTGGGCTGCGCAGCAGAAAATGGGAGAAGACCACAGTCCCAGAGAGACAACTGAAAACACACACCATTTTCTTGGATTCCTTTAATGGTGGCAGCTAAAACTTACCAAAGCATGGTATCAGCAGGTGGCATGGTGGTGAAGGTGCTGGACTTCCACATGGCCACCACAGTTCGAATCCCAGACCTGGTAGCTTGCTTTTTTACTTCCCCCCACCTCTCTTTGTCTCTCTCTGGTCAAATGGAAAAACAACAACAATAATAATGAATAAAATTAAATAAATCTCTAAAAAAATTTAATTTTATTATTTTCAATTTGACCAGAGAGAGAGAGAGGGAAAGTGAAAAAGCAAGCTGCCAGGTCTGGGACTTGAACCATGGTCGACCATATGGGAGTTAGGACTTTAGTCACCATGCCACATGCTGGCCCCAAATTAAACAAATCTTTAAAACAAACAAACGAACAAACCTACCAAAGGCAGTGGTAGAAACCAGATTAGCAAAGAACAGAGGGAATATGGTGAATTTTGGGTTGGGAACTGTCCTGCTGTTTCCCTTCAGTGGTGTAGATTGAACCTGTTGTCTTCTGAGACACATCCATTTCTTGGTCAGCACTGATTTCCAGAGCTCTGTAGGACCTTCTAAATATACTGATCATCTCCTAGGAGGTGACCCTAATATTTCACTCTTACTGCTTATTTTTTATAATTATTTTTGCATTCATTCCCTGAACCATCATCACAGCATACAAAATGGAGTTTCCCATCCAGAATACACTGTATAGTGGCTTGGTCATACATGTTATCATCACAAGTAATTTTCCATTTCTCGTTTCTTAGATATATATATATTCCCCCAATTCCTTTTTTTCTCCCCATTTTATTGGTTAACAAAATATCTTAATTGATCTAACTACTTTCAATACCAAGTTCAGCTGACATATAAATATCTGAAAACAAATGTTTGACTTTAGGCATGAAACTGTAAATAGAATGAATATACTGGGAACCAGCAGTTAGCATAATGGCTATGTCGCTGGACTCCCACATGGTCGACTGCGGTTCGCGTCCCAGACCTGGTGGCTTGGAACTCATGCCGGGTGCGTGTACAGGCGTCCCCAAGATCCCAAGAGGAGAATGGAGGAGAAGGGATTGCGGCGTGACCATCTCCCCTGGGGGGTGATTTCTCGCTTTCTGTCTCTGTTTCTCTCTCTCTGTCTGGCGAGTGCACGCACCCTATAGTGAAAACCTCTCCAAAAAAATAAAAGAATAAATATACTATAAGATACTACCTAGTTAAGGCTATATAGTTTACTGTGGCCATTAAATAGGTATTTTTAATGTTTTTTTTTTTAATTTCAAGAAAGGCAGTTTTAACATTAATAAATCAAAAAACATGTTAAGAGAACTTTAGGACTTAAAGCCAGGAAGCACGTTAGGATTCTGTTCAAATAGTGGTTACCTTGATCTGTCAACAATGCAAGAGAAGAAAAAAAATCCTTACCTCTGGACTACAAAGCATAGAAAAAGATCAATATTGCTTTAGTCAAAAGCCATAAAGTTCTATTTTATCAGCTCAGGTTCATGTACTTAATTTAACTTATGTTGCGGTCCAAGCTTTCCATTTAAATTTTGAAAGATAATATTCAACTCTGAACTTGTCCCTACTATTAAGCTGGCCCTTTTCTTAGATGTTTTTTTTTTTTTTTTTTTTTTTTTATTT
>NW_006159534.1:6860755-6879692 GCF_000334495.1 Tupaia belangeri chinensis | reverse complement strand
TGTTTTTTTTTTTTTTTTTTTTTTTTTTTTAACTATTTCTGTGTCTGACTTTAGTTTTCCTGATATAACACTCCTTTCAGAGCTTGGAGAACTGGTCTGGTATTTGTAAATTCTTTCAGGTTTTGTTTATCTGAGAATGTTCTTGTCTTCTCTTCCCATATGAAGGATAATCTTGCTGAGTATAGTATTCTTGGTTGAAATGGTTTTTCATTCAACACTTTGAATATATTTTCCCATTCTTACCTTGCTTACATCATTTCTGTTGAGAGGTCCACTGTTAGCCTGATGGGATATCCTTTGTAGGTAATTTGTCATTTCTCTCTTGCCAGTCTGAGTACCTTGTTTTTGTCTGTGGTTTTGGCCAATCTGGCTATAATGTGTCTTGGAGAAGATCTTCTGAAGTTGATTCTATTTTGGGTCCTATGTATTTCTTGGGTCTGGATCTTTGAATGGCTCTCTAAGTTTGAAATCCTCTTCCAGGATTTCATGGAAAAGATTATCAATGCCATTATTAGTCTCTTCATCTTCTGGGATACCAATTATCCAGATGTTTGGACATTTGATAGTATCTAATATTTCTCATATATTCTCATTTTTTTTGGACTATTTTCTCAGTCTTTGTGGTGGATTTAAAAATATTATTTAATTTTGTTTATTCATTTTAAGTTGATCAGAGAGAGAGAGAGAGAGAGAGAAAGATAAAGGAAAGCAAGCCACCAGGTCCAGGACTCAAACCATGGTCAGCCATGTGGGCGTGTCCAGCACCTTAATCATCATGCCACCAGCTGGTTCCCCCAGTGGTGGATTTTTTTAGGCTAGCAGTTCTGTTTTCGACATCTGAGATTCGATCTTCTGTATGATCTAGTCTGCTTTTAATACTTTCAAGGGAGGTTTTGATTTCTTGTATTACAGCCTTCATCTCTAACAGGTCCATTTGATTCTTTTTTATGATGTATGTTTCCTCTTTCAGATCGTTCAAGAACTTTCTGACCTCCTGGAACTTCTCACCTCTATTCTCCTGCCTCTTCTGGAGTTTATTGTCTTGCATCTCTGTTAATTTCGGCACTATGAATTCTTTATCAGACATTTCTATGATTTCCATTAAACTGTGGATGAAGAGGAGTTATTTTCCCTTGAGGGGGAGGTATTTATCTTGGTTTCTCATATTTGTTGTGCCTTTGCAGTGATTTCTAGTCCACTGATGAGTTATATGCTTCTTCCTAATTTCTAGAAGTCAATCTGAGTGCTCAGGGGTGTGCAGGAGGAGGTGATCTGTGATCTCTTTGCTGTTCCATTTTTATCCCTTTGTGCAGCAGATTCAGTGGGTATTGAGGAATATGTTAACCCTAATAGTATTTGGATGTTTAGCTATGATTCCTTTAGATCTGTCTAGGCACTCAGGAAATGGAGATTAAGCAGCAAAGTGATGAGTTAAAAGAAAATAAGAAAACAGAGGGAGGAAAAAGGGAAAAAAATTAAAAACAAGCAAGAAAATACATTTTTTTTCAAAAAAGCAAAAAATTAAAACAGCGTGACTAAATTATCAGTAGAAAATCTTCATTTCTCTTAGTCCCTGAAATCCCTAGTTCTCAGCAGCAATGGAGGAGTGTTCTTCTGAAGGCCTACTCCTTGCCCCTCCTAGAGGGGAGGGAAAGGAAAATTACTGGAAAGATAAAGGAGGATCTGAAAGTCAAGCGAATACTTTACCTTAAAAAAATTTTTTAAAGGAAAAAATATCAAAAAAAAAATGAGAAGACAGAGACAGAGAGACATAGGAAGATAGAGGAGTGCCCTACCACTCGAGACTGGGGGCTGGAGGCTGAATTACCAGTAAAAAAAAAATAAAATCTTCATTTCTCTTAGTCCCTGAAATCACTAGTTCTCAGCAATGCAGGAGTCTTCTTCTGAAGGCCTGCCCCTTGCCTCTTCGCTCAAGACTGGGGGCTGGAGGTTGAATTATCAGTAGAAAATCTTCATTTCTCTTTGTCCCTGAAATCACTAGTTCTCAACAGCAATGCAGGAGTCTTCCCTTACTGCTTATTAACTGAACGTGACAACACAATTGAATGGCATGGGTCTGGGAGAGAAAAAATGTGTTTATTGATTAGAGAAATTAATTTTAATATGAAAAAGCAATTTCTTGATTCATTCCTTGAATTTTTTTCTTGAATCACCTCTTTGTGGTACCTGTCTCAGGTACAGAGATGAACAAGTAACAGCCCTATTCCTAAGGAGTTATGGTAAAGGTGTAAATGTGATTTATTTTTATTATTATGAGAATAGAAATTCCAACAACTAAAGCCTCCATTGAGTAGGATGTATTTCACAGTAAAGTCATGAGATTTGTCATCTGTGGAGTCACAGGCAGGGGCTGGGTGAGCACCTGGTCATGACAGACTAACTTCTTATGTTGGATGGGGACGTGAATAGTGCAGCTTGAAGCTATTCTCTCCCTGGGATGTTAAGACAGTTTAGGTAGCAGCTATAATGTGGGATTAAAGCAGATGTTCCTGGTTGCCTGCCCTAAATTCATTTTCTCTTTCCTAATCAAGAAGAAAACAAGTTTTGTCCGTATTACGGCCTGTTTCTGGTGCCAGCAGGTGGCATGGCACTGAACTCCCACATGACTGACCACAGTTCAAGTCCCAGACCCAGCAGCTTGAAACTCACACCAGGCATGTGTGTATGCATACCCAAAATCCTGAGAGAAGATCGGAGGAGAAGGGATTGTAGTGTGGTCATCCCCCCTAGAGTGCTGGGTGATTTACCTCTGTCACTCTGGTGAGTGCATGCGCCCTCTAGCAAAAATCTCTCTTAAGAAAAATACACAATAGGACCAGCAGATGGCATAATGGTTACATTGCTGGACTCCCATGTGGTCGACCACAGTTTGAGTCCTGGATCCGGTGGCTTAAACTCATGCCGGGAGTTGTGCATGCATGTCTAAAATCCTGAGAGAGGAACAGAGAAGGGATCGCAGCATGGCCATCCCCCTAGGGATGATTTCTTGCTTTCTGTCTGTCTCTCCAGGAGCACACACGCTCTATAGCAAAAACTCCAAAAACAACAATAACAAAATACACAGCTTGCAACTGCAGGTGCCCTGGTGGACAAATGAGGTGCAAGATGGAGGCTCTAAGTGGGGTTTCTGGAAAAGCTTTTAAAACAGACTGAGTCATCTTGTAAGTGCTTTCTCAGCTTTTATCTTTGGCCTTTTGCAGTTTCTCCCATTTTAAATTTCTTCTGGAAGCATTATCATGGTACCTGCAGCTGGAATAGCTATTTGGTGACAAAAATGCCAAAAAATGGTAGGACAGAATGAGAAGGGAACCCATGTGGCTGATGCCATCATAGACCCTCTTTACCTGCCTGGACTCCAAACAGGGGGACTTTGTTACCAAAAACACCCCAAACCACTCCTCAGTTACATCAGTATCATTGCATGTCTGTTACTTACTGCCTTATGGCTGGGCAAAGACTCAGAGCATGAGAGAATTGGAGGGTTCTAGAAATGAGTGGTTTAATTTTTCTGCAGCATTAGGCATGTGATGGGAGTGTCAGATAATGTGGGTAGGGCCCAGGTATGCCATGCAAAGAACCAAGTCTATATTCTTAGTAATTGGGGGTCTGGAAAGATTTTTGAAGCAGAATGACACCATCAACTTTGAGTATTAGATCACTTTTGCCGCAGAGTGTAGGAAAGGTTAGAGGTGATGTTAGCCTAGACGGACGGGTCAGAAAGCTGGTGTTACTGACTAGGTGAGAAATGAGGAGGACCACAGAAGGAAATGATGATGGGAATAAAGAGGGGGGGGTAGATTCAAAAGATAATTAAATAATCCAATAAAACTGGACCAACTGGTTGTGAGCAGTGAGGGAGATTCAGATTCCTAGCCCCAGTACTGGGTGACTAGTAAGGATCTCAAAGGAGATACATCCTCCTGGTCATCACTTGTAAGCTGTCTGAACTGGACACCTGACTTGACCTTCCCAAATCCCATTTGTCTTTGTCTTTAAGATGGAGTTGTGACCCCTAGATGCAATGTTATGCAGGAGGCACCTCATCCACAAAGCCTAACAATAATAGCAATCTGAGAAAATCATTCTTTCTAATGTTAAAATTCATATTTTATGTTTCCCAAGCACAGTAAGAAGTGCATGTAGGGACCAACAGTTGGCGCAACCGCTATGTCGATGGACTCCCATGTAGTCGACCACAGTTTGAGTCCTAGACCCAGTGGCTTAAACTCATGCTGGGCATGTGTGCATGCGTGCCCAAGATCCCGAGAGGAGAATGGAGGAGAAGGGATTGCGGTGTGGCCATCCCCTCTGTGGGGTGATTTCTCACTTTGTCTCTCTCTCTCTCTCTCTGGCAGGTACACATGCCCTGTAGCAAAAACCTCTCCCCCCACCCCCCCAAAAAAAGATATGAAGAAAAAAAAGTGCATGCATTCTCAGAAAGCCTTGAGTTATACACATACGTATGGTCTTCCTGACTTGTGTTTGCATATAGAAACTGTGGAAAGATAGACAAAGGACTATTTTAAGTAATTGAGGGGTGGGATGGGAGCTTGGGTAGGGGAGATGGAGGGAAGATAGGCATGGGATAAGAGTTTTCAGAAGGCTTCTCTTTATAGTGTTTTAATTTTTGAGCGGAGTTTATTATCTATTTAAAAAATCTTATTAAAAAGTTAAATGCTGAAGACTATCATGGCATACATTTTAGACACGTGTTCAATGGTTTCCCCACCCACAGGCCTGAGGTTCCGTTCCTTTACATAGTCCTGTCTTTTCTGGGATTATCCTCCCGCCTTCCTCCTTGGTGAACCCCCATTTCACCTGAGGTCTTGGTTCAGCTGACCCTTTCTTCCTGTTATCCCCACGTTCCCTTCTACCCCATGTTTATTGTATTTTCTTATTTTCTCATGGAATGTTGTAATAACTGCCACATGGGCTTTTCTCCGTTGGGCTGGAATTGTTGATTTACCTGTCTCTGCTGGTGCCACTGTTCGTAGCTCATGGTAAGTGCCCAAGAAAAGTATGTTGAATGAAATCTGCCATGCAGCTATAGTGAGCTTATGCCATGGACTTCTGGAAACAGTGTCTATTTCAAATATTTTCCTTTTGTTTCCTTACGCTTTAGTCAGGCCAATGTAGTGGGTTTTCCTCCTTCCTTCCTTTCTCTTCCCTTTCTTTTTCTTCTTGTCTAAAATACATACACAGATGATCACCTGTTCTGACCACATAGTCCTAGTTGTTGAATGATAAGAACAAATCTTAGTGATGATGTTAATATAGAAAAATAAAATTTTAAATTTTGTTTTGAGAGAGACTTTTGCTATAGGATGCATATGCTCGCCAAAGAAACATAGAGATAGAAAGCAAGAATTCACCCCAGAGGGAATGGCCACACCTCAATCCCTTCTCCTTCGTTCTCCTCTCAGGATTTTGGACACACACACACACACACACACACACACGTGCCCAGTGTAAGTTTAAGCCACTGTATCCAGGACTTGAACCTTGGTTGACTACATGGGAGTTCAGCAACGTAGCCATTATGCCATCTGCTGGTCTCCAAAACTCATTTTTATATAATCCTAGAGGTGAAGGGAAACCAGAGGCCTTAAAAAAATGCAGAAGTTCTTCCTCTAATTAAATTATGACCTCCCTGAAAGCAGACTGTCTTTTCCAATTTTGTGTCGCTTGTATAGCAGTGCCTGGTTCAGAGCGTGTGCTCAATAAATGAGTGCTAAACATGATTGGAAAATATAGCAGATCATATTTCTCCTTCTGAGAGTTTTTGTCTAGAGTTGAACTCTGAAGTTTGAACATCAAATGGTTACATATACACAGAAGCAGGAAAACGGTTCAGACTGGAACTGAAGCACAGGTAAATCTGGATTCAGGTTCCTTTTCCATCACTAACTCTGCAAACATAGGTAAATTATGTAACATAGCTGAGCCTATCCTCATGTGTAAAACTCCCTCCCTCCCTCCCCTAATTATAAAGAAAATTGAACGGGCTAACCAAAATGAAGATTTTAGCCCAGACTGGATATTTACTACTTGTCAATGTATTTCATTTAACATGTTCTACTAAACAGGCTGTTATACCAAAACTTTTGCAAGGCCAGGTCAGTATAATAGCTCTTAAAAGCAGAGAGAAGGTGTCTAGGGGCTGGCAGGAGGCATAGGGTTAAAGGTGCTGGATTCCCATGTAGCTGACCGCAGTTCAAGTCTTGGAGCTGGCAGCTTGCTTTTTCGCTTTTGCTTTCTCTCTCTGGTCAAATTAAAACAAACAAACAAACAAACCCAAAAAACAATAATAAATGGAATTAAATAATATGGGGGAAAAAAAAGTTGAAGGTATCTCAACCAAGAGAAGGAACTCGAGAAGAGACTGGATTAGGTGGCAGTTAGCTGAGAGTACTTGCCTCTCAAATTGAGGTCTTTGTCCGTGCTGAAAGGGATGTGGCTTTGGAGTCGTGGACACCAAGCACCACAAGATGATGAAAGCAGCGTCCAGTGCTGGCTGGTGGCCCTGTGCTGATTATCTCGGACGTGCAGCCTTTGTGTACCCGTATCTGATTCATTTTCAGCAACAAGCTTTTTCTGCAGATGGGGTGGAAAAGGGCAGTGAAGAGAGGAAGGCTGAAGGACTTGCAGGAGAGAACATTTCGGGGGGGTCAGGACTACATGGACTAATAGTCTCTGTGCTTTTTGAACTCGCAATGGCCGAGAACGCAGGCGAGGCAAGTCCTTGGTTTATGCGGCTTTTATTCAACTCGGTGCTCTGTTGACAACAGAGTGTCTGAGTCACAGGGGGTCAAGTGACTGCAGCTTCTCTGATGAGTCATTGTCTTGCTTCCATCCATGTCCCAGCGGCTAGGCTCGCTTGTTCCCGGAGAGAAGACACAGCTGTCTGCAGGTACAGACTGTGTCTAGACCTTACCTGCAGGGCCGAGCAGCTTGGCATGAGGAGCTTTTGCACTCCCAGAAGGTCCTCACAGATAAAGATGTTGGGAGCTGCTGACAGGATGTGACAATGTTCTTTCCCGTTTTAACATTAGGGTGAACAGGTGTCTAGCTGGAGCCCAGAGGAATAAGCAAGAGTTAGAAGGTGGGAACAGGACTGTGTCACTCATTCAGTGTGGACAACTGAAGGGCACTTACTGGAAAGATTGTTCCAAAGCTGTGGACAGGGTTCAGAGAAACAGATAAAGAATGGTATGGATCTCAGAGAGAGCAAGTGTGGGAGCCATTCTTCCATTAGAGAAGCAGCAGGAGGGAGTGGAGTGCTGAGGAAGTCACCTGAGAGGAGATGTGACCATCGTTTGGGGACCTCAGTCAACTCACAGTGAACCCACAGCAAGGGAAACAAGGGAGTAGAAACCCAGCCTCCTACCTTAAATCCTCCCACTGGCCAGACCTAACATGAAATGCCAGAGAACAAGAGAATTGTTGACGTAGGGTGTAGAGGTTGGATTCTGGGGGAAGAGACCAGGGTGGATGGAGAAGGTGGAAAGGGCTCTGGGTGCAAGTAGAGACTAGCACAAGTGAACAGACAAGTCACTTAACTCTGTGGGTCTCTGTTTCGTTCAGTAACATGGGGAAATCACTTTCCTTGCTTTACAGTGTGTGAATAGAATGTGATAATGTAGGTAACAGGATCTGAAAAGCCCTAAAGGGCTTAGCAACTGTTATGAAGTTGAGTAGTTGGTACTTCTCAAGAAGGAGGAAAGTACAATGTTGCCAGAGTGAATTTCTTTTGAGTTGGTCCACCAGGCCTTCTTGAGACCCTGTAGAGTCTAGTCCATACCCGAGCTTGGGGAACAAAGGTAGGTGGGCCCTAAAAATCATGATGACAGATAATAAGGCATAACTACTATTTTCTTGAAAGCCTGTAATATAGTTAGAAAGTATGAAAGTGTGTGTGTGTGTGTGTGTATGTGTGTATGTGTGTGTGTGTATTAGTCTATGAAATGCATAGAAAGATAAAAAGATTATCCACTCATCCATCCACTGATCCATCCATCTATCCAAGTTATGTGAGCACATTTGCAAAATGAAACAATACAGTGCCAGCCTGGGAGGGCAGTGGGTTAAGCCCCGAGTGTGTGGGGAGTCAGATCCCACATGACAGTTGGAATCCTGGGCTTGGTGGCTTACAAACATGCCAGGCACACGTGCATGCATGCCTAAAATCCTGACAGGATAGAGATATGGAGGAGAAAGGATTGTGGTGCAGCCATGTCCCACTGAGGGGTTCTCTCTCTCTGGGGAGTACAGATGTTCTCTGGCAACAGGGACAACAAAATGAAACATCAGATAAGGATGATTCAGACTGGGTATGGACAATCAGAAAGGGTGTCCAAATGAATGGAATTTTGACTTGGAATCTGGGTCTTAAGGTGTTGGCCTGCTGACTTGTTGGGATTGCTATTCCCTGACCAGTTTTTAGAAGTATAACTTTCCAGAAGGAGGATTAAATGTTGGAGTTCTTTGAGTTTATATTTTGAGAGAGATTTTTGCTATAGTGTGCATGCACTTGCAAGAAAGACAGACAGAGCAAGAAACCACCCCCCTAAGAGGGCATGGCCACACCACAATCCCTTCTGATTCTCTCAGGATTTGGGCCACATGGACACACACACCTGGCATGAGTTTTAAGCCACCAGGTCCAGTACTCGAACGGCAGTTGACTACATGGGAGCCCAGTGATGTAACCATTATGCCATCTGCTGGTCCTCATTCTTCTTTGTTTTTTAATCTCCAAAGTTAGGAATGGTATCCTGAAGTTCCTCAAGTAATGTTTATTAAATAATCCGTTTAAAAAAAAGGTGGTGGGACCAGCAGTTAGCCTAATGGCTATGTAGCTGAACTCCCGCGTAGTCAACCGTAGTTCGCGTCCCGGACCTGGTGGCTTAAACTCACACTGGGTGTGTGTGCATGCATGCCCAAGATCCTGAGAGGAAAATGGAGGAGAAAGGATTGCGGTGTGGCCATTCCCCCTGGGGAGTGATTTCTTGCTTTCTATCTCTCTGTCTCTCTCTGGCTTTCTGGCAAGCGCACGCACCCTATAGTCAAAAAAAAAAAAAAATGGCATTTGTGCTGCCTTATTAAATGAGAGAACATTCATGATACAGTACCTGCCTATAGCGGCAGACTCTGAAAATTCTTCCCAAGGTGTTTGAAATACTGCTGAATGCAAAAGAGGAGGCATAAGGAGTTAGCATGTGCTTTAGATAATTGACTTGCATGCTGTAATCTCAGAAATTTCAAGATGGCAAATGATTGCTCTGTAGAAGGTGTTCAGCTTCCTAAGGAGTCTATGGCCTACCAGATGCGCTTTTCCTATCCTTCATTTTTGGAAGCTGAGTAGGAAGAAGAGATAATTAAGAACGGTGGTAGCGTCCTCAGGTGTCAGGTTACTTCAAGCTTCAGAACTGTGTTGCGCACCCAAATCCTGTTGCGTAAATGTTAATAGTTTAGGACTCAGGATGTGGCATGAAAGGGAAAGTTAAAGTAATATCATCCAACTTTTTGGACCAGCACCAGCGGAAATGATCCTGGGCGGAACCCTTGAGAAACACCGCGATGGAGGCAGAAAGCCCTGGCTCCGAGCCCATGGGGCACAGCACCGAGAACAGAACCCTGGAGCAATGCCAAGGCTTCTTGGACTTTGAGATAAGCCTATAGCTGGTAGGAGCTCTTGGGACTCACTGAAGGCTGCGGAGGAAAAGCACAGCCTGTGCCTACTGTTAGCTCCCTGCAGAAGAAAGAAGAGAACGTAGCCTCTCAGAATATCTGGTCGCGGAGAACGTTTTTCCCCAACCCTGCTCTCTCTCCCAGTCTCAGGGCTGCAGACATGAAAGACTGAATTCAGGTTTCTGATGACCAAAGAGTAACTGCCACTCCCCAACCTAAAAAAGACTTCCAAGCCCTGGTCCAGGATGATTCTTGGACTGTGTGCCTAGGTGAGTCCTCCTTGTTGAATTTTTTCTATCTATATATCTATATCTATCTTCCCAAGGTTGTTTGAAAAAAAAAATTTGCTTATATAGTAACACATAATACATATTTTTAAAAGTTTATAAAGGATAGAGAAAATATATCACAGACTACATGTAACACATACGTAACATACTACACACACACGCCAACCTTCAACAGGATTTTATCACATTGCAATCCCCCTTCCCCGATCCTTCAGCCCTTCAGGATCCTGGACATGCATGCATATGCCCAGTGCAATTTCAGGTTAACCCAGGGATCGGAACCCATGGTCAGCCATGTGGCTTCCAGCACTGCAGTTCAATTTGCTATAACTATGCCACCAGGCTTGGGCCCATATGATGTTTTTTTTAATTCACATAACATAGAATTAATAATTTAAAAGCATACAATTCAGTGGCATTTAATATGTTCACAATACTCTGTGACCATAACCACTGTCTGGTTTCAAGACATTTTCTATGCCCCAAAAAGAAACCCCATACATATTAGCCAGTCACTCCCCATTCCCCACTCTCTAAGTAACCACTAATCTGGGTTCTGTCTCTATGGATTTATCTGTTCAAGATATACTAAATAAATGGAATCAAATGGTAGGTGATCTTTTGTGCATGATTTTTCACATTTGCATGCTTCAAAGTTCACCCACATTGAAGCATGTGTTGGCACTACATCCCTTTTCATGGCAGGCTAATATTACATTGCGTGGGTATGCCACATTTTGTTTATCCATATGTCAGTTGATGGAAATTTGGATTGTTTCTACTTTGCCTATTGTGAATATTGCTGCTATGAACACATGTGTTCAGTTCTTTGAGTATTACCTAGGAGTGAATTGCTGGGCCATAAGGAATTAAGTTTAATTTATTGAGGAACCACCCACCCACTTCCCAAGGCCATAGCACCAATTCTCACTGACATTTATGAGGGTTCCAATTTCTCCATATCTCTTTGCCGACACTTAGTTTCCATTAAAAAATTTTTAACCATCAGGGCTGGCAGGTGGCATGGTGGTTAAGGACATTGGACTCCCACATGGTTGACCACGGTTCAAGTCCCAGACCTGGTAGCTTGCTTTCTCACTTTCTCTCTCCCTCACTCTCTGTCCCTCTCTGATCAAATTAAAAATAAATAAACTTAAATAATTCTTTTTTTTTTTTTTTGGAGAGATTTTCACTGTAGGGCGCGTGCACTCGCCAGACAGACAGAGAGAGACATAGAGACAGAAAACGAGAAATCACCCCCCAGGGGGGATGGTCACGCCGCAATCCCTTTTCCTCCATTCTCCTCTCGGGATCTTGGGCATGCACGCACACGCGCCCGGCGTGAGTTTTAAGCCACCGGGTCCGGGACATGAACCGCGGTCGACTACGTGGGAGTCCAGCGACATAGCCATTACGCTAACTGCTGGTTCCCAACTTAAATAATTCTTTAAAAAAAAGAAAAAAATTTAGCCATCATAGTATGCACAAAGAGCTATTTCATTGTGATTTTGATGATCATTTCTCTAGTGACTAATGATGCTGAGCATCATTTTTACTCCTCGTTGCATTTTTTTTTTTTGGTAGCTTTTGTTATAGGGCTCATGTATTTGCCAGAGAGAGAGCCAGAAGGTGAGAGATCATCCCTCCAGAAAAGTGAGAAATTACCCCTAGGGGGAGGGCCACACCACAACCCCCCTTTCCATTCTCCTCCCAGGATTTTCAGCATGCACATGTGCCCTGCATGATTTTCAAGCCACAGGGTCCAGGATTTGAACCACACAGCTGGCAATGTGGGCTTAACCTCTAGCACCTTAACCTCCAGCACCTTAATCTCCATGCTACCTGCTGGCCCACTCCCTTTTGCATTATAACAAACGGAAATATTCTAAAACTACATCCTCTTGCCCATGAGTAGATCCATAGCAGGATTTGGATGACAAATTCTCACATGTAAATTTTGTTCAGCTCTCTTTGAGTCACATGGAGCAGGTTACCCTCTGCAAATAGAGCCTTGCAAGTACTCCTAGGTGATGGTGTGGGTATGGAAATAGACTTTTTCAGAACTAATACTTATTAAAGCTGCTATTAATGAAATAATTATTTATAATTTGCTGCAGGGCATGTGTGCTCATCAAAGAGACAGAGGGAAAGTGAGAAGGCACCCAACTCCAGGGGAATGGCCA
Source organism: Tupaia belangeri chinensis (assembly GCF_000334495.1). Classification (NCBI taxonomy): domain Eukaryota; kingdom Metazoa; phylum Chordata; class Mammalia; order Scandentia; family Tupaiidae; genus Tupaia; species Tupaia belangeri. Next base: position 6,867,508 of record NW_006159534.1, on the reverse strand, counting down.
CACTGCAATCCTTTCTCCTCCAGTCTCCTCTTGGGATTTTGGGCATGCATGCACAAGTGCTCGGTGCGTTTTTCAAGCTGCTGGGTCTGGCACTTAAACTACACAATTGGCCATATGTGATCCAGCTGCCTTAACCACTATGCCATCTGCTTGACCCAGAAGCAGGTTTTTTTTTTTTTTTCTCTGAAGTTTTATTTTTAAACCTAACCTAGAAAAAGAAATGAGACAAATAGCAAAACCCTCACTTTGTGCATTGAGTATCTCTTAAAATTGGGCTACCAAAACCCATGAATGTCAACCCTGCCCTTGTTGCTGAGTGACCTCTGATTTTTGACTAGACTTTTGACTTGTATTCTATGTTTAGATGTCCCAGGGCCAGCAGGTGGTATGGTGGTTAAAGAGTTAGATTTCCACATAGCCACTCATGGTGTGAGTCTCAGACCCAGTGGCTTGAAAAATACAGGCAAATGTGTGTGTATGCTCAAAATCCTAAGAGAATGGAGGAGAGGGGATTGTAGAATGGCCATTCCCTTGGGGGGGGGGGGATTTCTCACTTTCTCTCTCTGTCTCTCTCCAGTGAGCACACATATCCTATGGCAAAAACCTTAAAAAAAAAAGTCCCTTTGTTTCATTTCCTATTAGCTCAAGGGTTCAAGTATGGAAGACAATGGTGAGTTACTGCAAGGACCTGGAGGAAACTCCAAAAAGAAACCCACAAATGAACTTCTTAACCTGGGGTTGTGGAGATCTCTTCATCTTAGCCATCCATTTAAAAAGCTTTTTCTTGCACCAAATCTCTCCCTCAGTAGGGACATTATCATTTTCTGAAGCCAACATCTAATGGCAAGTGGATAGGGTATGGTGTGTTGCATTAGGGAAAGAATTGAGCAGCCCCAGAAGGATCTCACATCACGGTTAGCTTTTTTAGCTACAAAACAGATTTACATTACAACAGGGAAATGATATGAAAATGAAACCATATCGTGGGTAACCATTTTAAATAAGTAGGTTAGCTCTTTACAGTTGTTAGATTTAGAAAACTTAAAAAAACTAAATACTTTAGCAAAGGTTCTCAGTTAACCTGATATTGGCCCAGGTAATATGTGATGTCTATAATCGGGCTGTAAAGAGATTCTTATTGCTAGTAATTATTTTTCTTACTGCTAGAACATTTCTTTCCTAATACTTAAATTTTCCTCTAAAAGTTAGAGGCATTTTAAAATGCTTTTAATTGAGACCTGAGACTAAATCTTTATATCATTTTTTTTTTTAAAGTTAGTCTTATTCTCAAGAATAAGACTTCTCATCCCACCAATCATACCAAGCGTTCTCTATGTTAATCACCTTGTTAGCAGAGTCCTAGAAGTCCCTTATAAGCTGGATGGTATAAACCTGAGTGGAAATTAACAGAAAGAATTGTTTTTCCTGGAGTTAAGGTTATATTAAAATGTTTATCTTGGGGGGCTGGCAGGTGGTGTGGTTAAGGATGCTGGACTCCCACATGGCTGACCGTGGTTCAAGTCCTGGACCTGGTGGCTTACTTTGACACTACCCATCCACCACTCTCACTCAGTCCTCCTTTGGTCACATTAAAATAAATAAAAAAAACAAAACAACAACAACAGAAAAATGATTATCTTGGGAGAGAAAGAAGACAGCTAGGGAAGGTTAGGAGCTTCCAGGTGGAAGGTCATGAGAAGGTTCCTGAAATCTGTTATTCCCTCGCTGCCATATTCTGTCTCACGTTAGCTACACATAAGGTCAAACATTTTGCCAAATAACTGCTCAATAAATAGTCATTAGTGGATCCACTTGAGATGCTTAGATGATGTCCTTATATGGATGAAATTATGAGATCTTTCTAGATATAGTCATTATCTTTAAGAAGTCTAGAGATTTCAGGACCAGTAGTTGGCATAATGGCTATGTCGCTGGACTCCCATGTAGTCGACCATGGTTTGAGTCACAGAGTTGATGGCTTAAACTCACTCTGGGGCGCATGTGCGTGCATGTCCAAGATCCCGAGAGGAGAATGGAGGAGAAGGGATTGCAGTGTGGCCATCCCCCCTGGGAGGTGATTTCTTGCTTTCTGTCTCTCTGTCTTTCTGGTGAGCCCATGCACCTTATAGCAAAAACCTCTCCACCTCCACAAAAAAATAAAAAAAGTATAGATTTTTTTTTTCTTCTGCAGTTTCCTGTTTCCATATTCTCTTAAGTGGGTCTCACCATTCTTTTGAGTCCCATAGTGCAATTGGCAATCACACACTGATTTTGAGTTGTCGGAAACTGGTCTTGAGTATTCTGAAATAGATATCTCAAAGGACAAAAACATGTTAAGATTATACAATGAGATCTCATTCTTCCTTTTTGTTTAGATATTATCTGCCCAGTAGAAATGTTTTCTTCTTCTTGGTAGGATTGCAGATAAATACAAAGAGTCTGGTTTTATTTTACATTTCCCCTAAATCTGGCAACCCTACTTCCTGGGTATAGTACTTAGCTAGACTATACATTTTCCATTGGCTCTTGTGGGACATGTGACTGAGTTCTACCAGTGACATGTTTGTGGAAGTGATAGGCTCCTTCTAGGACTGGTTTATAAAAACTCCCATGTGTGTTCCTGCATCTTTTTCCCTTTTTGGTTAATTGGGAATGGAAAAACTTCTAGAGTGACTTTGGAAACTACATGTTGAAGATGGCAAAGCTTCTATTAGACTTTGACTGCACAGAAGACCATCCACTAACTTTTCCACTTTTGTATACTAACATACATGTAAATTTTTATTTCTGAGCAATTTTATATCTTGGGATCTGTTACATTCATTATATAAGTAGTTTATTTATCTAATACAGATATGTAGTAGGTTAAACCATTTTGTCGGTAAGTAAATTACTAGATAGCAGATGGTATAACTAATGGCTCATAGGTCCTGGAGGGCTGAAGAATTACTGCAGACAAGTACTACAGTTAGTGAACCAGAAAGAGCAGATGGAAGTCTGAGTCTGAGATGTTTGAATTTAAGATGATGAGTGGTTGTAGATTTCGGTAATGACAAGGTCTAGAGATTGGCCTAGGGAAGAATATGGGCTGAGCTAGAGTAGAAGACAAAATCATTGGCAGAGAGGGAATCAAAGAACAGCAAAAAAAAGAATTGAAAGTATCGTCAGTATACAACTGAAACCACCAAGAATTAAGGTGAGCATGTTGCTAGAAAGTGTGGCGTAGTGCAGTGGTTAAGGGGGTGGACTTCCACCTGACTGACCTCAGTTTTGGTCCCCGGTGGCTGGAAGCTCACACTGGACACGTTTGCATGCTTGCTCAAAATTCCAAGAAGAAAATAGTGGAGAAGGGATTGCAACATGGCCATGTCCTTCCCCCAGGGGAGTGACAGTGAGTCATGAGCTAAAACCTTTGCAATGTGAGGGGGAGTGACCAAGAAGTTGCTGTATCTCTACAAGAAGAAGAGGCAGGAATGATGATGGATGATATAGATATAGCTGGGAAATTTAGGAAATGGGGAAGAGAATGGCTTAGGAGTAGCAGTGAAGAGCATAGAGTATATGTACCCCATTTCTGGGCCTAGTTTAAAGGCCAGAAGTGACAGGTGCCCCTTATCACTGCTCTAGGAGAAACAGGATTTTCTGGGGAGAAATGGGGTTCTGCCACCAACTTTGGAGAAAAGTTGTGGATAGAAGAGATTTTATTACTGTAGACCATGGATACAGAGGGCACAGTGGAGGGATTTCAGGAGTAAAGTCTAGGAGAGAAGAGAACCTTAATAACAAAAATTCCATGGTGAAGTGCAGATAATTCATGATGGTGTGAGAAAATCCTTTCCCTGCCTTCTGACCAGGACCACTTTCCATTAGCCAGGGCTCTGTCTATGGCAGGGAGCCTGTCCCAGATCGCTGCTGTCTAAAATAGATCTAAATCTTGAAACAGGAAAGACAAGCAGGCAACAAAGGAGCCCTTGACCAACACTGCAGTGTTAGACACAGCCATTGGTCTACTCTAACCAATTGTCTCAAAGATAATTCTCTGGTTTTCTCCTGTTTGGATTACGACATCTGGATGCCTTTCGGGTAGGATAGAAAAATCTGAAGAGCCCGTCTCAGTTGGATGAAAGATTGGGCTGGGGGAAGCCTTCCCTTCCCATCGTAGTGCCAGCCCTTTGATTTGTGAGAGAAACTGTGTCAGTGGATGGGGGGAGGGTCAACGCTGACATTCTTGCTAGACCCTTCTCTATCCAGCTACCACTAGAAATGGACTTTAACAAGAAAAAGGGGAAAACAGAAAATGATTTTGTCTTACGACAGGTGATAAACAACTCATCAGAAATATGCTCACTTATTCTCAGAAAGCATCTTCGTTTTCTTGCTACTGTCCTGGCCTGCTTGCTGGAGCTATCATTGTGCAGATGACAGTGGCTTGAAGTGTGTGACAAATTCCTGTTTTATAGAGGGATATAAGTAGAGCATGCCCTACTGGAATCAGGCTCATACTACTGGAGTTGGAGCTCAATATTCTGAGTTGAGTTCTTTATTTTTTTTCTTATTTTTTTTTTGTTTTTGTCAGAGGGCTCATGGATGCATATGCATGAGACAGGAGTGAGTAAACATGAGACAGGCCCCCCTCTCATAGGGCCTGGTCATTCTATAATCCTTTTTCTTCCAGTTCATCATCCCGTCAGGGTCTTGGGCACATACGCATTCCTGGTGTGGTTTTCAGGCCACCAAGGTGAGACTGGAACCCTTGTCAGCCATGTGAGCTCCTGTGCACAGTGCTTCAATGCCACACTATGAGGTGGCCCTGAAATTTTGCTTTCAAATCGTATTTCTTCAGCAACAATGTATTTTCTGGCAATTTTGCCAATTAATTGTGTAAGAGGACAATAGAGATGAACCTGCATATTATCTTTTGTGGGAATTTTCTTTCTATTCTCTCAGCACATAATTGTCAACATTTATGCTCATAAAATTATATGTGGAGACAGGAAAAACAGAAAAAATTTCTCTGTTACTCTCGAGTGAAGAGATGTGGAGGGTCTCAGTGGGACACATAGAATGAATGGGTGGTAGAAGGATCTAGTATCTATAGTTTTGACTGGAGGGGTTCAGCTATGAGGTTTTGGGATACTGAGTTTGACAATGAGTTGTTCTGTGGCAACTTCATCAAGGACTCCTCCTTAGATTTGCAAATGTTAATACTTTTCACAGATGAATGAGAAAGATTGCCAGGAGGCTCAGTGGGCTGAAGAAGCAGGGGAAGGTAGTAGGATAGACACTGAGGAAAGTCTAGAGAGGCCTCTCATTTAAAAAAAATATATATATATACACACACACACATATATATATATACATACACATATATATGTATGAATAAATATAGTAAGATTGTGTCTGTGTGTGTGTATATATATATATATACACACACACAATCTTATTATTTGTTTTAATTTGACCAGAGAGAGACAGAGAAAGGGAAAGTTAAATCAAGCCCCCAGGTCCAGAACAGAACTTCAGTTGGCCATGTGGGAATCCAGCTCTTTAACCACCACACCACCTGCCAGCCCCGAGAGTGGGCATTGTTGAAGATCCTTTGCTTCAGAGATCCTGGGTTTCCTTGCACAATTTTGTCTGAGAACCTAAAAACTGTACTTGTCACTGGCTACCATGCTCCTAAGTAGGCCCTTTTTAGTTGTACATGAAACATGACAAACTTTGTATAAAGATAGCTTTGTTATAATTTCTCCATCAGAATTAATCTTAGCTCCTCCCCTATTTAAAATTTAATGTAGATAATGTATGTCATTGGAGGGAAACAGAGTGGGGGAGAGAAAGTAAGAAAGTACCTCCCAGCAGGGACAGCCACATCATGATCCCTTCTCTTCCTTTGGGCAAGCACATACACATGCCCGGGACTTGAACTCTGCAGTCAGGTATGTGACATCCAGCTGCCTTAATCATCATGCCACTGGCTAGCTCAACCTTAGCCCATTCTTTTCTCCTCTTACTGCTTCCTGGAAGTTCTTACATATTTGTGAAAACTCATTTGTATTTCCATCACTGCACCACATTTGATTCTTGATCATTTATTCAGTTATTTTTTTCTTTTTTCTCTTTAAATTTATTTTTTACATTAATTCACTATACATCATACAAATGAATTTTCCATCCAAAATACACTGTATATTGGCTCAATCAATCACATCAACATACATGTTATCAGCAAATACTTTTCCAATTCTTATGTCTTGTATACTGTTTTTTTTTTTCCATCCTTGATTCCCTATCCCTCACCCTCTGCCATGTCCCACCCTCCTCCCCCATTGTCTCTGGTATCCATAGTTGCTTTCTATACCTTCCCCCCACCCCCCATTTAATTGATTTGCTAATGAATTTAGTCTAAATATATCCAATAGCTAGCACAGCTGATACATACCTATACATGAACCCAAGTCTGACTTTAGGCATAAACCTCAGTGAGTAGAATGAACATACTATAAAGTAGTACCTAGCTGGGGCTATATAACTTACTGCAGTTATCAAATATGCAATTTTTTTTTAAATTTCGATACAAACAGTTTTACTGTTTTTTTTCCTCCTGCAACTTTCTTAAAAATTAACATTCATTCCCTGAGCATCATCACAACATACTAAATGTGGTTTCCCACTTAGTATAGACTGCATAGTGGCTTAATCATGCATGTTATCATCAATAATATTCCATTTCTACTTTCATACATATGTATA
>NW_006159534.1:6822732-6859965 GCF_000334495.1 Tupaia belangeri chinensis | reverse complement strand
CTGGCTATAATGTGTCTTGGAGAAGATCTTCTTGGGTTGATTCTATTTGGGGTCCTCTGTATTTCTTGGGACTGAATCTTTGAGTGCCTCTCTAGTTTGGAAAGTTTTCTTGCAGGATCTCATGGAATAGATTATCAATGCCCTTTTGAGTCTCTTCGCCTTCTGGGATGCCTATTATCCAGATGTTTGGACGTTTGATGGTATCTAGTATTTCTCGTATATTAGTCTCAAATTTTTGGGTCATTTTCTCAGTCTTCGTGGTGGATTTTTCTAGGCTAGCAATTTTCTCTACTACGTCTGAGATTCTATTTTCTGTATGGTCTAGTCTGCTTTTAATACTTTCAAGGAAGATTTTGACTTTCTGTATTATAGCCTTCATCTCTAACAGTTCCATCTGATTCTTTCGTAAAGTGTGAAATTCCTCTTTTAGATCTTGCATGAATTTCCTCACCTCCTGGAACTCATCAACTTCTTTCTCCTTCCTCTTCAGCAGTTCATTGTCTCTCTTCTCTTCCATCTCTGTTAGTTTTGCCATTATGAATGTTCTGAATTCTTTATCAGACATTTCCATGAATTCCCTTGCACTGTGTGTGGATGAAGATGAGTTATCCTTTTCCCTTGGAGGAGAGGTATTTTCCTGTTTTCCCATATTTCTCATGGTCCTGCAGCAATTTCTAGTCATCGGTTGATGGTCAGTTTCTTCCCAAACTTGGAAGTTCAATCTGGGCATTGAGGAGCATGCAGAAAAGGAAACAGAGAGAAACAGCAGCAACAACAGCAAAAAACAAACAAGAAACAGAAAAAGAGAAAAAAAAACAAAGATAAAAACTTTTCAATAAAACTAAAAAAATTAATATTTAAAAAAATTTCAATAAAAAACCCAAAATTGGAAAACCGTGCTGCGTGCAAGCATGCCACACAAAATTCTAAAAAGCAAAAATTAAAAAAAAAAGGAGACAGAGACAGAGGTAGAGAGAGACAAAGACAGGTACAGAGACTGGAGGCCTGGAAGGGGTCTTTCTACCACATGAGTTTTGTGTGCTGGAGGCCAAATTATCAGTGAGAAGTCTTGATTTCTGTTTCCCCAAAATGGCTAGTTTGCAGAATCCACGAGGCTGTGTCTTCAAGAGGGCTTATTCAGTTATTTTTGAGCTCTTCCTAAGAGTGAAATATTCCACAGCCCTAATTTACTAGAAGAAAAGAATCATAAAGTTGATAAAATACATGAATAGTAAGTTACTTGAAAACGTTTATTTTTTTGGGGGGGGGGAGAGATTTTTGCTATAGGGCGCGTGGGCTCGCCAGACAGAGAGAGACATAGAGACAGAAAGCGAGAAATCGCCCTCCAGGGGGGATGGCCACGCCGCAATCCCTTCTCCTCCATTCTCCTCTCAGGATCTTGGGCACGCACGCACACATGCCCGGCGTGAGTTTTAAGCCACCAGGTCCGGGAAACAAACCGCAGTTGACTATGTGCAAGTCCAGCGACACAGTCATTACAGTAACTGCTGGTTTCCTTGGAAGTGTTTTTATCGTATAAATCTTTATCACACAAATCTCTTTAAAATTACATTGAATTTAGAAAAAACTTAATAATTAATAAAATATATTTGTAATAGTAGGTCTGGATAATTATTAATACAATTATAAATGAAACATCTATTAGTCATATAACAGCGTGCAGCTAGTGTTTATTTTCAATTTCATGATAGTTGTATGAATTAAGAATAGGCACTAATATGACTATTTTTACAGGAGAAAATAAAGTCTAGGTGGGTGAATCTCTCTCCCTGGGGGAATGACCATGCCGCACTTCCTTCTTCTCCTTTCTCCTCAGGATATTGGGCATGCACACTCAGGCTCCTGGCATTTCTTTCTTTTTCTTTTCTTTTTCATTTTTTAAGAAGAATTATTTATTTTATTTAATTTGTTGTTGTTATTTTTTAATTTGACCAGAGAGAGACAGCAAGAGAGGAAAAGTGAGAAAGCAGGCTGCCAGGTCCGTGACTCGAACTGCAGTTGACCATGTGGGAATCCAGTGTCTCAACCACCATGCCACCTGCTGGCCTCACCTGACATGTTTTTCAAACCATGCAATCAGCCATATGGAATCCAGCTGCCCTTTCTGTTTCCTTAGCTTTAGCATCTCTGTTTTACAGTTTTCTACCCATTAGTTGTTAACGCAAAGATAGCTGAATTGATCTAATTAAATGACTAATTTGAAATGGTTTGTGGAAAAATAAAAAAGAAAAAGAAAATGCTTTGTGGTTATAAACTAGTACACACCAGCTGGCAGAAGTTCTAGGAAGGAGGAAAGTGGGGTTCAGCTTGGACTTCACATGTATGTTTGAACTTCTCTAAGGTATCTATTTCTCCTGTAAAATGAAAGAGAGGAGACCACATGACCTAGGCAAGCTTTGTCTTAGGACACTCTTGCTTTGGGTGTGGGTCAGGCCCTGTCCTCTCTTGTCTCCCTCCCATCCCAGACCTTCTTTCCACAGTTGGCCTTGCTAGAAGTTCATCTCTTCTAAGAGGTGGTTAGTAATGGCTTGAGGTCTTCTTCTTTCCAAGTGAGGTTTTCAGATATAACACTTAGAGATCCCATAAGACTAACTCTGCACTGGTAGAACTTTGCAGTCATTGCAAGCTTCCCAGAGGAGGCAGGAATATTTTTATATTGGACTCTCAAAGCATGATTATGGTTCTGCCCCTTGCCGAGAATTTTCCTAAGCTGAGATTGTCATTTTTTTTTTTGCCTCTCTCTCTTTTTATTTACATTTTTTAAAAATACATTCAATCACATTATTTAGCTTACAAGGTGATCAATCCAATATGTGAACATTTCTCCCCGGCCGAGTTGATCAAAATATAACAACGCTATCTCCCTGTCTCAACAATGCTGTCTTCGTATCCCTCCTCCAAATGTTTTTCCCCAGGCCCCACTCCTCCACACACATCACATCTGGCATTCACATCCATCTCTTGTGTTTGTACATCTATAGCCCATCTGTTTCAGTTATAGAGTGCGGACATTTGGTATATATTAAGTGGGGACATACAGTGTTTCTCCTTCATAGCCTGGCTTGCTTCACTTAGCAGTAAATCTTCCATATTCTTCCACTTTCTGTCAAAAGCCAGCGTTTTGTTGTTCATAATGGCTGAATAGTATTCCATAGAATATATGTGCCACAGGTTTTCAATCCATTCAGCCATACGGGGGCATTTGGGTTGGTTCCATGTCTTAGCAATCATGAAAAGTGCTGCAATGAACATCGATGTGCAAACACTTTTCCAATGAGGAATTCTTCTGTCCTTTGGGTAGATGCCAAGAAATGGGATTGTTGGATCATATGGCAGTTCTGTTTGTAGATTTTTGAGGAATCTCCAAATTGTTCTCCACAGTGGTTGGACTAATTTACATTCCCACCAGCAGTGTAAGAGAATTCCCTTTTCACCACACCCCTGCCAACACTTATTTTTTTTTTTTAATCTTAGCCATTCTGACTGAGGTTAGGTGGTATCTCATTATTTTGATCTGCATTTCCCTTATGATAAGGGCTGTTGAGATTGTCATTTTCTGTATTACTATTTACATGCCATATTGGAGTATATCATAAACACTATACATTATTTTTTATTAAGGTATAATTTACATAAAACACACTATTTGAAACATTTAGTTCCATGGATTTTAACAACATACACAGCCACTTAACTACCACCACAGTCAAGGTATACTTTCCCATCCCTACCATGGCCCCAGGCTACTTCCTGTCATTATAGATTAGTTTCATTTTCCCTAGGGTGTCATATAAATAGGTTCATAGGATTTGTGATCTTTCATGTCTGGCTTATTGGTGTCATAGATTATGACATACTTCAAGCAAAATTCAGCTCACGTGTCTACTCTCTGTGTGAACTTGTAGGTAGTCCGTGGTCTGCTGGACTAAACAAATTCTTGGCTAACAATGATCAATGTGACTATGCTGGCTTGGGCTTGTGACATTTTTGCTCACTGGGTCTGAAAGAAGTGTTTCCCATTTAAAATGTTGGTTATCTTTAGCAATTATCAGCTGCTGATGACTAACAAGGATTTAGGACTCTCCTCTATTTGTGAAGTTATTTTAAACTTATATTATGAAATGGTTTTGTTGCCGATAAGCTAATATGTACGTAAACCAATAATGGTTCAAAACAAAAGGCATTTATTCAATTTTTTAAATAAGAGTCAGTCATATAGGGACCAGCAGTTAATGTAATGGCTTTGTCGCTGGACTCCCATGTAGTCGACTGTGGTTCGAGTTCCAGACCCAGTGGCTTAAACTCATGCTGGGTGTGCGTGCATTGCATTCCTAAGATTCCGAGAGGAAAATGGAGAAGAGATTATGGTGTGGCCATCCCCACTGGGGGGTGATTTCTTGCTTTCTGTCTCTGTTTCTCTGTCTTTCTGGTGAGCACATGTGCCCTATAGCAAAAAAAAAAATAAAATCTCAAAAAAAAAAAGTCATATATGCTTATTGTAGAAAGTTTGTGAAATAAAAGAAAAGGAAAATGACATTTTTTATATTATCTCATGGAGTACATTTATTTCCATTTTTTAAGAGATATTTTTGTTATAGGGCATGTGCACTTGCTGGAGACATAAAGACAGACAGAAAATGACAAATCACCACCCAGGGGGATGGCCATGCTGCAATCACTTCTCCTCCAATCTCCTCTTGGCATTCTGGGCACATACGCACACACACCTGAGTTTAAAGCTGCCAGGTCTGGGACTTGAACCATGGTTGATTACGTGGGAGCCCAGGAGCATAGCCATTATGCCATCTACTGGTTCCTTCTTTTTTTAAACAGTTTTTTTTTTTTTTTTTTTTTTGGCGGGATTGGGGGGCGAGATTTTTGCTATAGGGTGTGTGTGCTTGCCAGAGAGACAAAGATGAGAAAGTGAGAAATCACCCACCAGGGGGGTGGCCATGCCACAATTCCTCCCCTTTATTCTTTTGGGATTTTGAGCATGCACGTACATGTGCTTGGCGTGAGTTTCAAGCCACCAGGTCTGGGACTTGAACTGTCGTTGGCCATGTGTAAGTCCAGCATCTTTACCCATTATGCCACCCACTGGGCCCAACAACTTTTTACATAGATATAATACTGTCTATATAATTTTTTATCCTTTTTTCTTTTTCATTTTTATTATTTTTTCATTTTTATTGACAGAGAGTACATACTGGCACATATGCATAGCTGGTGTATTTTTCAAGTCACCAGGACACATTTGAACTGTATGGTCAGCTATGTAGACTTTAGCTCCCTTAACTGGTAGGCCACAGGGCTGACCCTGCATCCTTTATTCATTCATTCATTCATTCATTCATTCATCTATAGGTTTTGCCATAGAGTGCCTGCATTTGCTGGACAGAGTGAGAGAGGGGGAAAGCAACAATCTCTCCCAGGGGAATGACCACACCTCACTTTTCCTCCATTCTCCTCTTTGGATTTTGGCCACATGTGGGCATGTGCCCAGCATGATTTCCAAGCCATTGGATCTGGGATTCGAACCACAGTGCTGGCCATAGACTGAGTATCCAGTGCCTTAATCTCCATGCCACTGGCTACTCCCTTCATGTAGTATTTTATTCATGGATTTTTCTGTGTCTTTGAAAATTTTCATTATTTTTATTTCTTTCATGAGAGAGTCAGACAGTACCTCCCATGTCCTCTTGCTATACCTCCCATCAGCTGTGATCTGACCCCTCAGCTGGCTGCAGATCATAGGCACGTACACGGTGGTGTACTCAGGAAGGTCTCTGGGTGTGACCCTGAAACCTTCCCATGTGGGTCAGCTGGTAGAGTGTTGCATTTTACCACTATGCTGCTGTCTGGTCCCAATATTGGAAAATTCTTCATAAATATAATAAATGGGCATTTATAGCTTACTAGTGTGTGTATGTATACATATATGTAGTTTCATAGTTCAACAAGTGAGATTTTAAAAGCACTATGGGATTTTCCCTTTAAAAGGGATCCTATTCGGTGTGATTCCTGTTTTCCATCAGTTTGAGGGGACTTCAAAATGTTGATGGGGAAATGGAATTAAAGTGTAAGTTTATTTTGGCACGAAGATCTTTTGGAATACTTGCATGGTGTTTTTCATAACATACATTTTCCTTGTAAATGAATTATACTTATAGCAGAACACAACTATACCTACTGGATAGAAAAAAAGCACAGACTGGCCACTAACTCAGGCATACGTGACATAAAGTCTTCTTCCTAGCCTCTCTTTCTTAACACCTTAAGCTCGCCTATGGGTGTTTTCTGCCCTGCCGTGTTGATGTAGCCATGCTTCAGTGAGACCACTGGGGAGTTTCCATCTGTCAGATCTCCAATGGACAGGAGTGATTGGCATAGCAAACTGGAGTGGTTCTTTCTTCGAGAGTCATTTCACTTCCTGATGGCAGCTGATGAATATGAGCAACAAGATTGAGAGTCTTTTTCCTCCTCTCCACTTCTTTAGCTGAAGGAGGGAAGCTCTGTGTCTATACTGGATGTTCACCGAGTCTAATGGAACTCAAAAGATGCCACAGGCAGGCTGATTTGCAGTAAGTTCTATAATCCATCCAAGAGGAAACCTTTGGAGAAAGAACCAGAGGGCCTGAATAGGTCCTAAATTGTATCCAGAGTAAATGCATTACTTACCCAGTGATACAATAGACAACATGATAGATGCTTAAAATTGTGATTCAACTCTGCTTCATAATATTTATTGGATACTGGGCTCAGCACTGTGGGGAACATGTAATGTGACTGATAATGAAAAAGAAACAGTTTTTTAAAATTCACTTATTTAAGAATGTGCTCTTTGTGAGTTTAAATATTTTTCTAGGGATGTTATTACATTTCAGAAATTAACTCCACTCTTAGACCTTCCCCATAGCATATTTAAAAAATATGCATATATAAGTATCTATGTGGGTATATATGAATTTATATTTTTAATAGACTATTATATGCATATTTGTTACATAGAATTAATTTTTGGAACTAGCTAAAAGTTATTGATACTAGGTTCTGTGAATGAGGTTGGAGATGAAGATGGATAATACTCTGGTAATCTAAAAAATGTGCCTGTGGATTGTTAAGTCTTATTTTCTTGCGTGGGGGTAAGACTCATTAGTTTCAAACGAGTTTCACTGGTATTGTGTGAAATAGCAGCATTAGTACAAGAAGTTTGTCACTTCTCAAAGTAACCCTGAAGTAAAATACTTTTTTAAAAAAGTTTGCTGTAAGGTGCAAGCACACCCCCGAGAGAGACAGAGAAAGAGGAAAAGTGAGAAATTACCCCCGAGGGGGATGGCCATGCTACAATCCTTTCTCCTCCACTCTCTTCTTAGGATTTTGTAAATACACACAAGTGTCTGGTGTGTTTTCCAAGCCTCCGGATCTAGGACTCAAACTATGCAGCTGGCCATGTGGGATCCAGCTACCTTAAACTCCATGCCACCCGCTGGCCCTAACATACTCATTTTGATATGTGTTCCGACATTCTTATAAGCACGCTCAACATCTTCCGCATGTAGTCACACCTGGTAAAGGCTCTGAATCTTTTTTTTTTTTTAAAAAGAGGTTTTTGCTATAGGGCATGTGTGCTTGCCAGACAGACAGAGAGAGACAGAGAGAAAGCGAGAAATCACCCCCTGGGGGGATGGTCATGCCGCAATCCCTTCTCCATTCTCCTCTTAGGATCTTGGGCATGCACGCACACACACCCAGCGTGAGTTTAAGCTACCAGATCCAGGACTTGAACCGTGGTCGACTAGTGGGATTCCAGCGACATAGCCATTCCTCCAGCTGCTGGCCCCAAGACTCTGAATCTTCAGGAACCTTCTGCCTTGCTAGGAAGGTGGAGTGGAGAGCAGGAGGTGGCATCGCTTGGCGCTGAGACAGGGCTGCCGTGATGGGGGGTATGCTCAGGAAGTCAGGTGGTTGACTGGTGTCCCTCTTCAGCTTCTACATGCACCCTCAAAGATAGAGGTTTCTATCAGAATTTCCCTTCTGCATTTTCCCTTGCTATTTATTTCATCCAGATTAATTTATAAGAAAATATCTACATCACTAAAGGACTCAGAGTGGAGGGTTTCTTTAAAATTTGTTTTCCTTTTATCTATAGTAAAATGCATGAATGTTCACACAGAGATTTACCCTCGATAAAAGGTCTAATCACATTGTGATCTTCTTCTAGTCCTTCAGCCTGTTGGATCTTGGACACTGGCTCATGTGCCCAGTGTGTTTCAGGCTGACCAGTCAGGGATTCAGACTTTCACACTGCAGTTACCATGTGAAATCGGCTTGTTTTTGAGCAGTGCATTACTGTCAATGACCAGCCCAGGAGTGGGGTATTTCTGTGTATGTTAAATTTCTCCTAAATTGGGACTGATTGTGGAAGTGGGAAGAAAAGGAGTGCAATTGGCAAGAGTAGTTCAGAATGATCTCTTGATGTAGGTGGGTAGAACTGATTTGAACAGCACTCTAGAGAAGAGAGATGACATGCTCAAGTCAATGCATATGAACTTTGAACTTCATACAATGGTTGTGCATTTCCTTTTTAAAAATTTATTATTTATACATCCAATCTCTATGCATCATTTAGATTGTAAAGAGACTTTACCCAGCATGGTATACACCTCAGACCAGCCTAGTTGAGAATACTATACACTTCGTCATCAATAGGTAATAAACCATATCTGTGTCCCACAAATGTCTAATGTTTCTATTTTCCCCCCAAATTTCCTTCCTTGTTCTGTTCCTCTCCCACTCTCTCCACTTTGTCCCTAGTGTCCATAACAATTTTCAAAGCTTTTATGTCCTCCAGACTTTAAGTCTCTGCCTTAGAGTGTGGACAGTTAGTGTATGTTAAGTGGAGACATACAATGTCTCTGTTTCGTAGCCTGACCTGCTTTACTTGGCAATAAATCTTCCATATTCATCTACTTTTTATCAAATGCCAGGGTCCTGTGTTTCTTTTTTTTATGACTGAATAGTATTCCATGGAATATATGTGCCACACTTTTTCAATCCATTCATCTGCTTGTGGACATTTGGGTTGGTTCCATGTCTTAGCAATCTTGAATAATGCCACAATAAATACAGATGTGCAAGTGCTTTTCTGACTGAGTGTTCTCCTGTCCTTTGGGAAGATACCCAGGAATGGAATTGCTGGATCATATGGTAGTTCTATTTGAAGGTCTTTGAAGAACCTCCATATTGTTGTCCACAGTAGTTGGACCAGTTTACATTCCCACCAATAATGTAGGAGTATTCCCCTTTCACCACACCCCCACCAACACTTGTCATTTTTTGCTTTTTGAATCTTTGCTATTCTAACTGGGGTTAGGTGGTGGTATCTCACTGTAGTTTTGATCTGCATCTCCCTTACGATGAGGGATGTTGAGCATTTTGTCATATGCTTTTTGGCTGTTCATATGTCTTCCTTAGAGAGTTGTTTATTCAGCTAATTTTCCATCTATTAATAGGGTTAATAATTTTCTTTTGGGTAAGTCACTTGAGTTCCCTGTGTATTTTAGTTATCAGTCCCTTATCTGAGGCATAGTTTACAAAAATTTTCTCCCAATCCGAGGGTTGTCAATTTACACTAATTACTTTTCTGTGCAGACACTTATTATTTGATGTAATCCCACTTATCTATTTTGGGGATTATTGCCTGTGCCTTGGGGTCTTGCTTAAGAAGTCTTTGCCTACCCCCACCCCCATGTCTCCCAGAGTTTCCCCAATGTTTTCCCCAGTACTTTTATAGTTTGAGGTCTTAGGTTTAGATCTTTGATCCATTTTGAGTTGATTTTTGTTAATGGTGAGAGATAGGGGTTCAGATTCATCTTTCTGCAGGTGGATACTCAGTTTTTCCATCACCATTTGGTAAAGATGTTTTCCTTTTCTTACTGGATTGACTGGTACCCTTTGTCAAAGATCAGTTGGCTGTATGTTTTGGGGTTTATTTCTGGAGATCTCTATTCTGTTCCATTGATTCTCATGTCTGTTTTTATTCTAATACCATGTTGTATTGTCCATCACAGTTTCATAATATATTTTGGCGTCAGGAAGTGAGATGCCATCCACTCCACTCTTTTTGCATAGGATTACTTTGTAAATATGGGGTCTTTTTTGATTCTCAGTAAAATTGGCATAGAAGAATCATTTCTCAGCATAATAAAAGCCATCTATGAAAAACCTATAGCTAACATTAAACTGAATGTTAAAAATAAAAATAAAAAACTAGTACAAGACAAAGTTGCCCACTCTCTCCACTCCTATTCAATATAATACTGGAAGTCCTAGACAATGTGATCAGGCAAGGGAATGAAATAAAAGGCATTCTAATAGGTAAAGAAGAGTTGAAATTATCTCTTAGCAGATTAGGTGATCATATATATACAAGACCCAATAGCATGCATGAAAAACCTTGAAGTGCATTTCCTTTCTAATGCCCAGGAGCATCATCTTCCACATTAGAATGCAGAATACTGAGGGTAAGAGTCATTGCTCCATCTTTTGTGTTCCTGGAAGCTTGTAGTAGAGTATAGGATGCACTCATGAAGGCCTATCTCAGGTGTTGCCTCTTCTCTAAAGCCTTCTATGACCCTCTCAAGGCAGATAGTTAAGTTCCTAATTTCCAACTAATGTTCTTTTCAAGAACCACTGTGTCTAAGCTTGGTCTGTGGTAACAAAATATCACAGCCTGGGTGGCTTAAGCAACAGACATTTGTCTCTTAGTTCTGAAGGCTGAGATGTTTAAGACCAAGGTGCCAGCATGCTTGGTTTCTGCTGAGGACACTCTTCCTGGTTTGCAGATGACTGCCTTGTTGCTGTGTCCTCACATGGCAGAGAGGAACAGAGGAGGGCTAGAGGGGGAGAGGGAACACTTTGGTGTCTTATAAGAATATTAATTCATGATCCCATTCCTATTTTATTTAACTTTAATTACTTTCTTACTCCAGACAGCCACACAAGGGGTTAAGACTTCATTCAATATATGAATTTGGGGGAAGCACAGTTCAGTTCATTGCACTCTGGAGCACAGTACTTGGAATAATTTATTTATGGTGTCTCCTTAGGTACTAAGCACTGTGCTAAGCACTGAGGATCACAGAGATGGACTCTGCCCTCAAGAAGATCACATTATTAGTTTTCTATTGCTGCTATAAAAAACTACTACAGACTGAGTGTTTTTTTTTTCCCCCCGACAGATTTTTGCTATAGGCCATGGGCAGTCATTGGAGAGACAGGAGACAGTGAGAAAGTGAGAAATCATCCCCCCCAAGGGGGACAGCCACACCATAATCCCTTCTCCATTCTCCTCTCAGGATTTTGGGGCATACATGCACCTGGTGTGAGTTTCAAGCCTTCAGGACCAGGATTCAAACCGTGGTAGACCACGTGGGAATCCAGTGCCTTAATCACTATGCCACCTGCTGGCCCCTGAGTATTTTAAAATAACGCAAATATTTTATTTTACAGCATCATGGATTAGAAATATCATCTGGTTAAAATCAAGGGTCGGCAGAACTGTGTTCCTTTGGGACGCTCTATGGGGAAGTGTGTTTCCTTGCCTTTTCCAGTTTCTAGAGGCAGCCTGCATTTCTTGGCTTGTGACCTACCTTCTCCAACTCTCCTCGGCAAAGTTACATCTCAAGCCACTGTGCCACAGTTATATGCCCCTTTAACACAGAAAAGAAAGGTTCTCTTTTCTTGGGATCCATGTAATTAGACTGGGCCCATCCAAATAATCTGGAATAGTCTCCCCATCCTAAGGTCTTTAGCTTAATCACATCTACAGTTCTATTTGCTAAGCAGGTAACACAGGTTCTGGGGATTAGACTGTAAACATCTTTAAGGGGACGGGTATGCATTATTCTGCCAATCACATGAGTGACTATCAAATCAGCAACTTAATGCAATTTGCTAAGTGCAATAATAACCTCTTTGGCGTATCTATGTATGGGAAACATAGAGGAAGACAGTTGTTTGACAAATGACTGTTAAAACTGAGGCACTGGCAGCAAGGATGGAGAGGAGGAGACGGGATCCAGGGAAGTGGAATGGATGTGATTTGGGAAGGACTTAGTGTAGGGGATGAAGAAAAGAAAGAGAATTTAGAAAGAGTTCCTTTTTCTGGACTGGGCCTGGGCAGGTCATTCGTTGAGATAGGAAGCACTAGAGGGTGTATTTAGTAGGATTCCCTGATTGCAAATAAAATAAAATCTAAGTTGACTTAGGTTAGACAGAGAAGGGAGTTTAAGTTTATGGAGAGAGGCTGGCACATAGAACTCAGGACAGGATTGGAGATGGGCAGCAGAAATGAATTAGAACTGGAACTTGTTTTTTTCTTTGAAGACTAGCATCTTTTGGATCTCTCTTCTATTGGTAAAAATATTGCTAACCATAGTTGTCAAATTTATTCATCTATGTTCAGTCAAGCAAAGAGCAATCTCTCTCAATTCCATGTTCCTGGAACCCCACCAATCAGATGCTTGTCCTGGTGCACAGGCCACAGGCAGAGTTCATTGTTCTTCACACCCTCTATCTTGACTGCTCTGGGTACGACCACATGGTATGGAGGAGTGATTCTTACAAAAGGAAGGCAAGACAGACATTCCAATAGGGGTTTATTTTAATGGAGAAGATGCATTCAGTTTTGTTTGACTTTCTCTCTTTTTTTATAAGGCAGTGAAATACACAGAATTTACATGTTTAATTTGATGAATGTTATTTTTAAAGTCTGTTTATTTGTTTATTTAGAAATCCTGTCATTCTCCGACTCCCCTAACTCTGGCTCCCCCATCCCCCGGCTGGGATCAGCAAGGCCGATATCACAACACACCCACTGGGCCATGGTCAGGTCAACCTGAGATCCCTGAGCCTTCCCATATGGCTCTGGTATTGCTCAGCCGTGTGCTGCCATGTGCCATATGGCTGGGCTAGTTCAATGAATTTTGACAAATGTATACCCACATCCCAATCAAAATGTAGAATACTTCTTTCATTCCAGAAAGTTTCCTCCTGCTTCCTACTCTCAAATTCCACTCAAAGCTGACAGTTTTGATTTCTATCACCATAGAGGTGTTTTGTCTATTGTAGAACTTCATGTAAAATGGAATCAGACTTAACATACCCTTTGGTCTTTTCCATAAACATAACTAACAATCAATTATGTTGTTGCTACATCAAAAGCCCATTCTTCTTTGTCGTGGAGAATATCACACAGAATGCACACATTACATTTATTTATTCATTCACCTGTTGATTAACATTCATTCTTTGGTTATTATGAACATTTATACAAGTCTCTTTAGGGTTAGAGGGGAATTTACAACATTCGAAGCTGAGGTTAGAAAAAATGAGTTTGGTTGGAAGAAGTTGAGTGTGAGGTAGATTGTGAGACATTTAGGTAGTGCATCCCAGGATTCAGCTAGAGTACAGTCTAAGAAATAGGAGACACGATGTAATAACTTAGACCCCCATAGTCTCTAGCCTTTATATGGAGTTAAAGTAATGGGAAAGTCCTCAGGCAGAGCAGGAAGCATAAGGCAAGAAAATTTCAATATATTAAATCCTGAAAAATATGGATATTTGAGGAGCAGATGAAAAGGGAACCCTATAAAAAGGCTGAGATTGTCATGGTAATTTATCTTTGCGTCTCCATCACCAGGCACTGACCTGAAAGATGTGCTAAATTTAACAGACGGGTGTTGAGTACATGTTATCGACAGGACCCTATAGAAAGAGGTGGATTATGAGGACAGATAGCATGAGGAGTCTCAGAAGCCTGATGGGCGAGGTAGATTGGAGAGTTGTGGGGGCGAAGACTATGGACTCCTTTGCTCCTGTTGGAGAACATGTCATTGAAGATGAAATAGGTAAGGCCAGACGACTCGGGCCTCAAACAGATGTCAGATGAAAGAAGTTATCTTCTACCGGAGGTCATTCTGAGAGGGGCCATGTGAAGTTTCCTCTCTGGATGTGTTCTCTGGTGGCACAGGTAGAGGTTCTGCTGCGGCGTACTGTCAATTGTAGAGTTTCCACCGGCTGTGACTTGAAGCTGGTGTAAGGGAGCAGCAGTGTGGGCTGCTGCCGATCTCACGCCAATCCCCGACCACGAGCTGTCACTTGCCCCCAAGCCTTGGCAGCAGCAGGCAGAGGCTGGGCATCTAGCCACCGCTGGGAGGCGTGGCGCGGCGAGGGGCGTGTCATGGGCAGGGCCTACGGAGCCAGGCCACGCCCTGCTCTCTCGCGCACGCGCTGCTGGCGGTTAACTGTCAGGAGCCAGGCGGGCAGCGGGTCCGAGGTCTACTCTGGGACCTGGTGGCAGCGCTCGCGTAGCAGCAGCAGCAACAGCGGGGGGGCAGCGTAGCCCGGCTCAAGGCCAGGGCAGAGGCGATAAGAGACCGTGCACAGCCGGCTCACAGGTGGGATGGGGAACCGGGAGATGGAAGAGCTGATCCCGCTGGTGAACCGGCTGCAGGATGCCTTCGCGGCGCTGGGGCAAAACTGCCTGCTGGAGCTGCCACAGATCGCGGTGGTGGGCGGCCAGAGCGCCGGCAAGAGCTCGGTGCTCGAGAACTTCGTGGGCAGGTGAGCGCGGGTCACCCCGCTCCGGGCCGTTGGACAGGGCGGACGGGGCTGCGGCGGGATCCGGGGCCACACAGCGGTGCTGTGGGCCAGGCGGGGTCCTCCGGCTCTGGGCATCCTCCGTGTCCCCGCCCGTGTCCCTGCTGACCGTCTTTCATCCTGCCATACAAAGCCGTTTCCTCCAGTCCCGCCCGCCCCGGGCAGCCTGGATGCGCAGCGCGCCGGGCGCCGCCGGTCCCCCTCCCCTCCGTTTTCCTGGTCCCCCCTTTTCCTGTCCCCCTCCCCAAGGCTCTTCGCCAGGCTGTGGGGCTTCGTCCCCCGCCCCCCGCAGAGATGCTGCCCTCTCCCTGGTCTCGGATCTTCTCAGCTGTCCGCTGTTGGAGACTGTTGTCTCCTGTCCCTTGCTGGGGAGGCGGGGTGCGAGGAGAAAGCCCTCGTTTGTTGTGGTGGAGCTCTTCCCTGAGGCGCTTCTCCACCACCCTCTTCCCCGGGAGTCAAGGAATAAAAGATGGTGTGTGCGTGTGCACCTATTCACAGCTCTAGGCAGGTGTCCCCGAACCCCAGGCTCGGACTGGCGGGCTGGATGTGGACTCGTGTTGTCCGGTGCCATGTCATTCCTGCATCGTCTCCGAATTGACCAGCATCTTCTCGTACTCTCTCTGCACCCCCTCCCCCAGCAGCACCTCCCGCTCCTAAGCTCTTATTTGTCCTGCGAGTCTTCAAATTCCAATCTAAATGGTCGTAATGGTTTTCTTCATGACTCTTAATTCAGAAAAAGCTAAAGAAATAATTTCTGAGTTGGGAATCAGCATTTCTTCCACTGAGCGATTCAAGAGGGATTAAGTTACCTTAATGGCCTTGCCTGAGGAGTGCAGACATTTGTTAAGAAAAGCCCGTTTGAAAGCATCTGCAAAGCTGAAATCTGTCTTCTAGTAGTGAACCAGGTAGAAATGCACAGCAGCTGAGAGGGGGCTGGAGAGGGATAATCCAAAGACTGTACTCTGTTTTTCTTTCTTTCTTTCCTTTAAAAAAAAAAAATTGGCTTGTTAGCGATGGGATGCAGAAGTCTCCTTCTTGTTCATTTTTTTGCATTCTTTTTTTGTTAGTGCTTGGTGATGTGTAAAATTTAGAGCTGGATATTGCCATGTATTCTCTGGGAGTATTAGTACTCAAAGTGCACATTTTGTTTTTTCTCTCAGGTGATATTCTTTTATCTTTCTTTTTGGTATGAACTAGAAAGAAACCTAATAAAAAAGTAAAATTTGTGAAAACTGGCTGATATCCTTGAGTAAGTGATTTAATCACTTTGCCTCGGGTTTATCATTTCTTTTGATTAATGACGAAAGTGGCGGTGAAGCATTTTGCTTATGTCATCGTAGACTGCCGGAATGATGGGTGGATGTGTGGTATTAAACATGTACCTACACACAGCAGCGACTTTCTTTGGTTTATCACCAGTGCGATTCACTGGATTTAACATGGCATCCAAAAAGAGTGAGGTGTGATGACAGTATTTTTTTTTGGTTTTCCAAATGCCAGAGCATTTTATCATGATGCCTTAAGAATTATTTAGCCACTTTTGATTTTTAAACATATATTTAAAGATTAAAATGGTACGTATTTTCAAACGTAATTACGATATTTACATGCATCTTTACTGGCATGAGCCTATAAGTGAATTATGGCCAGAGCTTTTGAAACTAAGGTCAATTTTATACACCAATTTCAAATTTACTCTCTAGGTTCTCAAATTCTAGCCCTCTTCTTAATGTTATAATGAAGTGGAATACATTCCTCCTCAGTAGCAATTTTCTTTTAGAATAAAATTTTTTTAAAAAGTGAAGAGTATAATATTTAAGCTTGAACATTCTTCAGAATGATACATTATACGTGTTATAAAAAATCAGCACATCTACCCACATATATTAGTAATTTGTTGTACTTTAAAAAAGTTTTACCAATAATTATTGTCAAAGTTTCAAATCAAAGAAAAGGATGAACGTAGAGGAAAATAAAAAACTCATGCAATAAATATGGGAAATCTGTATTATCTGTGGAAATGATACCTACCTAATAGAACTTATATATTAAGAAGAAAATTTAATTAGAAAGGTCATTTGACTTTAATAAAGATTTCGGTCATTGAATTATTGAAGAATCTAATTTCTAATTATAAGCCAACCTTAGGGAAAATGGAGTTCTCTATTTTGATAAAGAGATTCAGCCTAGGTGGAAAAACCTGTATTCATATTCCACTATACCTTTTTAGCTTTTTCGCTTTTTTCCTTTTATTTTCTAGGACTTTTGCAATAAAGATAAGCTTCTTTTCCTTTGATGATGTGGCTTTGTTCTTTGACATCTAGCTCTTTCTGTTTTAGGTCTCTGACCTCGTGCTGTTATTGAATACAATGATAAAACAAGGGGTCATTGCTTGTGTAAATTAGTAGTGTCTGCTTGTGACCTAAGCTTGTTCTCTCCACAATAATGGTTCATTTTTATCCTTATTATTTAACAATTCTAGTTTAGTGGCCTAATCACATAGCATCCTCTCAGATTGTTGCTTATATTGATTTTTTTTTTTTTTTGACACCAGGGAATGAATTTGGCTGTGAGTATGTTTACTTCGCTTAACTGTAGCTGTAAAAACTGATCTTTGGGTGACAAGTTTGAGATCTTTATGAATAAAATGAGTCATGAATGAACTACTTGTTTGTGATTTTCTTGCTGAAGTGATGAATTTACATATTAATGTGATATAGTATGAGTAACCAGATTGTTCTTCTGGTTGTTCAGATCAGATATATGCTGGCAGTGAGAAGCAGCTGAAGGAGTAATGAATAGAAGCTGAGACCCTTGGTCTGAATATAAGGCTTCACTGGCTGGTTGGGTGTGCTCCTTGGCCTGATTTGTATACAGCATTGATTGTATTCAGCAGTTTGTCTCTCTCTATATATTTTATACATACCCATGTTTCTTTACAGTGCAGCGATGATGATGGTAATAATAGTTAACATTTTATGGAGTGCTTGCTATATGCCAAGCCCTATTCTGGGAGCTTCAATGTGTATAAACTCATTAAATCTTCATAAAATACAAAAGAAGTGGATACTCTTGTGAGCTCCATTTTACAGAAGAAGGAATCAGGATTCAGAGAGTTTGAATAACTCACTCAAGGCCAATTCAATTTAACATGAGAACAGTGGAAGAAGGATTCAAACCTGGGCATTTGAGCTCCCTGATCCATGATCTAAAACCTCTCTGCCATATTGTCCCTCCACATTGATAGTTACCAATTCCCCTGATAATCATTTTCTTTTTCCTCCCTTCCTCCTTCTATAGTGTGAAAGAGGGTGGGACACTGGCCAAGGACAGACAGAGGGAGAGGCACCCCCACCTATGGGGATGGTCATGCCACAACCTCGGCTTCATTTCTCCCTCCTCTCAGGATTTTGGGCATGCATGCATACACGCATACGCACATGACATGTTTTTCAAGCTGCTGAGTCCAGAACTCACAATGTGAGGTTGGCCATGTAAGATCCAGATCTCTTAACCACCAGGCTGCAGTCTGGTCCCTTCCCTGATACATTTTAACTCTTTTCTTATTGGCTACATAAATACTGCATATAAAATGAGAAACTGCTATATTAATCATTTTATTCATATTTGTTTACCTATGTCTACTTTGCCTTGTTTTGCTGAGGATTTTAGCGACCCTTAGATAAATAGTTTTAAGTATTTTTTCCCTATATTAAATATTCTTTCCCTCCAGCCCCATATATTAGACATTCTTGAAGAGAGAATAGAAAATGTAATTGAGCTATTTATATGTTTAGAGTACGTACAACTTGCTTATAGATGTGTCAAGTGAAAACTACTAGTTGCTAATGTGCAAATGTCTTTTAATGATATGCTTGTTAGAAACATTAGTTTGTCAATGTTAATTATAGAGGATGAAGATTCCATGTTATTTTATTTTTGGGGGTAAATAGAACATTTTTTTTTAATGGAGAGGTTTTTGCTGTAGGGCACATGCGCTGGCCAGAAAGACAGAGACAGAAAGTGAGACATCACCCCCCCCCCAAGGGAGGAGGGCGACCCCCCCCAGGGGGCATGGCCACACTGCAGTTCCTTCTCCTCCATTCTCCTCTCAGGATCTTGGGCTTTGGCACGTGTGCCCGGCATGAGTTTAAGCCACCGTGAGTTTAAGCCACCGGATCCAGGACTTGAACCACAATCGACTACTCTGGAGTCCAGCGACATAGCCATTACACCATCTGCTGGTCTCAATAAACTTTCAGTTCTTCACAAATAGGAAAGTTTTTTGGTTAATAGGGCCCAAATAAAAGATTTTTAAAAAACAGTGACTGTGTTGAAAACTTTTTCACATTGAAATGAATTCTTAATATGTATCTATTTAGTTGTGAGGTTTCTAAAGATGGATTTATTGATTATCAAATTAAAGTTGTTTTGAAGGAGAATCTTAAGAGTGAATCATTTGAGGCTCTTGTTGAATGAACATGGTCATATAATTAAAAAAGAAACTTCAAAGTCATTTATATGGCTTAGCTAGAAACTAATCTATTGAATTCTTAGCCTGATTTCAAGAGATTATTTAAAAATTGACTAGTTAAGAGTACTCTAATTGCAAATGAGATTAGGTACAGAAGCATTCATATTAATAACACTTACTAGTTCAGAAGTAGGTTTGTATCGAGAGGTAGAATTTTGCTAGAGTATCAAAAGATCTAAATTAGGGACCAGGAGTTAGCGTAATGGCTATGTTGTTGGACTCCCATGTAGTTGACCGCGGTTCGCGTCCCAGACCTGGTGGCTTAAAACTCACTCTGGGCATGTGCGTGTGGGTGCCCAAGATCCCAAGAGGAGAATGGAGGAGAAGGGATTGCAGCATGACCATCACCCCTGGAGGATGATTTCTCACTTTCTGCTCTATCCTGTCTGGCCAGCGCATGCACCCTATAGCGAAAACCTCTCCCCCCCCCCAAAAAAAATCTAAATTAGTGCATATTAAAAATAAAATTGTTTTTTAGGGTCAGCAGGTAGCATGGGGGTTAATGTATGGTTCGAGTCCTGGACCCAGTGGCTTGAAAATCATGTGTGTGTGTGTGTGTGTGTGTGTGTGTGTGTCCCAAATCCTGAGGAAACTGTAAGAGAAGGGATTGCAGCTTGGCCATTCCCCCCTGGGATATGATTTCTCATTTTCCCTCTTTTTATCTGCTCTTTCTAGTGAGTGCACAGATCCTACAGAAAAAAAAAAAAAGTTCTTTCTTTCCCAAGAGGGCACAAGAAAATGTGTGTATATGTGCGCACATGCATGGGTGAGGCAAGCACCTTCAAGAGAGTCTTGTCGCTCTCTGAATCTCTTTCCTCGGCCCTCAAGGCAGTCGGGATCTTGGGCAACATATTCAGGTGGACTTTGGATACCAACCTGTGGTCAACCCATGAGGCTTCCAGCAATGTAGATTAGTATGTATATCATCTTTTCACCATGGCTGAGCCAAAATTAGTGAATAGTTTTCAAGAAATGGCTTTCGGGTATTATAGTGATTAGATAAGTGAGTGCTAATGATTAAAATGTGATAATTATTGAAAAATCATGTTATGAAGTTTTCAAGGATCTATAAAATAACTACCAGCAGGTGGTGTGGTAGTTAAGGTACTGGACTCCCTCATGGTTGACCATGGTTCCAGTCCTGGACCTGGTGGGTTACTTTCTTGATCTCTTACTTGCTTTCTCTCTCTCTCTCTCTCTGGTGAGTGCATGTATCCCATAGCAAATTGAAAAAAAAAAACACACTAAATACAATCTTTAAAAAAATATATCAGGAACAAACTTTTCTTTATCCAACAACATAGAATCTGAAACCATGAAGATATTTTTGCTGAATTATCATATAATGTACTTTCAGGTAGTTGCAAATTTATGATGGTAGGATTTAAGGGCACAATCAGCTTACTTTTTTTTTTTAAGAGAGATTTTTGCTATAAGGTGTGTGTGCTCACCAGAGAGGCAGAAAGTGAGAAATCACCTTCCAGGGGCCACAGTCCTTTCTCCTCCATTCTCCTCTCAGGATTTTAGACACACACGCACCTGTGCTGGTGTGAGGTTTAAGCCACCAGGTCCAGGACTCAAACTATGGTCAACTATGTGGGAGTCCAGCAACATAACCATTATTCCATCTGCTGATTCCTCAGCTTACTTTTTTCACTTGGTAATATCTGAGAAGCAGTAAAATGAGGTGAACTGGACTGGATGGGATATCTCTGTTGAAACTTACTTATTATGACTAACAGAATACAAAAACTGCGTTTGACTTCTTCAAGAATAAAGTTGGCCAAGAAGTCCCAGAACCTTGAAGAAATGGAAACTTAGTATTTAGTTGTGTTACAGGATAAGCTATTGGGTTCCCTCTCAACAGAACATGCAAGTATATTAAGTACATAAGGTGTTACATTAAGTACACGAGGTAGTTCCTTCTGGTGTGTCTAATAAGTGGAGTTAAATGACAAAGTTTTACTTACAATTTACTTAATTTTAAGAGGACTGAAAAAAGCTAGAAAGAAATACAGTAGATGATTTTTTTCCTCTTAGTAGAGGTAAGTTAAGAGAGCCCTGAGCTAATGTATAGATTTATCCATTTTAATTTTCTGTGTGGTCAGAATTTTTTAATTTCCCTGAATCTAAGTCTGCTTTGCAATTTCTCACACTTAGTACTGACTTAAAAATCCTAACAGACTGTGAAATAGTAAACACGTTATTTTAAAGCGGAGAGAAGACGGGCCAACCTTTGTGTAGCCCTTTCCACATGGACTCTATTGGATACTTCCACGACATTCATTCCTTACCCGTATTCATGTTCCTGTGTCAACAAGAGGAGGAAACTCAGGGTTACAGGTAGAAGTTGTTTGTCCGGGATCTCATGGCTAGCATGTGGCCACGCTGGGAATTAGCTTGGGGTGTGACTCTTATCGAGACGCTTGAGAAATATAGGCCAAGTCAAGTAAATGAACCTGTATTTATTTAGTTTGAAAGAAACTGGGTAAAAACGTACCAAAAAGGGTGAGTGCATAGAAGCCGAGGTACATATAAAAAAAAGAACTGGCAGGGCCCAATCGCTGTGGCAAAGAAGTAATACTAGTGCCCTTCAGTGCTGGAAGCCATATGGTGACCACGGGTCAGAACCTGGGACAGCCTGAAAAGCATGGTGGGCATGCAAGGGTGCTCAGGATCCTGAGAAGCTGGAGGACTTGGGAAAGGGGATGTCAGTGTGGCGAGAGCTTGATGAGGCCCCTCTCATGTGTGCACATGTGTGCATTCTAAGATGCACATATTTTGATAGAATAAAATATGAGACCTCACTTTCAAATGATTAGGTACAATGAGCAGTTTGATATAATGCAAACTAATTGGTATAAAACATTTATGGCATGCCAATTTATCTTTACAAATAAAAAACACAGAAAAGCTATAATTCTGAAGTCGAATTGAGGTGTAGGTGGAAAGTAGACAGTGTATGAGTTTCCAGTGTCCTTTGGCAGCCCGTATCATTTTAGCTCAAGGCTGCATGTACTGAAGTATCGATGTCAAAGCAGGGAGGTGGTGATCTGTGTCTCAGTGTCAGTCTTGACAACAAGACATTGGATTTAGACCATCACTTTATCTCAAAGAGATAGTGTATATTGCAGAGGGCTTGAGAGAAGAATTGTAGGAAAGAAAAGACATTGGGTAGATTAAAAATAGAACTGGGAGCAGTGAAGGTTAATTGAGAACGGGATTGATCAAACCAACTTTTATAAGGACCCCTAAGGCACTGGTATTTGAGGGACTTCTCTTTCCTTGTTTAAGAATAAGGCATTTAGTTAAAGGAGAGGAAGAAGAACTTGACGAACATTTTCTAAAAGCAAACTTGAAAATGGAATGTGTTTAGAAAGTGGGGAGGGTACGTGACACTAAATGAGTCACATTTTGTGAATTGAAAACTATTTCCACTGAATTAGATTAGGATTATGAACACCATTTTAACTATTTTTTTGGTGTGTGTGGTCACAGGCAGCTTCACTTTTCTCCCTTTATCAGTAGCAAGGACTGACGTTTCTCTAAGTCACTACAGGGACTTTTCTCTGACTTAATTCTCTAACTTCCTGGAACTACTGTACATCAGGATACAGAGAGACCAAGAGACTTGCTTCAGGTGGGAAAACGGCAGAGCTGGGTTTGGAACTTGGTGTTCAGAACTGGGAGCCTAAGTCAGCTCATCCCCTTCTCTTCTTCCCCTATCGGTTTAGGAAACCTCCCTCGCACCCTCGCCTTGACTCCCTCTCTCTCCTTTCCTCTTCCCATTCCTTTGCATTGGGCCAGTCTTTTTTCCTTCTTGAGATGCCCCTTCTTACTCTTGCTGATGGAGGATGGGCAGTGATGCTACATTCTTTTGCCATTCAGAATAGTGAAAGGAGGCAGGGAGCAGGAATTTTCTGACTCAGACCAGGCCTTTTGGCTGAGATAGTATACTCTTGAGGAAATGTGAATGTTATGTGACAGATGGGCACAGTAAAGAGCAAGTGAGATAGTGGATGTTTTCACACCTTAATAATAACTGTATGCCAGGTGGGCATTAGCCGCACTGCTGTGCCTGGGGCAGTCAGAGTAGGCCTTTCTTAAACCAAGGCAAGCTTCTGAAAAATTGAATATAAATATGTAAATGAAAAGTCTATTTAGAAGACGTTGAATGTTTAGGTAAAACAAAAGATGTATTTGTGTAATGAATCTGCTTCCTTCAATTCACTTGTTTTATATCATTATCATGCAATTTCCCGAGAGAGACAGAGAGGGAAAGTGAGAGCTACAATCCTTTCTCCTACGTTCTCCACTTGGGGTTTTGGGAACACATGTACAAGCATTTGACATGAGTTTCAAGCCACTGGGTCTGGGACTCAAACCATGGAGTCAACCATGTTGGAGTCCAGCATCTTGACCTCCTGGCCCCCTTGCTTGTATTCTTAGAGTGCATTGAGTGACACGGTGGTCTGTCAACATTATAGAAATTATTTTAACGATTTCAACAATAATTCATATCAGGTTGAGTTTTTAATTGATAAAAAGGGGAAAAAAGTTGAGTAGAAAGATAATATATTTAATCCTTGAAAAGTGTGAATGGTACAGATTGCTTCGAATCTTGTTTTTCTATAACATCTTGCTCAACGTTCTCTATTCTCAGTGATTCAAAATGTGCCATAGTGTGGGACCAGCAGTTAGCATAATGGCTATGTCGCTGGACTCCCAGGTAGTCGACCGTGGTTCAAGTCCCAGACCTGGTGGCTTAAACTCACGCCAGGCGTGTGTGCGTGCGTGTGTGCCCAAGATCCTGAGAGGAGAATGGAGGAGAAGAGATTGCAGCATGGCCATCCCCCCTGGAGGGTGATTTCTCACTTTCTGTCTCTCTGTCTCTTTCTGTCTTTCTGGCGAGCGCACACAAAGTGCCACAGTGCTTCTTTGTGACAATGTGTCATTTTCATTTCCCACTGCCTCAAGGACACGATATACCCATGAATAGCATAGATAGACATATTAGAAGTAGGTAGGGCTCTTGAAGAACTTCATTGTCTGTTGTTTCAGTGGCTTAGAATAGAAAAAGGAATCCATTTAAATAAATAATTTGATGGGTGACTAACCTTGTCCATGACTTTTGTTTTCTTAGAAGGGAAATATTTACAAAGAAGTCATCCCATGGTAATAGGGTGCAGGCTTTGTTGACTGGTGTGTGTGTGGCAAGTGGCATGAGCTAGTAGTAAGGGATTCAGCCTCACTGGGCCTAAGTTTCCTTATGTGCAGAATAGAAATAACGGACTACTTTTGTTTGAGTGTGTGCGTGCTCTAAATCATTTGACATCTACTGCTTGGCCTACAACATATGTTTAATAAATTTTGTTTAAATCTTTTATTTAGACTGGACATTTCCTGGATATTTTAAAAACAAAAATAAACTTAGAAGAGGTAATAGGGGGTCATGTATATTTTCATGTTCTATTTTTTGGTATATGTTGGAAAATTACAGTTGCACCAAAATGGTTGAAAATCACAGTTATGTATGAGGAATGAGCTCTAGAGTCCTACAGCATAGTAGACTCACTATAGCTGATAATTTAATCTATATTTTAAAATGCTAGAAGAGAGGACTTCAAATGTTCACAACATAATGATAATGTTTGAGATGAGGGATATATTTATTAACCTGATTTAATCATTACATTGTATTCATATATTGAAAAATCACACACTGGGACCAGAAGAGGCGTAATGATTACATTGCTGGACTCCCATGTAGGAGACCATGGTTCAAGTCCCCGACCCAGCAGCTTGAAACTCATGCCAGGTATGTGTGTGTGCGTGCCCAAAATCTTGAGAGGAGAATTGAGAAGAGGGGATTGCAGTGTGGCCATCCCCCCCCGGGGGGGAGGGTGATTTCTCACTTTTTGTCTCTCCAGCAAGCGCATGTACCCTATAGCAAAAAAAAAAAAAAAAAAAAAAAATGTACCACATAAAAAAAAAAAAAAAAAAAAAAAAAAAAAAAATCCTCTGAAAAAAGAAAAATCACACACCATACCCCATAAATATGCAAACTGTTATGTCTCAGTTAAAAATTATTTAAAAAAATACATGTTAATGTTTCCTTATCTGAAATATCTGGGACCAGGAGTTTTGGATTTTGAATGATTGTTTGTGATTTTTGGAATATTTGAATATATATCATGCAACATCTTGGAAATGGGACCCAAGTCTAAACATGAAATTCATTTCTGTTTCATACATACCTTGTACTTACTGCTTTTTATTGTTAAAGGGTGCATGCGTTTGACAGAAAAAGCACCCTCTCATGGGGTATAGTCATGCCACAATCCTTCTTTCTCCCTTTCTCTATCCTCTCAGGACTTGAGGCTTGCACGTATATGTGCCTGGCATGGTTTTCAAGCTGCTGGGGCTAGGATTCAAACTGTGGTCCGCCATGTAGAACCTGGTTTTCTATGCTCAGCGCTTCAGTGTTGTCCTATGAAGCCAGCCCTTAGAGGTATTTTAATATAATACTTTTGTATTGCAGTCCTTTTCCTGGGACTCATTACATGGACTCTTGGTGTGAAACTGTCCACTCACAGTGTCATATTGGCCCTCGAAATTCCAGATTTTGGAGCATTTTGGACTTCATATTTTAAGGTTACAGATGTTCTCCCTATACTAACTTTTAGATCAGGTGAACTTAATGTACATTTGAACCTTCTTTAAGTTTATGATATTATCACAACACTTTTTTTTAAAACAAATATATACAACATGAGCCTCGTTTATATATTCTTCCCTCCCTAGAGTTCCAAAGCACTTTTCCATTTATTATTTCATTAATCCTTACAGTTTTCCTTAGAGGGTAGTAAAAACATGTTTTGTTCACTTTAATGTAGAAATGAAGGCCATTAAGTCACAAACACGTTAAAGACATGCTAGGGGGTCACATGGTGAATATGGGAGATAATGCACATAACAGACGTAAGTAAGGATAATAGAGTTACAATGAATTTTGCTGAGGTTGTATTCAGATATTCTCCTAGAGAATCAGTTTTAAGGACGGTATTCGATTCTGTGATAGGAAGTAAACCGTTTTGTGTGTCTTTTTCTTTTAGTAATGTTAAATGAAATTGCAGGCAAAGATGGGGTGGAAGTGGGGAAAGGACCAAGGAAGTTCAGATGAAGAGGCAGGACTCCTTGGCTAAGCCCAAGGGAGAGCAGGTCTGCAGCCAAGGGATCAGTAGAGGAAGTGCGGTAGAATTTGGGCCAGCCCTGTGGCCTAGGGTTAAGAGAGCTGGATCCCTTGGGACCAGCAGTTAGCTTAATGGCTATGTCACTGAATTCCCATGTAGTCGACCGCAGTTTGAGTCCTGGACCCAGTGGCTTAAACTCACGCTGGGCGTGTGTGCGTGCATGCCCAAGATCCCGAGAGGAGAAGGGATTGTGGCATGGCCATGCCCCCTTGGAGGTGATTTCTCGCTTTCTCTCTCTCTCTGTCTTTCTGGTGAGTGCATGTGCCCTATAGCACATGAGAGAGAGAGAGCGAGCGAGCGAGCGAGCTGGATCCCACATGGCTGACTATGTGGTTCAAATCCTGGGCCCAGTGGCTTTTAGACATGCCAGGTGTGTACATGGGCTTGCCCCAAATTCTGTTGGGATGGAGAAAATGGAGGACAAGGGATTAGGGTCTGACCATGCCCCAGTGGGGTGTGCTTTCTCCTTCTCTTCTCTCTCTGGTGAGTGCCCATGTCTTCTGACAAACTAAGAAAAAAGATATAGTAGATACTGAAGTAAAATCTAATGACTCTTTTCAGGGAGAGAGATTTTTTTTTTCCATCCAGAATACACTGTATATTGACTCAATCAAGCACATCGACATACATGTTATCAACAAATAATTTTCCATTTCTTATGTCTTGTATATTTTGCTTTTTTTTTTTTCCATCCTTGATTCACTCTCCCTCACCCTCTGCCATGTCCCACCCTTCTCCCACATTGTCTCTGGTTGCTTTCTATGCCCCCCCCATTTAATTGATTTGCTAATGAACTTAATTAGTCTAAATATTTGCAATAGCAAGAGCAGCTGATATGTACATACATATGAACCGAAGTCTGACTTTAGGCATAAACCTCCGTGAGCAGAATGAATCGGGGAGAGAGATTTATATTCTGACTTGATTGGCATTCTAATAACTTGTTAACCATCCATTTTAGCATTGGTTAGTTAAATGATGTCGTTTGGAAGTACTTTCTCTTTCTGTTACTAGGCAATCCTCAGAAGTGTGTGAAAGACTAGCTTTGAGTAGGGGCAACCCACGGCCTGATGGTTAAGGCAGCTAGATCTTACATGGCTAACTGTGTGGTTCTAGTTCTGGACCCAGCAGCTTGAAAAACATGCCGAATATATGTGGATGTGTGTTCAAAATCCTGAAAGAGAGAGCAATGGAGAGGAGATTGTGCAAGACCATGCCCAATGGAGGGGGTGCCCTCCTCAGTGACCAGATGCACCTGCACCTACTGGAAAGAAACAAAATAGCCTTGGGTGTCTTTTCTAGTGGAAGGTCTGTGTTTTCTGGTTAATAGAACTGAGCCCCATTGTGTTCATATACTGAAAGGGGGAAAGCCTGTGGTCTGTTTTCACGTATCTTAGCATTCGTGGTTCTGAGTCCTACCACCTGGGCAACAACCAGGTGTGTTGAGATTTTTGTATTCTCATTTAGACACTGACATCATTATCTGCACGCTGCAGTCCTATGAGTTAAATTTAAGAAGCTTTAGTGAGTCTATTTACTTAATCCTAGAGAAAATATCAGATGGAATTGTGGAGGGATACTTGAATTATGTACTTTGGATGTTATAATTTTCTCAGGTATATTTCTTTTCTGACTCATTGAAGAAGGGATGTGGTAATCCTGTCATTTGCTTAAAGAGCAAAAGGAGAGATGGTAGGAAAAGAGTTTTGCTTACTTGAGGGTCTACCATGTTGTAGGGAATTAAAAGAAATTGTGAGTGAGTTAGTACAAGGTAGATTTGGTCTAAACCTGTAAACTAACCCAGTCCACCCCTTTAAAAGGGGTATACAGTAGAAATGATCTTTCTTCCACTCAGGTTTCTTATCAAGATGTTTTATTTACCTGCCAGATTGCTTCTGCATTGTATATATTTTTAATATGAAATTTATTTGATTTTTGAGGGCAAATAGGATTTAATAAACTTGTTTGTTGATGGTGGATTAGACCCAATTGAGAAAAGGGTATGTTTGAAAATTCCATTAGCAGACGGGCCTTTCTGTTTACTGAGTTGTTTTCAAAGATTCCTATTTTGGGAAGCTACTATATGCCAGGCACTGTGAGGTCCTATGTACACAGTGTCTTCCAAAGAGCTACGAGGGTTGGTATGCGCTGTGCTACCACTACCAGGGGCACAGTTCTCATGAGAGGACTTTGGTGGGGTCATGATGCTGTCTCCAAATACCTAACGGACTGTTAATTGGACCAGGCTTCAATCAACTCTGTATGGCCAGAGAAGACAGAATTAGAATGAATGAGTGAAAGTTATAGGCAGACAGATTTAAGCTTACTGTGAGATAGATTTTCTTTCTTTCTTTTTTTTTTTTTGTAGAGGTTTTTGCTATAGGATGCGTGCACGCGACAGAAAGAGACAGAGACAGAAAACGAGAAATTACCCTCCAAGGGGGATGGCCACGCTGCAGTCCCTTCTCCTCCATTCTCCTCTCGGGACCTTGGGCACGCCTGCACATGTGCCCGGCGTGAGTTTAAGCCACTGGGTCTGGCGCTTGAACCACGGTCTACTACATGGGAGTTCAGCGACATAGCTATTACGTTAACTGCTGGTCCCCATGAGACAGATTATTCAATGAAACTGTTACAAAATGGAATGGCTCTCTCTGAGGCAGTAAGTGTCCCATCACTGAGTGACGGAAGCTCGGGTTGATTGCTCGCTGGCTGCTTGGCAGAGTGTACTGAGGATGGTGGTTGAGCAAAAGGATTTGGAAAGCTCCTTTTAGCTTAAGGTCTATCGTTGGCTTGGTGAGTGTCAGAAAATTTTGGATTTTAAAAGAAAGATTTTTAAAAAAATAATTTGCCAGAAGGTGAATGTACTGGCCAGGTAGAGAGAGAGAGAGAGAGAGAGAGAGAGAGAAAAGAGTGAGGGAAAGTGAGAAAGCACATCCTCCATGGGGGATGGTCACACTGCAATCACTTGTCCGCCATTTTCTCCCTCCTTTTGGGATTTTGGGCAGGCATGCACTCGTGCCAGGCGTGTTAGAAGCCACCAGGTCTAGGACTCTGAACGTGCAATGGACTCTGTTGATCCAGTCACCTTAACTACCATACCAACAGCTGGCCCGAATGTGTGTTTTCGACAGGTTATTCATCTCTGGGTAGATAAACGACAGGCATGGCAGTGTTAAGACCTCCCCGGGTCCAGCCCTTTCAGGTTTGGCGTGGGTGTTAGTGTGAGGATGTGAAGGAATTGGAATAGCTCATGCAATACCTAATTCTATGAAGCAGCTGTAAAGAGGATAGTTTAGAAGTAAACTGTACTTATTCTTTGAAAACAAAAAAGCATTGAATAGCAGTTTGATTTTAAAATCTGCTTTTCTTAATGATCCTGCTTCTTTCAGTGGTATACAGTTTAGAGTCTTGGGAAAAAATTAGTTTTCCTTTTTATTTTAAAAATCTTCCTCCTTAAGACCAGCAGTTGGCATAATAGCTATGTCGTTGGACTCCCATGTAGTCGACCATGGTTCGAGTCCCAGACCCAGTGGCTTAAACTCACACCGGGCACATGTGCATGCGCCCTATAGCAAAAAACTCTCAAAAAAAAAAAAAAAATCCGAACAAGAAAACAGAAAACTTCCTCCTTAAATCTAATACAAATTGTCATGTCTTTATTCAGGATGTCTCCTAGGCCCGCCTGTTTCTCTTTATTCTCATTTGGACCGTTCTAGTCTTGTGTCTCTCCCTCACACTCCGATAACTCTACAGCACCCTGCCTCTCACTTCCTCCATTTCTTATCTATTCCCTGTGCATATTGCTGCTCTCAGATGAATCTTCCATCATACTTTGAAAACGTCCATCCTTCTCAAGAACCCATATTGCCACCCTCCCTTTGAATCTCTGGTTTCTTAGAATCTTCTACCTATCCACTATTTGTTTTCCACTTCTTCCTGATGTGTTTGCATCTCATCTTTTCCGTGTATTCAGTGGGCATTGCTGATGACATAGGAACAGGGTTGGCCTGGGGAAAGAATGATATTATGTGACCAAAAGAGATTTAAAAAGTCAAGTCATATTTGAGTGCCTCTTTTGTGAAAGGCACTATCTTAGGATGGAATAACAATGAAAAAATATTTGTCCTAAACAGGGGCTGGACCGAGGGACAGTGGTAAAACACCACTCTGTGAGGCTGACTCACATTTTCAAGTTCATGTCTGGGAGAGTCCCCGAGTATCCGGGGCAGGTGTGTTCCTATTTTCCAGGGTTGGCCGATGCTGGGGCCCAGAGGCTGAGGTGGATGGTGATAATGGAATCATGACTTTGATATGGGCAATGTCTGTCTGTCTCCCTTATTAATAAATAAGCCTTAAAAATGTATTTGCCAGGGGAACCAGCAGTTAGCGTAATGGCTATGTCGCTGGACTCCCACGTAGTCGACCGCGGTTCGTGTCCCGGACCCGGTGGCTTAAAACTCACGCCGGGCACGTGTGCATGCGTGCCCAAGATCCCGAGAGGAGAATGGAGGAGAAGGGATTGCGGCATGACCATCCCCCCTGGGGGGTGATTTCTCGCTTTCTGTCTCTATGTCTCTCTCTGTCTGTCTGGGTCTGGTGAGCGCACGCGCCCTACAGTGAAAATCTCTCAAAAAAAAAAAAAAAGAAACAAAAAAAAGCACTTTGTAGGGGCGTAAAAAAAAAATGTATTTGTCAGGGCCAGCAGGTGGTATAGTGGTTAAGGTGTTGGACTCCCATGTGGTTGACCACAGTTCGAATCCCAGACCTGGTGGCTTGACAGTCACGTTGGGCACACATGTGCATGCCCAAAATCCCAAGAGGAGAATGGAGGAGAAGAGATTGTGGTGTGGCCATTTCTCTCTGGGGGGTGTGTGTGTGTGATTTCTTGCTTTCTATCTCTGTTTCTTCAGCACCCTATAGCAGAAATCTCTCTCAAAAAACAGAAAAGCGAAAAACTCAAAAAAAAAATAAAGTATTTGCTGTCAACAGAATCTGATGTAGACTTGACTTGCATTCACTGTATTCCAGGAATTGTGAAATGCTGAGGGAAAGAATACGACCTCCGAGCAACCAAACTGCCTGGGTTCACACCCTAGATCTGCCACTTAGTAGCTCTCTGATCTTAGGAAATCAGTTCCTCGGTGTCTTGGCTTTCTCATCTGTACAATGGGATCATAGTAGAACCCGCCTCACAGAGTGGCTGTGAAAGTTAAATTAGTTCATCCATGTAAAGCATGTAGGACAGTGTCTGCTCCATAGTATCACACTTATGTGTTATGGTGGCTATTGTGGGGGATGGAACTTAGAATTTGGGTGCCTTTAGAGCTGCAGATTGGGATGACAGAAGAGTACATTTCTTTGCAGAGTCCAAGAAAGACTTCATGAATAGAGAAAGGATTTGATAAGATAGCCATTGGGACCAGCAGTTAGCACATAATGGCTATGTCACTGGACTCCCATGTAGTCGACCGCGGTTCAAATCCCGGACCCGGTGGCTTAAATTCATGCTGGGCATGTGTGTGTGCGTGCCCAAGATCCCGAGAGGAGAATGGAGGAGAAGGGACTGCGGTGTGGCCATCCCCCCTGGGGGGTGATTTCTCACTTTCCGTCTGTCTCTCTCTGTCTTTCTGGTGAGTGCATATGCACTATAGGAAAAAAAAAAAACCTCTAAAAAAAGAAAAAGCAAAAAAAGGATAGTCATTTAAGAATAAGAATGTGATAGACAGAGGTGAGGCCAGAAGAAAGATGTGTCTGAGGAACAGTCAATTTTCTCTGTGGCCTCAGTACCTAGCAGGGACATTTGTGGGAGACAGAGCTGGTGGAGTGAATGGGAGGCCAGTGAAAGGTTGCTAAGATGTGGACCTGGTACTTAATTCAGTAGTAGTTAGGTGCCATTGAAGGTCTGTAAGCGCTGCTGGGGCAGGCCTAAGAGTCAGGTGTTAGGAAGATTAAGTCAGCCTTGCGTTAGCTGTAGTATGCTTAAATGAAAACATCTCAGTGCTGGGCGCTTCAATGAGCCAATGTGAATTGAGACTTGAACCAGTGTATTAACAGACAGAAATGAACGTAGAGGTAGAATCTGTGATTACAGATAGTAGGTGAGGGAAAGGCAGGGGACGGAATAAGAAATAATTCTAAATTCTAGTGGGTTCCGGGAGGGTTGGTATTAACATTCACAGACGTACATAAGTTTGGAGTGGGAGGGAACACATTCTTCCTCTACACCCAAGTGGTCTAAACTTTCACTCTCTCAAAGTCAAGGGCATCTATGAGGCCCAGGTGAACACTCTGTCTGTTCTGATAGACACTGTCAGGACTTATGATTGGCTTCAAACTGCTTAGCACTTGAAAATTGCTGGCTGATTAACATTTGGTTTTGGCCCCTGAAGCAGTTGGCTTACTTATTAGTATTTTTTTTTTTTTTTTGGAGAGGTTTTCACTATAGGGCGCGTGCGCTCACCAGACAGACAGAGAGAGACAGAGAGACAGAAAGCGAGAAATCACCCCCCAGGGGGGATGGTCACGCTGCAATTCCTTCTCCTCCATTCTCCTTTTGGGATCTTGGGCACGCAGGCACACGCGCCCGGCATGAGTTTTAAGCCACTGGGTCCGGGACACGAACCGCGGTCGACTACGTGGGAGTCCAGCGACATAGCCATTATGCTAGCTGTTGGTTCCCACTTATTAGTATTTTTGAACAACACTGTTTTAAGTCCTGTGATGGGCTGAGTATTTATGCCTCTTCTAATTCACATGCTGAGGTCCTAACCCCCAATGTGACTCTATTTGGAGATGGGGCCCACAGGAGGTAATTAAGATTGAAGAGGTCATAAAGGTGAGGCTCTGACTCAAGAGGATTTGTGTCCTTACAAGAAGGGACCCTAGAGAGATCCCTCTTTGCCTGCACAC
Source organism: Tupaia belangeri chinensis (assembly GCF_000334495.1). NCBI lineage: Eukaryota > Metazoa > Chordata > Mammalia > Scandentia > Tupaiidae > Tupaia > Tupaia belangeri. The sequence goes on along the minus strand of NW_006159534.1, from coordinate 6,826,584 downwards.
AAGTAGGCCACGTGAGTGCACAGCAAGAAAGCAGCCATCTACAAGCCAGAAAGAAAGCCCCCACCAGAAACTCCATTGGCTGGACTTTGATCTTGGACTTCTAGACTCCACAATCATGACAATTTACGTGGTTTAAGCCACCTAGAATGTGGTATTTTTTTTTTAAATGGCCACTGAGCAGACTTATACAGGTACTTAATTTTTATTGAGTTGTCACTAATTAATTTGTTGACCTGACCTAGACGGATTGGTGCTGAGAGTATCATGGCTGTCCTAGTCTGTCCTGTTGCTAATAACAAATACCTGAATTTGGATAACTTCTAAAGAATCGAAGTTTATTCAGTTCACAGTTTGGCAGTTTGAAGTCCAGGAGCCTTGTCTACTGAGGATGCTCTTGCTCACAGATATCAGGGAGGAGGGCAGAAGCTTGAGCAGAGCAGAGCAGGTCTCCTGTTTCATTTCCTCTGTTTATAAGCCCATGCGGGCCCCATACTCATGCCTCATCACTTTCCAAAGGCTCCATCTTTTAACCCCATAGTCAGATTAAGTAAGTCTCTATTCTCAATACTATATTGTTACAATGGCTCACAATTATTATTTTTTTTTTTTGAGAGGTTTTTGCTATAGGGTGCATGTGCTCGTTAGAAAGATAGAGAGAGAGACAGACAGAAAACGAAAAATCACCCCCAGGGGGGATGGCCATGCCACAATCCCTTCTCCTCCATTCTCCTCTAAGGATCTTGGGCACTCACATGCACCCGGCATGAGTTTAAGCCACCAGGTCCAGGACTCGAACCACAGTTGACTACATGAGAATTCAGTGATGTAGACATTACGCTATCTGCTGGTTCCTGTGGTTAACCAAATTTTAATGCATGAATTTGGGGGAGACACACTCCAACCACGGAAATTACTTTAAGAGATTTAGTTTTTACATTTATGAGATAAAATTTGACTGTATTTGATAAACTACTGCTTTTAGCCTATGTGCTGCAGTTTTTGAGATATCATTTTTTTGACCTGTAGTTCTCTAATTTATTTTTTTTTTTTTTTACTGTTTCTTGCATGAGAGGGAGGGAGACAGTAAGAGAGCAACAGAAAGACACACACATAGAGAGAGAGAGACAGAGAGAGAGAGACAGAGAGAGTCACCGTCACCCTTAGCAGAGTCCACATGCCAGGATCCATTCTAGTCTCAGTTGACCCAGCTCATGGGCACATGCATACCCAGTGTGTTCAGAAAGGTTCTGGAACATGAACAGGACCCTTCCCATGTGGTCCAGTTGTGGGACCACTGCACCCCTGTCTGCCTCCTCCATTTACTTAATGAGACACTTCTGTTCAAGATCTCCTCATCTCACCCCTGCCCTTTGCAGGCACTGGCTTAGCTTGTTTCTCTTCACAACTACTGCGTGACTCTCACTGTCTCAGAGACAATTTGGGACTCAAACAGATTTGAACTGCAAAGGATGATGGTCCTTAAAAGACTGGTCTATTTGCCAAAGCAGGTATATAGATATCTGTGTAAGATTTATCTGAGGAACTTAGCAAATAAAGGTTCCCGGGCTTCACTCATGGAGACCGACTCCATGGGTCTGGAGTGAAGCTGAGAAATCTGTGCTTTTCCGCTTTCCTGGTGTTCCTGATAGGCAGCCAGATTTGAGAGCTAATCACCACTTCCGAGATCCCCATTATCTCCACAGCTGTGGACGAGGAATGCAATGTCTCTTTTTTCCCTGTCAGAACATGGAAACTGCCCTTGCCAAGGTTGCTGATGACCTCCAGGCAGCTTAATGCCCTCTACAAGGTGGTCTGAAATTGATCACCTAGGCTTAATTTCTACAACCAGTAACTGAGTTCAAGCCTTTGTCATTCTCTTCTGGATTATAGTAATGGACTCGAAATTCAGTCCCTCTCTGTGATGCTCTAGCCTGACTTCCACAGAGCCATAGCATGATTGAGTGGATTTCAGATTAAACAATGTCACTGTCGTAACATGGACTTTTCAGTTCCTAATGCCACCAGCATGCAGTCTGAGCATGGTGTGTCATATGAGGCTCTGTATGGCCCAGCCTCTCCAGGTCGTCTGTTATTCTTTATCCAGCTGTGCCATGCCCTGCGTGCATTCAGTACACTGTTTCATCCCCTGTGCACCAGCCAAACTTCTTTTTGAGAGGATTTTGCTATAGGGTACGTACGCTCACCAGAAAGAGACAGACAGGAAGAGAGAAATCACCTCCCAGGGGGATGGCCACACCACAACTCCTTCTCCTCCATTCTCCTCTCGAGATCTTGGGCATGCATGTGCACATGCCTGGCGTGAGTTTAAGCCACCCAGGTCCGGGACTTGTACCATGGTTGGCTACATGAGAGTTCAGCGACATAGCCATTACACCATCTGCTGGTCCCCAGACAAACTCTTCTTACCTTGCACGTGGGTCTCTTCTTTTCTTGGAAGCCTCAGCTGCCTCCTATACTCTCATCTCCCAGGATACCTGTTCTCTTCTGGGCATCCACGACTCTCTGAGCAATTCTCTAAGGTAATACTCTTGGGTGGTTAGAAAAGCCATGAAGTATTTTTTTCTATGCAAAAATATATGGCTTTTCTGATACTCCAATACATGATATCTGCTACTGCTAAATTATGAGTTTCTTGAAGGCACAGTCTTTTTATTTATCTTTACTTCTTCCACGTAGTTACTCCTGAATAAATAATGAATGAATCAAAAGTGTAAAAGGGAGGTTGCAGCCTTCAAAGTATCTCAATTACCTGCAAAATACAACGTCTGTTGTACATCTACTCTGTGACAGGCAATGTCTTGGGCAGCAGAATGACATTAATAAGGAGAAAAACCCACACTTCTTGTCGTTGGAGATTGCAGCCCAGGGAAGAGACGTACAATAACCAAATGGAGAATGTATGAATCAAACGAATGCCATGACAAAAATGATTGGGATAGAGAGACCGAACAAGACAGAAAGGGACACATTTATAGGTTAGTCAGGGAAGCCTGTCTAATCGGATGACATTTCAGCTGGAGGACAAGGAGTCAGCTATTGGAAGAGTCGGGAAAATGCAGTCCTTGGTAAGAGGACCCATGCATGCTGAGACTCTGAGGCATCAGAGTTCCACGTGTTGGAAGAACTTTAAGAGACTCATTAATGTCTCTAGAGTTCAGTGGAGGGGGACAGTTGGGGACGGAGGTAGTGCGGTAAGGGATGGTGGCAGAGAGAAGTTAGGCTTTGTCAGTGCCAGAAATAGTTTAGACTGGGTCCAGAGTGCTGTGGCAAGTAACTGAAAGAAGCATTTTAATCAAGGGGTGATATCATCTGAGTTACATGCTAGAATGAACCCTCTAGGTCAGTTCTGTTCTAGGCAGAGGTCACCACCCCTCACAGCCATCAAACCTAATGGTACCGAGAACTGGAATTATCCATTTTAATTTAATTACTTTAAACTATATTTATTTATTTTGAGAGATTTTTGCTATAGGGTGTGTACACTCTCCAGAGAGACAGGCAGAGGGACAGAAAGCAAGAAATCAACCCCCCGGGGTGGGGGGATGGCCACACTGCAATCCCTTCTCCTCTACTCTCTTGGGATTTTGGGCATGCATGCACATGTGCCAGTGTGAGGTTGTGTTTTTTTTTTTTTTTTTTTTTAGTGGTTTTTGCTATTGGGTGTGTGCACTTACCAAAAAGAGTCAGAGAAACAGAAAATGAGAAATCACTCTCCAGGGGGGATGGCCGCACTGCAATCACTTCTTGGGATCTTGGGCATGCACGCACACGTGCCTGGTGTGAGTTTAAGCCACTGGGTCTGGGACTCGAACCGTGGTCGACTACATGGGA
>NW_006159534.1:6821741-6822693 GCF_000334495.1 Tupaia belangeri chinensis | reverse complement strand
CTATTGCTGTGCCCTTTTTTTTTTTTTTTTTTTTTTTTTTTTTAAGTTTTTGTTATAGGGCTGGTGTGCTTGCCAGAGATAGAGACAGAAAGTGAGAAATCACCCCACCAGGGATGAAGGTCATGCCACAATTCCTTTTCCTCTGTTCTTCTCTTGGGATTTTGGGTATGCACATACATGTGTCCGGTGTGAGTTTTAAGGTTCCAGGTTCAGGACTCAAACAATGGTCTGCCACGTTTGAGTTCAGCGCCTTAACCACTGTGCCATCTGCTGGCCCCCAAACCTCTGTTTTTGTTTGGCTATATTTATTGTGAAAGTGTCATCTTGTGGCTTGATTTGTTTTCTAACTTCTTTCCTTAAAAAATGTCTAAGGCAAATATTTGTAAATAGTGTTTCCCTACTGATTTGCATTATTAGAAATGCTTTCATTTTTAGTTTTGCTTGTGAAAGGTTTCTCAATCTTAATTTTTCTATAATTGTATAGTTGGGAGTTTCTAATTAGTGAGAATCTTTTTATGAGGCTAAATTATTTTGTGATGAAATTAGCAGTTATTCCTTAATGTGCCTTTTAAAATACAGACTTATTTAAAATCTGGCAGGTTTGCTTAATTGGAAAGAAATATTCTTCTAACTCATAAGTGGTTAACTATTTTCCTTGCAAATAAAATAATTTTTAAATATAAGTCTATTTATATCCTGCTCTCTGGCAAAGGACTTGAAGTAGCCTTGTATAAATCACATTAATTCATTTATTCACTCACTATTTTTTAAAGAGGTTTATGCCTTAAGGTGTGTTCATTCTCTGCAGAAAGAGAGAGACAGAGACAGAGGGAAAGGGAGAAATCACCTCCCAGGAGGGATGGCCAATCACAGTCTCTTCTCCTCCATTCTCATCTCAGGATCTTGGGCACGTGTGCGTATGTGCCTGTTGTGACTTTTTTTTTTTTTTTTT
>NW_006159534.1:6807840-6821708 GCF_000334495.1 Tupaia belangeri chinensis | reverse complement strand
AGCCAGACAGAGAGAGACATAGAGACAGAAAGCGAGAAATCACCCCCCAGGGGGGATGGTCACGCCGCAATCCCTTCTCCTCCATTCTCCTCTCAGCATCTTGGGCACGCACAAACATGTGTCTGGCATGAGTTTAAGCCACTGGGTCTGGGACTCAAACCACGGTTGACTACATGGGAGTCCAGCGATTATGCCAACTATTGTTCCCTGTTTTGCCACATTTTTAGATGCATGTTGAGATTTCAACTTAATTGTTCATACCTTTACTAAAAGAGTTATCATCATCTTCCCCAAATAGATCATTTCTTATAATATTGATGGGCTTTTCTGTTCTCTTAATCTTTTTTTTTTTTTTAAAAGAGATTTTTTTGCTATAGGGTGCATATGCTGGTCAGAGAGACAGAAACAGAAACCAAGAAATCACTCCCCAGGGGTAACGACCACTCCGCAATCCCTTCTCCTCCATTCTCCTTTTTGGATTTTGGGCACGCATGCACATGTGCCCGGTGTGTTTTAAGCTGCTGGATCTGGGACTCAAACGGTGGTCAGCTATGTGGGAGTCTAGTGATATAACCATTGCTCCATCCATTGGTCCAATTAATCTTAAATTGTCATATTTTCTTCATTTTCCTCTCCCTGCATCTACTTGATTTTGTGGGTTCTATTTGAGTGCTGCCTTTGCTCTCTGTTCATTTAAATGTTTTTTTAAAAAATTGTTATTTTTTAAATTTTTTTTATCTCTGTTGCTGTCATCCTGGTTTGGAGCTTACTTTCCTCTTGCCTGATCCATTGCAACAGCTTGTTTAACAGTATTAGTTCTTCGGTGTCAACCTCCATCCACATCATCCGAAACACTCTTGCCAGAGGCTTCTTAAAGAAAAACTCCAATGACTCCTTTTTTCTGAGAAAGGAAGTCCTTCCTTCTTGGCATAACATTTAAAGCTTCTTGTTATCTGAGCACCAACCTCTTTCTAGTGTAACCTTCCCTTCCTCTTACCCACTCTCCATGGGTACCATTCTCCGACGGTCCTTGTCCTTCCTCTCTTGGTATCATTACTCGTACCTAGAGTACTTTTATTCTTCCTCCTCCTCCCATTTCAATTTGATTAATCAAATCTTTCCTGAGTGCTTGCTATATACCTCAAGATTGTGCTTGCTATTGTGGAAATGATTACCCTTCCCTCAAATATCTCACAAATGTGAGATTTTGAAAAATTGGTAAGTCAGATTACTTATTAATTCATCTTCTTTTTTTTATTGAACAATTTATTTTTTAAAAGTTTTTTGCCGTAGGGCATGTGCACCAGAGAGGGACAGAGAGGGACAGTGAGAGAGAAAGTGAGAAATCACCCCCCAGGAGGGGTGCCATATCACGATCCATTCTCCTCCTGGGATTTTGGGCACACATGCCTCGTGTGATTTTCACGCCACCAGGACTGGGACTCAAACTGTGGTGGGCCATGTTGGAGTCTAGAGATGTAACCATTACATCACCTGCTGGCCTGCTTCCTTTTCTACTTTCCCAGCTTGAATAAATTTTACTTTAAAAAAGGCAAAAAACCAACTGTCCCTGTACTTTTTCTTTTTTTTTTTTATTACCTAACATTCATTCCCTGAGCATCATCACAACATACTAAATGTGGTTTCCCATCTGGGATAAACTGCATAGTGGCTTAATCAAGCATGTTATCATCAATAATATTCCATTTCTACTTTCATACATATGTATACATATATATATATATATGTTTTTTATCCTATGTTTGACCCTCTGCCCTTTCCCCCTCACCCATTACACTATCTCTGCTATGTATAGTTGTCTTCCAGAGGAGTTATTGGAAATGTGATACATGCAAGTAAAGGGAGAGGGGCCACGAATTTAAAGTTTTTAATAATAGGGAACATAGATTCCATTCAAGGTTAGATCAAGGGTGGGTCTCGTGCAGTTCTGCAATTGTAGGTGAGTCTCCATGGAATACAGTTTTAGGAAAGCGGTTCTGGTAATATCTGGCTTCCTTAAGAATGGTAGAGTAGTTCTTGTTTTTCCCTGAGGTAATGCAGGGCTGGTAACCATCATCTTCTCACTGTCCATAGGTAGAGAAAATCCTCCTATACAATATATTTCTCAATTGGTTTAAGACAGCTGAAGTTTCTTTCTGTTGCTTATAGTTGTAAGTTCTTAATCCTTGTTTTCGGCTTCAGTTTGCCGGCGGCCACGTGCAGGCGCAGGCCCGGCGGCCACACTCAGGCCCGGCGGACACGCGCAGGGGTGGGGGGTGCACACGCAGGCCCGGGGGCCACGTGGTGGCCCGGAGGCCACATGCCAGCCCAGTAGAGGCAGCGGAACGCGGAGCAGAGCCCCGGCTGCGCAGGGCCCAGGGGGGCTGCGCAGGGCCCAGGGGGCCACTGTCCTGTACTTTTCAAATAGTGCTATGGATATCCTAAATATTAATTATTATTTTATGAACTCCATTATGTTTTAAGCTTCTCTACATCACATTATCTGCCTCCTTAGGTCCAGAGGCATTCCACATGATAACTTTCCCACGGGAGGTGTTGAGTCATTTTTGGAAGAGTTGTATATATGGTCCGGTAGCTGGGAAGACTCAGGGATCATGAGTAGATGTCATGGCCAAAACACACATACGCAGTGGCCCTTTTAGGGTCTCGTTTTAAAAAGTGTTTTTAGGTTTTATTTTAGCAGCTTAGGTGTATGTAAGGTTCTAATATAGGCCAAATGTTTCCAGACTTTTGGGCGATGAGTGATGGCACATGGAGCACGGCCTTTGCAGTCAACAGGACCCACATAAGATGAGAGTCTGGACCAGGCAGAGCCAGGAGGTGGGCCTCGGGGCAGGTCTTCCTGGAGGAGAGAGGAGCTGACGGTCAGGCTTTGAGTAGATTTGAAGCAAAACCATATCTATGTGAGAAGTGGTTGCTTTTGAAATTTTATATACATATATATATATACACACACACACATATGTATACACACATACATATAATTGCACATAGATACATGTATATATGTATTAATGTATACATACATGTATATATACATATGTGCACAATGCATATGCATGTATGTATATGCATGTCACATATATGAATATATGATTACATGTATAGATACATGCACACACAGTGTGTATGCTTCAAACCTCAAACATTTGTGGTATAAGAGAAATCACATCTGCATTGGGTAATATTCCTGGTTCCTCGAGTTGCTGATTTTTCTGCTGGTGGGAGGCTAAGTAACATGTCGTGGAGAGACACAGGGCACCAGGATTTCCTTTCAGATAGTAATCCTATACCAGGAGTAAGTGTGCCAGACTACTTTTTATATGTTCGTATTATCACTCGTAAATCTTTCTGCTTTTCTTTTGGATCTACTTATAGTTAAACCTAACCTATTATTGAAATAACATATACATATTTGTTGTCCACTTGGAAATTATTAATAGACCCCAAGTTTACATACTCGTGTGTTAAAGGGCATCCCTGTTATCTTAGTATTTGGCATTTTTGGATTGTACTTGAGTGGGACCTTTGATCATCTATCACATATATGTGTTCAGATGTCTGAATACACCATAACCTACCAATTTTAATCTATCAAAGATTCCACAGTTTTTAAATATCTATTTTAACTTTATTATTTTTTAATTTGACCAGAGAGAGAGAGAGATTAAGAGAGGGAAAGTGAGAAAGCAATTCACCAGGTCGGGGACTTGAACCACATTCAGCCACGTGGGAGACCAGGCTGGGGGGCCATGCCCCTTACCCCCCCCCCCCCCTGCCAGCCCCCACTCCCCGGTTTTTTTTTTTTAAAGAATTATTTAATTTTTTTATTATCTTTTTTTTTGAGAGAGATACTTTTGCTCCAGGGCTTGTGCTCTTGCCAGAGAGAGAGAGAGAGAGAGAGAGACATATGTACAGAAAGGCCATCCCCCATCCATGCTACTATCTCTTCTTTTCGGATTTTGGGCATGCATGCATATGCACTCTGTATGAGTTTTAAGCTGCCAGGTCCAGGACTTGACCTGTGGTCGACTACATGGGAGTTCAACGATATAATCATTATGCCATCTGTTGGTCCCTATTATCATTGTTTTTTAATTTGAACAGAGAGAGACAGAGACAGAGAGAGAGAAAGGGTAAGTAAGAAAGCAAGCCCCCAACCATGGATGCCAGGGACAATGGGGGAGGAGGATGGGACATAGCAGAGGGTGGGGGATGGGGAATCAAGAATGGCAAAACAAAAGGCAAGGTATGCAGGACATAAGAATTGGAAAATTATTTGCTGAGAACATGTATGTTGATGTGCTTGATTGAGTCAATGCACAGTGTATTTTGGATGGAAAATTCATTTGTGTGTTGTGATGGTGTATAGTGAATTAATGTAGAAAATGAATAAAACTCGAGACCAGAGTGATTAGAACCAATGAAATCAGACACCACTGTAAGATTCTGAAAATACTGTGAAAATAATTAGAAGGCTATTAGACTGAGGCAGCTCTAGGCCCTGAGTTGTTACATAAGCAAACCCAAACCGAACTCAGTGTAAATGATCATGTCTCAGGGAAGCAAAAATTAAATTCTACCAGTCAGAAGCCACTCAGTACCATCTCACTAGAGGCTTTAAGGCTGCTGTTCCACTTCAGCCAATCAAGGTTTTCTTTGCTTTGGTTTCACATGTTCCTTACAAATATTTTCCCCTCTCAGTCCTTTTGTGAAGCCCTGGATGACTTGTGTTCTGATGATGCACAATTTATAAATCACTATTCAATAAACTATAAAATTTTAATATTAAAAAAAAAAAAAAGAAAAGAAAGCAAGCCCCCAGGTCTAGTACTGAAAATGCAGTTGACCATGTGGGAGTCCAGCACCTTAACTACCATGCTACCTGCTAGCCCCAGATTCCACAGTTTTAAGATGTGACACTACTGGGCCAGCAGGTGGCATTATGGTTAAGGTACTGGACTCTCACGTGGCCAACAGCTGTTTGAGTCCAGGACCTGGCAACTTGAGAATTATACCCAGAGCATCTGCATGCATGCCCAAAATCCAAAGAGGAGAATGAAAGAGGGGGCATTGCAGTGTAGCCATCCCCCAGGAGGAGATTTTTCACTTTCCCTCCCACTGTCTCTCTCTCTGATAACAGACAGATGCTATGGCAAAAACCTAAAAAATTAAAATAGAAACTATCCTTAAAAAGTAGAAAAGATGCAACATTATTTTTATATAGTTAGGAAAGGAAACACAAGTTAGTGCTAATTAAATTAAGACACAATATTTTATCACTGAGGATTTTTGTTTCATACTTACTGGAAAAGCTCCTAGCCTTTACAAATGGATTTTTATCATATGTTGCTCTTATGCATCCAACAACTGCGAGATGTAAATAAAATAAGCTGGCAAATTAGTCCTGACATTCCTTCATGTCAGTGTCTGACCCAAGAATTTCTCTTCAGGTCCTGATCGATGTCTGTATTTTTCCACCCAGTGTCATCTCCCATGCTATGAAGAATGCTGGTGGTGAAACATGTCTTAAACCAGGTGCTTCTTGCTTAGCTTAAGGGTCTCTTAGGGTTAGCCCCTCCCTCCCTGGAGAGGTTGCTGAGAGGTGTCCCTGAGAACAGCTGCTGGCATCCCAGGCATCCATGCCTCTTGGCTTGATCTACTCAGGCCAAGGGGCAGAGACTGAATAGCCCTGAAGTACTTGGTACCAAGCCAAGTGATTTTTCCTGTTTTCAATCTCAACGCTGCTATGTGCACATTGCGTGAATGAGTGGAAATTTTTGAGCAAGAAATAGCTTCATGCCAGATCTTTTTGAAATGCTCAAATCCACCTATTTAATGGCATCTCCACAGTCAGGCATAATTGAGTTAGAGATGTCATAACTTAGGCAATTTTTTTTTTTTTCAGGCAGAAAGAAAGAATTAGCTCTCTTCTAAGTTAGTACTTTTTGGTAACTCTGGCTTGCTTTGTTAGCAAGCGGCATTTTCTCTCTATTGAAAAAGCGTAATTTTTTATTTTCTCTCTTACATCGGCAGAGCTGTTGCACAGTGTGAGAAGGAATAAAAGATGTTTTTTTGGTGTACTTTGTACAAGTTCTTAAACTGTAATTGCAGGGGTAATTGCACTTGCGTGTGCTTTTTGAAGGCTGCGTCTGAACATTATATGTTTGGTCTTTTGGAGAAAACCGTTGTGTGAATGCTTTTAGGCACAAATGATTGCTTTCCCCTCAGAATTATGTAAAACACCTGGCACATAGCCCACATGCCATTTCCTTTGCCCTCCACATGCCTGAGAAACTCGTCGGCTTGCTCAGAGCTTGGCCACATAGCGTCTTAGCAGAGATCAGACCTCCCCGTGCTTCCTAGCATGAGGTTTTCACTCTTGCTCAAGTCCGTCTCCTCAGGGGCTTTCCCTCCAAGGGAGCTGGTTGTGATACCTGTCAGTTGTAGCTGATTGTAGAATTGTGCTGTTCTACCCCAGAATTCCTCTCCTCTAATTTTACTGATCATGGTTTTCCTGTACGCCTAGCTACATACAAACTTAAACTCTTTTTTTTTTGGAGAGATTTTCACTGTAGGGTGCGTGCACTCGCCAGACAGACAGAGAGAGACATAGAGACAGAAAGCGAGAAATCACCCCCCCAGGGGGGATGGTCACGCCGCAATCCCTTCTCCTCCATTCTCCTCTCAGGATCTTGGGCATGCACGCACACGCGCCCGGCGTGAGTTTTAAGCCACCGGGTCCGGGACACAAACCGCGGTCGACTACGTTGGAGTCCAGCGACATAGCCATTACGCTAAATGCTGGTTCCCCCGATCAAATTTGATAATATTTGTAAAAGCATATTATAAACTGTAAGGTGTTACAGAAATTGTTACTCATTTGCTGTTATTAAGACTGAAGGAGCAGAGTAACCATAGCAAGGAGGACCAGAATCATCCCATAATTCCTCCTAGGCCCTAAGTCTTGTTTTTGGTGTTGTAAAGATACCTGTTCAGCTCTGGTAGCTCACGTGTTCTGTTGTATTGGGTTGCTGGAAAAGACATGACACAATTTCACATAGAAAATCATAGGAAAAAGCACATTATGACTTTTCTGACTACCAAATAGTTTTCAGATAGGTTTAAATATTTAGAACATAAGATGGTGTCAATTCTTTAAGAAGTCGTGTTGGGTCATGTAAAATGAACTCTTGAACGTGTTTCACTTTCTCATCTATAACATGGTATTTTCCAGAATGGATATGAGCATCTGTTGTTGTTTTCTAATGAATTTGGAGGGCTCAGCGTGATGCCTGGTCTGTGGTACATACTCGTTCTTCATGCATATTGACTATAAAGTATTACTATTATTTAAAAAATGATCTAAAACCCCATATTCAATAGATATTTATTGAATACCTTTTATGTGTCAGGCATTTTTATTTTTTTCAAAGAATTATTTATTTAGTTTATCATTATTTTTAATTTATACAGAGAGACAGAGAGAGAGAGAAAGAGAAAGTCGTCAGGTCAAGGATTTGAACTGTGGTCAGCCATGTGGGAGTCTAACACCTTAACCACCATGCCATCTGTCAGCCACCAGGAATTTTTCTTTTCTTTTCTTCTTTTTTTTGGGAGAGATTTTTGCTATAGGGCGCATGCGCTGCCAGACAGACAGACAGAGACAGACAGAAAGCGAGAAATCACCCCCACCCCAGGGGGGATGGCCATGCTGCAATCCCTTCTCCTCCATTCTCCTCTCAGGATCTTGGGCACGCACACGTGCCCGGCGTGAGTTTTAAGCCACCGGGTCCGGGACACGAACTGCGGTTGACTACGTGGGAGTCCAGTGACATAGCCATTACCTAACTGCTAGTCCCAACCAGGCATTTTTCTAAAAGCTAGAGAACAGAGTCCAGAAAGCAAACAAAAGTTCCTGCCCATAGGGAAGTTAAACTCTGAGGCAATGGATAGGCTATAAACATGATAAATAAGTAAATTATCTGGTAGTTTCTGAGATGATTTTAACTATGGACCAAGAGAAGGAAAAGCGAGGCTGAGGATTAGGTGTGTCCACTGGGGAAGAGGTGAGATTTAAAAAGGACTTGTGGGAGATCACAGCATTAACTGGGCTTCCTCCCCTTCATCAAGTGTTGGCATTTCAAATGGCAAGATCAATTACTTAGGTTGGGAGAAAATAGTGTGAAATTAACGCAACGCGTAGTGTTTGCAGTGAGAAGTAGACATCTCTTAAAGAAGTATTCAGCTCTTTTTGTCTTAATCAGCAGACATAAAACTTGTGAAAGATTGTGTATTTTTTCTTTTTTCCCAATGATAAGAAAACACTGTTTTATCTTTTTTTCTCATTGACAATAAAATAAGCATTCCTACTGATTCTCCCAAATATTTTCTTTGGTGCTATTCCCTTTACTTACTAATGGCCTTAGTTATAATCCAAACAAGAGGCACATTTATGTTAAGTTTCTCATTATATGACATCAGTACTGTGAGTGATTTCAAAAGTAAGAGTTGCTAATTTCTTCTGAGTGTCACTTGACCCATAGAAAAGAATGTGAGAGGGACTCGTGCCAAAGCCAAAGCATCTCTTAAAGTTTATTACTTTTTTTCTTTTTTAATTGTTTTTGAGAGATTTTTGCTATAGGGTGCATGCACTCATCAGAATGACAGAGAGAAACAGAGAGACAGAAAGTGAGAAATCACCCCCCTGGGGGATGGCCATGCCTCGATCCCTTCTCTTCCATTTAGTGAAGACAATCCTTTTCCTGGAACTTGTTTGAAAACTTACTGTAATGCGTACTACATTTTTTTAATTACTAATCAAAGATGGCAGATTTTCTGTATTTTAAAATTAGTTGTCACATGGACCAGCAGGTGGCATGGTGGTTAAGGCTCTGGACACTCCCACATGGCCAACCATGGTTCAAGTCCTGGACCTGGTGGCTTGCTTTCTCACTTTCTCTCTCTCTCTCTATGTCCCTCTGGTCAAATTAAAAATGAATAAATAAACTTAAATAAATCTTTAAAAAAATTAGTTGTCACATATACGTACACACACACACACACACACACACACAAACACGTTTTCAGATATTTAGGTTTTCAGATATTAGAATTTGGTATCACTAGTATAGGTACACACACGTATACAGATATCTAGGTATGTATACAAGTACGCATGCATATTTTACTGATTAAGTTGGTATAATTAATCTCTTAATTATCTGAAAGAATTGGAAAACCAGATGTTTTAAAGTTTACTTATTTTATTTCTTTCATATATTTATTCAGTAACTGCTGGAATTAATTATTGCTTTGTTTGAATAGTATGTGCTTAAGTTACTTAAAAAGTTTAAAAAGTTTTATTTCTTTTTAATATGCGAAAGTATTATTTCTTAGGACCAATAAATGGCATAAGGGATACGTCACTGGACTCCCACATAATTGACTGCTGTTTGAGTCCCAGACCTGGAAGCTTAAAACATGCCAGGTGTGTTTGCATGCATGCACAAAATCCCGAGAGGATAATGGAGGAGAGGGAATTGCCATGTGGCCATCTCCCCTGGGGGGTGATTTCTCACTTCTCTCTCTCTGGCGAGCACACACACTCTAAACTAAAAATCTCTCTCTAAAAAAAAAAGAAAAAAAAAGTATTATGTCTTTGGAATAAGTGTGCAATTATACCTTTTCTGCTCAGTTGAACTATTAGTATCTCTTTCTAATTTAAGTTGGGGGCTGGTAGGTGGCGTGGTGGTTAAGGATGCTGGATTCTCACACGGGAAACCATGGTTCAAGTCCTGGATCTGATGGCTTGCTTTTTCACTTTCTCTGTCTGTCTCTCTCTGTCCCCCCCTCTCTGGTCAAATTAAAAATAAGTAAAGTTAAATAAAATAATTCTAAAAAAAAGAGAAAAGTTGGAATATAGGATGTGAAAATGAAACCTATGTAAGTTATATTTTGCTTCCGAAGGAGTAAACCAAATACTTTCTGATGGTGTATTGTACTGCAGAGTTCAAGGGCCGTGATCTGAGCCTGAACACCATGGATTTAAATCCTGCCTTGTCACTTACTAGTTGGGCAAGTTATTTCGCCTCTCAGCTTCATTCCCTTCATCTGTGAAGTGAAAATAATAATAATAATACCTACTTTATAAGATTTATTTGAGGATTTAATAAGTCAGTATTTGTAAAGCACTTAGAACAGTGCTTAAGAAATAGATAGAAAAGTAAATACCAAGAGCCAGCAGGTGGTGTGGTGGTGAAGGCGATGGATTTCCAGATGACTGACTGCAGTTTGAGCCCTGGAGCAGGCGGCCTGAGAAATCACAGCAGGCACGTGTTTGTGGGTGACCAGAATTCCGAGAGAAGAATGGAGGAGAAGGGGTTGTGGTGTGGTCATCCCCCCGGGGGTGGGGGAGTGATTTCTCATTTTCCCTCTCTCCATCTCTCTCTGTCTCTCTCTTGCATGCCCCCTATGCCAAAAACCTAAAAAGACAAAACAAAACAATCATTATAAATCTAAAAGAGTCCTTGTCTTTTAAAGATATATACTTAAGTTTCTATTGGTGAAATACTGTGATATCCAGAATTTATTAGAAAATAACCTGATAAAAGAGTGAGACGTGGAAGTGGAGGAAAAAAATAGATGAAACAAGATCGTCCATGGCTAAATACTGTCAAAGTCAGAGGTACAGATGGATTAGTGACACTACTTGATCTACTTTTATATAAACTTGAAAATTTCTACATAAAGACAGAACAAAAAAAGGATGGTTTAATCCTTTCAATGTTCATTTCTTCTGTTAAATCATTATCCAGAACTGGCATATCATTTCTGTCTGTTTGTTTTTAAGATAGATTTCTACTATAGGGTGTGTGTGCTCACCAGAGAGAGAGAGAAACCTTCCAGGGGTGATGGCCACACCATTCTCCTTTTGGGATTTTTGGGTGGGTACACTCACATATGTGCCCAGGATGCCTTTTTTTTTTTTTTTGAAGAGAAGTTTTTGCTATAGGGTGCACATGTGCTCACCGAAAAGACAGAGGACAAAGACACTCAAAGTGAGAACTCACCCTAGGGGGGATGGCCATGCTGCAATCCCTTTTCCTTCACTTGGGATTTTGGGCATTAAACCATTATCTAAAACTGGCATATCATGTGTGTGGCATGTGTGCCCAGCATGTGTGTGTGTGTGTGTGTGTGTGTGTGTTTCGAAGAGAGGTTTTTGCTATAGGGCATGTTGGCTAGCCAGAAAGAGAGACAAAAAGCAAGCTCACCCCCCAGGTGGGACGGCCATGCTGCAATTCCTTCTCCTCCATTCTCCTCTTAGGATCTTGGGGATGCACACACACATGCACCGGGTGTGAGTTTAAGCTGCCAGGTCCAGGACTTAAACTGGGATCAACTACGAGAGTCCAGTTGCATAACCGTACGCCACCTGCTGGTTGCTGTTTGTTTGTTTTTGGTGTGGTTCAAATGCCACCTTGTGTGAAGCCATACTTGAAAGTCCCAACCTCTCCTCTCTGACTCACGTCGTCTCTGGCCCTTCCCGGGCATGTGTACACGTGGCATGGCTTTGTACTTACATGAGTGTCAGCGTCTTCCGGGCTGAAGCTCCATGTGGGCTGGATTCATCTTTGTAACTCTCTCAGCAAACTTCTTGCACGCAGTGTGCATCAAACCTTTGTTGAACAAATGGCATTTGTAGTCTAGAAAGAGCACAGAAAACCTTTGTGTAGCAGTTATTACTAAAGTACTGGGGTTTTGGATGAAAGATTGTTATTCAGATTTGGTAATGGTAGTTCCAAATAGAAATGCTTGTGACTTTGTATTGAAATATTTTTGCTGTTTGGGGCATTTCTTCTTATATTTTCATGGACTTTGTTTAGAAAGTGAATGCTGTTCCAAGTGATTACCTGAGTTATAAAACATCTATCTGATTCTAGCATATTGAAAATATGCACATGAGTAATGCTTGTTTTCTATTTTATGGTTATAGACAGATTTTTTTTTTTTGAGAGGTTTTCATTATAGGGTGCGTGCACTCGCCAGATAGACAGAGACATAGAGACCGAAAGCGAGAAATCACTCCCCAGGGGGAATGGTCACGCCACAATCCCTTCTCCTCCATTCTTCTCTCGGGATCTTGGGCACGCACGCACACGCGCCCGGTGTGAGTTTTAAGCCACCGGGTCCGGGACACGAACCGCAGTCGACTACGTGGGAGTCCAGCGATATAGCCATTACGCTAACTGCTGGTTCCTGTAGACAGGAAGATTTTGAAACATGAACTCACACTATGCTTTTCATTTACAGAGTTTAATGATACAAAGAAAAGTATAGTATGAAAAAAAGTTAATGTTGAAAAACTTTAATCACAGACTTGTGCTTTGCTTCAGGATAGCTCCTGAAACCATAGAAATCATGGGACCAGCAGATGGCATGGTGGTTAAGGTGCTGGACACTCCCACATGGCCAACTGTGGTTCAAGTACCTGTCCTGGTGGCTTACTTTCTCACTTTCCCTCTCTCTCTCTGTGTACCTCTCTTTGGTCAAATTAAAATAAATGAATGAATAAATAAAATTAAATAATTAAAAAAAAAAAGAAATCAATCATTTTAGCCAGCCAGATTCCTCTATAACATAGGTGTAAGCTTGTCCTCTGGTATTGCCTTGGAACATCCTACGTCAATACACATTGTGGTAAGTTAAAGAATACTTTAAACCCAAGGATTTTATTTCTATGAACATATTCCTGAGTGAAATAATTTTATAAAGCGAAAGCATGACAGAGTGCATTGTTCAAGTCCTGGATGCACTGGGCTCGTGTGTAGGCAAAATAGCAGGAGGAGAGTGGAGGAGAAGGGGTTGCAGCATGGCCATCCCCACCTTGTGGTGGGGAAGATGATTTTATTTTTTGCATTGCTTAGAAAGGGAGGTGATTCTTTACAATATATCTTGTTCACTGACTTTATTGTGAAGCCGTAAAATCGGGCTATCCTGAGTTTCAATTCAATCTCTCTGCATTTTCATCCTTTATGTAGGCTTTCATTACTACCCAAGTAGTTAAAAGGTGATGCTAAAAGCAAAAAGAAGTGGCAAAGAATATAGGAAGTCTATAAACTAATTAGTTTCCTTTAAAAAAAAATGAGAGAGAGAGAGAGAGAGAGGTCAGGAATGGGCCTTAATTACCTGAGGCATTGTGGCCACGACTTTCTCACTGGCAGCTGAGAGCAAGACTCTGCCTTTGATTTTGTCCACTCCCTCTCCAATGTCACCCCGGTGACATGCTCCCATTAACCTAATCTCTTGACCTTTAGCTGTTGCACTGAAGCAATTGAATTTCTGAGCTGTAAATTGCCTCATTCATATCTGCAAAGTTGAAATCATGGTTAAGTTCTAGGCGGAGGATCTGATTATGAACAGACTGAAAGTGAGAGCGGGTGTTCTTTTGTGAGGATCTGCACTTGCTAAGCCATATTGTTTCATTTCTCACTTAGCGTTTCCCGCAGAATTAAGGACAGTGATTCTCAGCATAGCCATTTGTGACATGTCATGCTATCTTGACTGATACAGTTCTGAGAGGACTAAAAAGAAATGTTTCATTTAAAAATACGTCAGCCTTGGGACCAGCCGTTGGCGTAATGGCTATGTTGCTGAACTCCCATGTAGTTGACTGTGGTATGAGTCCCGGACCCAGTGGCTTAAACTCACACCAGGCGCATGTGTATGCGTGCTCAAGATCCTGAGAGGAGAGTGGAGGAGAAGGGATTGCAGCATGGCCATTCCCCTGGGAGGTGATTTCTCGCTTTCTGTCTCTCTGTCTCTCTCTGTCAGGCGAGCGCACC
>NW_006159534.1:6795455-6807821 GCF_000334495.1 Tupaia belangeri chinensis | reverse complement strand
ACGCCCCCCCCCCCCCCCCAAAAAAAAAAGTCAGTCTGGTTAGTGCGGTCAATAGGTGGTGCTATGGTGCTGGAAGTCACATGGCCGCCAGTTTGAATCCCTGGCTGGTCAGCCTGGAACATGCAAGGCACAAGTGCATGTGCCCAGGATGTTGAGGAATTGGAAGACTTGGGGAAAGGGGATAATGGCGTGAATGAGACTCTGTCAAGGATGTCCCTTCTCCCCCTGCTCTTTTGGGTGTGTGCACATATTATCATGAATTCAAATAAAAGTTGGTGAAGGCTAGTTAAAAAAAAAAAATGATACATGGAATGAGTAAGAAGAACAAAGAGTAGATATTAAAGATAAGATGTCTGGTAACTCTCCAAAATGAGAATTACTAACAGTTTGCAGAAACTTTAATGAAAAAAAGTTTTAACATAAATTGAAAAAAATAAAAAAGAATGTGAGAACTTTTCTCCCTTTAGTTCACAATCCCTTGGGATATCCCGAGACCTTATTTCCTAGTCCAAAGGCAATTAATAAAATCCTTTACACACATTGAATAATCAGAAAACATTTATTAGAATTTCTTTAATTTTTTAAAACAGATTTCTGAATCTGTTGAGCAATTGACTTTTTTACTTCTTGAATAGAATTGTAGGACTCTGCTAATGAAATATGCTTGTAACTGGAGCTGACTTCTCACAGATAGCAGAGAATTAGCATTCTAGCCCCTGTAGTTTAAGATCTGCAGAACTTCCTATTTCTGCCTCGACTTGTGTTAGGTGACAGAGATAAAAAGCAAGTTGTAATCTATTCCGTTGCTTTTCTGCATAGGTGTGAACCTAGACGGTTTCATTTATCACTAGTGAGAGCCATGACTTTATTTTCTTTCATATTATTATTATTATTATTATTATTAGTTTTTCCTATAGAACATGTGTACTTGCCAAAGAGAGAGACAGTGAGAAATCACCTCCCTGGGGGGATGGCCATGCCACAATCCCTTCTCCTTCAGTCTCCTCTCGGGATTTTGGGCACACCTGTGTATGCACCCAGCATGATTTTCAAACCACCAGGTCTAGAAATTTTGCCAAAAAGTGTGTGCTCTGGCTAGAGCAGAGTGAAAGCAAAGGAAAGTAAGAAAGCACCCCCAGTAATGTGTGGTCACGCTGAAATTCTTTCTCCTTTTGGGATCTTAGGCATGCAAGTGCATGTGCCTGGAGTGTTTCTCAAGCCCCTGGGTCTAGGACTTGAACTGCACATTTGGCCATGTGGAATCCAGTTGTCTTAAGCACCATGCCACAGGTTGGTCCTATATTATATTTCTTATATGGAAAGATACCTCATTAGTATGCCTAAGGAATAAAAAGACCATGTTAATTTCTAGAGGTACTTGATTACTGTTGACACCTTAGTCAAACAAATTTTTATATACCTCAGTGTCTCTGATCTTTAAAGTCAAGTTTTTTTTTTTTTTTTTTCCCATAATCAAGAAAACAGATATGTGAAAAAAACAGAAATACACATTAAGGGAAATTATCCAGCTAGTCAAATCCTCTGTCATGGGAAATTATTACGTTACTCCAGCCTTTATAGACATTTCCTAAAATCTTGACATAGAGCCCCCTGTCATTTCTGCCAGTGTGTCCAGTTGTGAGATAAGTTAGACGGATTTTATGCCGGAGCACTTACTCTAACAGCACATCCTCCTAGTTCAATCTGCTGCTCCCAAGTCAAAACTGATATTCGTTGGGCTTATATACTAGTTTGAATCCTCTGTGTTTTTCTACCCGTTCTCAGTCCAGCTAATATATGTACAGAATTGCCACATGAAAGGCACTGCTTGCTTCTTCCAACCCTTCTCCTTTGAACAACTCAAAGTTGTCGAGGACATCGTGATGTATTTTTCTGTTTTTCTATGCAGAAACGCTCTTGACTTTCTCAACAACCCAGTGGACTGTTCTTCCTTTGTTTCGGTTTTCAAATACCAAACCACCATGAGTTTGAGTGGAAAGTGACTTAGTGGAATAGCCATGTTGCCATGTTTGTTTGTTTGTTTTTTTGGCCATAGGGTGAATGCCCTGGCTGGAGAGAGACAGAGAGGGAAAGTGAGAAATCGCTCCCCGAAGAATGGCCACAGCAATCCCTCTCCTCTGTCCTCCAGCACCTTAACCACCACACCACCTGCTGGCCCCAGAGTAGCCTTTTTTTTTTTTTTTTAAATCTAAGGCTCCTTTCAGTGCTCAGAGAAAAGAACTGAGAATCAGATGATTTACTTTTATCAGGGCTATCTGCTGAATACTTAGATTAATTCAGATTACTTTGAATATCTAAAAGCATGGAAGTGTTTAGACAGTTGAGTATTTCCAAGTAAATTGTCTTAATATAGTATCACTTAGGAGTTAGTTGAAGATAATGGAAATCACTCTGCTATTTAAGGAAAGTAGAACAATAAAAATATTTACCGTAAGTAATTAGGCATTTACTAATCTAATCACTGGATGGATTGGAGGATTAGACTTCAAGCTGGGCCTCCAAGAATGGCTCCCAGGCCAGGCCCTGTGTCACAATGGTTAAGTGCCATGGAAAAAAAGTTGGATCCCACATGTCTGACTAGGGTTCAAGTTACAGCTCAGCAGCTTGAATAACCATGCTGGGAGTGCACCTGTGTCCAGGATCCTGATGGGATGGAGAATTGGAGGAAAAAGGATTACAGTATTTCCAGGCCCTATTGAGGGTTCTGTCTCTCTCTCTCTCATGTACATGCACTCTGGTATTAAAAAAAAAAAGTCTCCAGAAAGAAACCACTGAGTAATTGGTACTATTACATTTAGAGAACTGAGGACTCAGAAAGTCTGTGTGCCAGCTTCCTGTTTCAAAATTACTCCACCTTAACCATACTTGGGCATCATGAAGTAACTGTCATCTTCTGGAATATTCTCCCTTAGCTGTGTCTCAGGGATCAGACCACTGACAGCACTGTTAGCTATGGGGCTGTCTGTTGACTCTAGACCTGCATGAGCAAAAGTACATCTGAGTGCCACTTCTCCCGGTCTTGATTTGACCTTGAGTCCAGGTCTATGGAGGCCCTTTCACTGGAAATCAAAGCTGCATTGGATATGATAGATGCAAGGGATCTAGAAAATGAAGTTTTTAGTGTTCTAGTCTCTACAATATAGGAAGGCAAATAGGAACAGAAGTTGAGCCAGCTAGTCTGCCATATCTTCCATGTATTCTCTTACGGTATTCACTGTAATGGCTAGAATATAAACTTAGAATTTGGCTGATGAGGGCCAGCAGGTGCATAATGGTTGGGGCACTAGACTCCCCCTATATGGCGGACTGTGGTTTGAGTCTTTTTTTTTTCCTATTCAAACTCATTTTACTTTTTTTTTTTTGGAGTAGTTTTTGCTATAGGGCACCTGCAGTAGCCAGGAAGACAGAGAGAGACACAGTGAAAAATCACCCCTCTGGGGGGATGGGCATGCTGAAATTCCTTCTCCTCCATTCTCCTCTCGGGATCTTGGACACACACACACACACACACACACACACACACACACGTGCCTGGCGTGAGTTTAAGCCACCGGGTCAGGTACTCCAACTACAGTCGACTACATGGGAGTTCAGCGACATAGCCATTACACAACTGCTCATCCCTTTATTCCTTTTATTAAAGTCCAAGTTGCCATTTCATGGTCTCAATGAAAGAAAACTTGTTCAAATAAGGTAATACGTTATCATCATTATTTCCAGGGGATTGTTTACAATCAAGTAGAAACAGCAATAAATCCTCCAGAGGCCCATCCATGGGCTTTTATGCTTTGTCAAGATCCAGTTCCTCAGGAGTGGAGATGCCCAAGTCATTTCAAGTTGGCCTAAGTTCCTGGATGACATAGGTGTAGATTTCCTTATGTGGTCCTGCTTTGTTCTTAACAACCTCTAGGATGCGAACCACACTTGCAAAATCATTTAACCGGCTGCAAGTCCGCAAGGCGGCAGCATCAATGATTTTGGGTTCTGGAACCAGATGGTAGTCAACCAGCGTGTTCATCCCTTTACACAATTCGCAGACATCTAGGTCTGGCTTGTTGAACTATGTTACCCAGCGAGCATCAAATTCCTCATCTATTTCATGTGACCCATGAGAGTAGCAGTGACCTGCCCGGATAGCCGCGGGTCGGGGGGTCAAGGCGCAGGGCAGGAGGTTCGGAGGGCGGGCCTGGGCGGCTGCCGCCAGGGCACAACTGCAGAGAGCCGCACCTCGCAGGATGGCGATGGTGGCCCCCGGGTTAAGTGTGGTGAGTCCTGAACCTGGTGCCTTAAAATACACTGGCTGGGACCAGCAGATGGCTTAAGGGTTACATTGCTGGACTCCCACATAGTTGACTGCGGTCTGAGTCCCGGACTAGGCAGCTTAAAACTCACGCTGGGCGTGTGTGTGTGAGCGCGCCCAAGACTCCAGAGGAGACTTGAGAAGGGTTTGAGGTGTGACCATGGGGGTTGCGGGTAATTTCTCGCTTTCTGTCTCTGTCTCTCCTGCAAGTGCATGTGCCCTATAGCAAAAATCTCTCTAAAAACAAAACAAAAACCCTCACACTGGGTGTGTGTGGCACATGCCCAAAATTCCAAGAGGAGAAAGGAGGAGAGAGAATTGTGGTGTGGTCATTTCCCTTTGGGGTGTGTGTGTGATTTCTCACTTTCTTTCTTTCTGTGCAGGAAATAAAAATCTAAAACAAAAACTTGACTGATTAAGTGAAGGAAGTGATTTTCAGATACAGACCCTACATATTACATTTAGGACTTGAAGTAAGTTTTGAAAATAGTATTTTGTTTGTATTATCTAAGTCCCCAGAAGATGTCTAGTGATAGTATTTACATAGTTGGGGTGCTGTCTGGGTACACTAGTTCTGGTATCTGTGTGTCTTTATGGTTTGAATCGCGTATGTCCTCTTTTGGAACTTGATTGTCTTTTAAAGTCAAACTTTCCCCATGGGTGATTATGCTGTTATATTTACTCGAAATTATTTTTTGGCACAGTGAGCATCAAGTAGATCAAATGGAGCATAAGCAGCACTACTGTGTAAACAAGGACTTTAGACAGTCTGCAAAGGTTAAGTAGCATCCCCTCGAATGTTCTGCTATTGAAAGTGAATTGTTCTTTTTCATGGTCCCTACTCTCAAGTCCCCTAGCCTAGCTCCATGATAGACAGAATAAACTAGGATAAAGTGAAACTTTTGAAATGCACATGCTTGTTAAATGTCCTGATTCCTCAGACCATCATTGAATATCTTACTTATAGATGAGAAAAAGGATTCATTTACCTCATTGCTGCAATCGTAATTACTGTGGAAGTTTAATATCTGGTATCGGGGGCCTTCCCAGATTTCCTTTGCTAAAGGTGCATGCCCTCTTTCCTGGCCCCTCTGTTCTGTTGACTGTACCTTAATGTCCTCATAGGGGTTATCAGGCAATTATAGGGATTATCATGCTCTTACTTATCTGTCAACATGTTTTTACCTTGTGAGCATGTTTGCTAAGTTCAGGGGCTTTGTCATGTTCGCTGTCTTCAGGACTGACAGCAGCGTCTGGCATGCAGTGAGTGCTCAGCGTTTGGATAAAGGGATGAATGAGCGGATGCAGATGCTGCGTTGGAAGAGTGATCAGAAGATTCAGTTTGTAATTCAGAAGATTAGTTGACTGTCAGCACAGCTTCAATATATTCTGGGAAGCTGGAGGTCACACCTCCACGTACTGACAACCCCTGGAAATGCACAGCTGAGGGTGGGGCCTGGCACCTGGTATACATTTACGATAAATATTAGTTGAACAGATGAACTAACCATGACTCTGGCCAGCTCACATTTCAGATCTTTAGCTTCTTTATTTCAAGATGAAGGGGGAGGACCAGATAATGTTTAAGGCCCCTTTCAGATTAGATCCGTTCAGTTTGGTTAGGTTAGTTGTGTTTGTTTTTTCTTTATAATTCCCTGAAAGAGTTTTCTATGGGTTTTTCTGTTGAGCAAGATAAGCATTCCATTATTCCATTCATCTATAAAATGAATTAATTAAGGACCTAAAATTTGCCTTTATACAGGAGAGTTGACATTAACAATATGTTCTTAATGACTGTGTGGTAGTCATGTATCCTAAACGAGACAGTATTTTTTCCTCTGTAAACACAGTGTATTAGACATTTTTATGTGAGTTCATCTTACACTTCTGGAAGGTTTCTTATCTAGAAATCACCAATCAGAGGAAAAAACTGATTTGCTGGGCCATGTGCTTCATTGTCCTTCAGACAAGGTCCCCGTTGTTTCTGGCCTACTCCAGCTGCAGTGCAGTAGTTGGAGATCGTCGCCTCACGGTGGCAGAGACCCACCAGTGGGCATTTGTCCAGTTGCTGCTGTGAGCGGCTCCGTGATAGTGGAAAAGATCCTTCTTCTTAGAACACATACGCGAGAAAATAATTAGTGATGTTAGTATTGGTTTATTTATGAAGTTGGTAATATTAGAAGGCAGTAGAAATGGCCTAAATGTCAAACATTTGGTACAAGTCAAAGACTACTATGCAGCCTGTACGTCTGATGGTGAGAAGGGGTATTTATTGCCCAGGAATAACAGTATACTATTTTTTTTTAAAAAAAGAATTATTTATTTTTAATTTAATTCCATTTGTTATTTTTAAATTTGACCAGAGAGAGACAGAAAGGCAATGGGATAAAATAAGCTACTAGGTCCGGGACTCAAACCGTGGTCAGCCATGTGGGAATCTAGTGCCCTTAACCACCATGCCACCTGCCGGCCCCATGACAGTATACTGTTAAGTGAACAAAACAAATTACAAAACAATATGTAGAGACTGGCTTTTTGGTTTTTGTTGTTGTTGTTGAGAGATTTTTGCTATAGGCCCTGTGTGCTCCCTGGAAAGACAGAGAGTGACAGAGACACCGAAAGGAAGAAGTCACCCCTCCCCCGCCCAGGGGGGATGGCCATGCCAGAGTCCCTTCTCCTTCATTCTTCTCTTAGGATTTTGGGTGCACATGCACATGCACCCGGCGTGAATTTCAAGTCATTGGGTCTGGGGGCTTGAACCATGGCCAACCACATGAGAGTTAAGGTGCCTTGATCCTACATGGACCACTGGGTACTTCAATTCCTTGACCAGCAGCTTGAAAAATGTACCAGGTGTGTGTGTGTGTGTGTGCATACCCAAAATCCCAAACGGAGAGAGTAGAAGGGACTGTGGTGATGGTATCTCCCCAGAGGTAATTTCTGACTCTCTCTCTCTCTCTCACTGTCCAGTGGGAGCATATACCATACCCTATAGTAAAACTTAAAAAAAAAAAAAAAAGTGTTCAACAATGTATAAAAAATATGCCTGGAGAAATTTGAGATAAAGCATCAACACTGATTACTCCAGGGGGTAGAACTAGCATTTATTTTTTGTTTTATTTATATTTAAAAAATTTTAGTACTTGGGAACCAGCAGTTAGCGTAATGGCTATGTCGCTGGACTCCCACGTAGTCGACCGCGGTTCGTGTCCCGGACCCGGTGGCTTAAAACTCACGCCGGGCGCGTGTGCGTGTGTGCCCAAGATCCTGAGAGGAGAATGGAGGAGAAGGGATTGCGGCGTGACCATCCCCCCTGGGGGGTGATTTCTCGCTTTCTGTCTCTATGTCTCTCTCTGTCTGTCTGGCGAGCGCACGCGCCCTACAGTGAAAATCTCTCCAAAAAAAAAAAAAATTTTAGTACTTGTATTAAAACAAAATGATTACCAAAAATTAATTCTGTAAGTTTTATTAACCAGGAATTCTACCCAACATGTACAGGTAGAATAAATAATAAAGGAAAAAAGCTATGTCTCTTTTTATTTCTCTGATAAATTTGAGTAGGTTTGAATTATTTTGTAGATAATTTATTAAGAAGTGTTTTTTGGAACCAGCAGTTGGCATAATGGCTATGTCGCTGGACTCCCCTGTAGTCAATCACAGTTCAAGTCCCAGACCTGGTAGCTTAAACTTTTGCCGAGCGTGTATGCGTGTGTGCTCAAGATCCCGAGAGGAGAATGGAGAAGGGATTGTGGGGTGGCTATTCCCCCTGAGGGGTGATTTCTTACCTTCTGTCTCTCTGTCTTTCTGGCAAGCACACTTGCCCTATAGCAAAAACCTCTAAAAAAAAAAACAAAAAGTGTTGTTTGGTTGTGAAATAAAGTTTGTTAGTATTGGGTCAGCAAGGTGCCATGGTGGTTAAGGTAGCTGGATCTCACATGGACAACTGTGTGGTTTGAGTCCAGACCCGGTGACTTGAAAAACACTCTGGGTACATGTATGTGCATGACCAAAAGCCTGAGAAGAGACTAGAGAAGGGATTGTGGCATGGCCATCGTCCCTAGGGGGCGTTTTCTCATTTTTTTTTTTTCTTCTGTCTGTCTCTGGGAAGCACACATGCCCTATGGTAAATTAAAACCAAAGAAGCAATAACAACAACAAAAAAACCTGTTTGTACCACTTAAAACTCAGGGCAAGTTAGAAATTATTTACTTTATTGAGGGCAATTGTGATACCATCCTGGGACTTTTCCTAGTAATTGTGTAATAATAAATCTACACTTATATCACATTGGTCTATTTACTTTTTCAATTAATTCCATTTAAAACACTTACTTGGCCCATGGAGATAGCAAATCAAATGCAAATTAACATTCATAGAGTGAATGTTATTTCATAGAATGGATGAAATTAGTCCTCAATGATGTGACCTTTTCGGAAGATAGTTTTAATTCTTTAATTTTGTGATCATGATGTTGAATAACTCTAATATAGACTATAAAAATATTGCCTTGCAACCAGCAGTTGGTGTGATGGCTATGTTGCTGTATTCCCATGTAGTTAACCACGGTTTGAGTCCCGGACCTTGTGGCTTAAACTCACGCCAGGCATGTGTGCGTGAGTGCCCAAAATCCCAAGAGGAGAATGGAGGAGAAGGGATTGCAGCGTGGCTATCTACCCTGGGGGGGGGGGAGTGATTTCTCATTTTCTGTCTCTGTCTCTGTCTTTATAGGTGAGCTGACGTGCCCTATAGCAAAAATTTCTAATACATATATATCTCCTCTTCTTTTTTTTTAAAGAGAGATTTTTGCTATAGGGTGTACACACTCACTAGAAAGACAGAGAGTGACAGAGAGATAGAAAGCAAGAAATCATCCCCCTCAACCATGTTGGGATGGCCACGTCGTAATCCCTTCTCCTTTATTCTCCTCTTGGGATCTTGGCACACACACACACACGTGCTGGGCATGTTTCAAGCCACTGGCAGGACTTGACCTGTGGTCAACTATGTGGGTTCCAGTGATGTTACCATTATGCCATCTGTTGGTCCCAATATTGCCTCTTCTTTCAGGAGCTTAAAATGTAAGGAAGTGGAAAGTGTGATACTATTGAATATTTAATATTGAAAGGTCTTTGGGGTCAAGTCTTGGACCTGGTAGCTTCCTTTCTCACTTTCTCTGTCTCTGTCTCTCTTGCTCTGTCCCTCTTTGGTCAAATTAAAATAAGTAAATAAAGTGATACAACAGAACCCACACAAGAAGGTCTTGGGTTCGAGTCTCAGGACTTCCCAGTGCATGCTGGGTAAGCACTTAGGCCCATGATCTGGACCAGCTGAGATTGTGAGTTGATCCTGTTCAGAATGCTTGTCTCCCTCTCTCTCTCTCTAGTATAAGAAATAAAATATGAAAGTTCTATTCATTTTTTTCTTCTCACATTAGATCTAAGCAGAGGGCCTGTGCAGTGTGGGTATCAGTCATCCTGTAGAAACTTTATAGGACTGAGGACTTCTTGGATGAAATAATAGACTCCAGGATGAAATAATAGACTCCGAGCAAAGGGTCAGGCCATGTCACAAGCAGCACCATAGAGCCAGGGTCTAAGAGCTGGAGAGTCAGAATGAGGGTGGTAGATAAAATACTATTATGGACGTTCCTCTTAAATGGCGGGCTTTTCTGTACAGTACAGATATGCAGAAGCTGGCTTCCGGTGCCTGTCTCTGAAGTGCTGCTAAGCACCTTTGACCTCTAGAGGATACTGAGTGAGAGAGATCCTCCTTTTGATGCCCTGTTAGCAGAGGCATGGGATTAATGAAAGAATTTGTGTGTCTCTTATCTTAGTTTCCTCAGCCAGAGGGTTTTGTTGGCATGAAAATGTTGCATAACATTTTAGGAATTAAATCTTTTTCTTTTTTTAGAGAGATTTTTTGCTATAGGATGTGTGTGCTTGTCAGAGAGGCAGAGTAGGAGAAATCACCATGCCCCAGTTAGGCGTGGGGGGGTGACCATGCCGCAATTCCTTCTCTTCCATTCTCTCGGGGTCTTGGGCATGCATGCACACATGCCCAGCATGAGGTTTAAGTCACCTGGTCTGGGACTCGAACCATAGACAACTATGTGGGAGTCCAGTGATATAATCATTATGCCATCTACTGGTCCCAGGAATCAAATCTAGTAAGAATTTCCTTTAGAGGCTGGCAGGTGGCATGGTGGATAAGGACACTGGACTCCCACATGGCTGACCACAGTTCAAATGTTGGACCTGGCAGCTTCCTTTCTCACTTTCTCTGTCTCTCTCTCTCTTGCTCTGTCCCTCTTTGGTCAAATTAAAATAAGAAATAAACTTTCTCTGTCTCTGTCTCTCTTGCTCTGTCCCTCTTTGGTCAAATTAAAATAAGTAAATAAAGTGATACAACAGAACCCACACAAGAAGGTCTTGGGTTCGAGTCTCAGGACTTCCCAGTGCATGCTGGGTAAGCACTTAGGCCCATGATCTGGACCAGCTGAGATTGTGAGTTGATCCTGTTCAGAATGCTTGTCTCCCTCTCTCTCTCTCTAGTATAAGAAATAAAATATGAAAGTTCTATTCATTTTTTTCTTCTCACATTAGATCTAAGCAGAGGGCCTGTGCAGTGTGGGTATCAGTCATCCTGTAGAAACTTTATAGGACTGAGGACTTCTTGGATGAAATAATAGACTCCAGGATGAAATAATAGACTCCGAGCAAAGGGTCAGGCCATGTCACAAGCAGCACCATAGAGCCAGGGTCTAAGAGCTGGAGAGTCAGAATGAGGGTGGTAGATAAAATACTATTATGGACGTTCCTCTTAAATGGCGGGCTTTTCTGTACAGTACAGATATGCAGAAGCTGGCTTCCGGTGCCTGTCTCTGAAGTGCTGCTAAGCACCTTTGACCTCTAGAGGATACTGAGTGAGAGAGATCCTCCTTTTGATGCCCTGTTAGCAGAGGCATGGGATTAATGAAAGAATTTGTGTGTCTCTTATCTTAGTTTCCTCAGCCAGAGGGTTTTGTTGGCATGAAAATGTTGCATAACATTTTAGGAATTAAATCTTTTTCTTTTTTTAGAGAGATTTTTTGCTATAGGATGTGTGTGCTTGTCAGAGAGGCAGAGTAGGAGAAATCACCATGCCCCAGTTAGGCGTGGGGGGGTGACCATGCCGCAATTCCTTCTCTTCCATTCTCTCGGGGTCTTGGGCATGCATGCACACATGCCCAGCATGAGGTTTAAGTCACCAGGGCGGGGAGGAGAACCATAGACAACTACGTGGGAGTCCAGTGATATAATCATTATGCCATCTACTGGTCCCAGGAATCAAATCTAGTAAGAATTTCCTTTAGAGGCTGGCAGGTGGCATGGTGGATAAGGACACTGGACTCCCACATGGCTGACCACAGTTCAAATGTTGGACCTGGCAGCTTCCTTTCTCACTTTCTCTGTCTCTCTCTCTCTTGCTCTGTCCCTCTTTGGTCAAATTAAAATAAGAAATAAAGTAATTCTTTAAAGAAAAAAAAGGATTTCTTTTAAAACAGTAATTTTACAATTACCAAAGAAACTTCTCTTTAATGTATTTTTTTTTAAAGAGATTTTTTGCGATAGGGCATGTGTGCTTGCCAGAGAAAGAGTGAAAGACAGACAGAGAGACAGAAAGTGAGAAATCACTCCCCAGGGCAGATGGCCATGCCATAACCCCTTGTCCTCTATTCTCCTCCTCTCCAAGATTTTCGGCATGCATACACATGTGCCAGCATGAGTTTTAAGCTGCTGAGTCCAGGACTCAAACTGATTGGCCATGTGGGAGTACAGAGATATACCCACTTTACCATCTGCTTCTCTCTAATATATATATATATATATATTGATCTAGAATTATTGGTTTTAACTTTATTTAGAAAGAATTTCAAACTTATAGAAGAGTTGCAAGAATAATATACACACACGTATTACATATACATATTTATATAGACATGCATACACACGTATGCGTGCATATGTATATATATCTCCTGTTAATGCTTTGTCGTATTTGCTTTA
>NW_006159534.1:6775875-6795427 GCF_000334495.1 Tupaia belangeri chinensis | reverse complement strand
CTCTTTCCGTCTCTCTCCACACGCACTCACAAACACACAGAGACATGTAGGTACTACATTAGTGGCTTCTCATAACGCCCCTTTACTTCTAAACATATCAGCATGAATTTCCTAAGAACAAAGACATTCTTGACTACAACTACAGAGATAGGCAGTTTATATTCAAAATTTACCCGTTGTCCCAATAATATTCTTTACGGCATATTTCTTCTTGGCCAAGGAAATCAAGATCACATATTTACTGTCATGTTTTTTAAATTGGAATAATTCCCTAGCCTTTCATTTTCTCTCATGACTTTGATATTTTTAAAGAGTACACATAGAGTACTTGTCCTTAATTTTGGTTTGTACGATTCAATATTGTTTTAATAGATGAGTTTATATTTTAACTTGAAAGACATGAAAATGTAAAAGAAAACCTTCACCCTTAATCTTGTTGCTTCAAGATACTGTTGACATTCACACACATTCCCATTATTTCCTAAGGAAATATTTTTCTACGCAATTGGGATCATTCCATGTGTGCAGTTGTTGTATTCAATTTGATGAGAATGTTTCCATCTCATCGAATGCTCTTTGAAAACATATTTTTTTTATAGTTCCCTACTATTCCTTTTTTATAGTTATGCTGTCATATATCTAAACAGTCTCCTACTGTTGGATATTTAAATTGTTCCTAAAATAACACTGAGAATGACTACCTTTGATCTATAAGCTGCACTTTGCTTTCCTCCTTTCTCCCCCCTTAAAAGTACTTAGGCATATGTATCTCAAACAAAAGACTTCACGGTAGACTTAACCATAAACCAGTAATCAAGGTTTCAGGGTAGCACAGGACTTTCTCAGTCTGACTTTTGAGGCTTCTCTGCCTGTATGGCTTTGCTTTACCCCCAATATTTCTGCCTGTTCCTTGTGTCTGTCACACCACCTGGAGTGACAGTGCATTGTCATTTTCTCAGCCTGATCACTGGGAGATTGCGGGAACTGAATGCAGTCAAGTTAAACTAATGTTCAACCTGGCTGCATCCTCAAGGTCTGGCCTGGTTCCAGAACTGATGAAGCTTTTTCACCTGGGACTGAGAAAGACGAAGCGCTTCTAGCTCAAGAAATATCCCACAGTTTGCCAGTGGAAGCAGCGGACCATGGATTCTGACTTGTTTTGTTGTGCCCTGTGGAGATTTGTAACAGTGATAGAAGAAACAGAGGCAGGTCAGATCTACTTCCTTCTGATATGGTTCTTTTTCCCCTGATGAAGAAGCTGCATGGTCTCCCCTATGCTATTTTTTTTTAAATTATTTTTTAACATACATTTATTTATTTATTTATTTATTTATTTATTTATTTATGTGAAGGAAGTTACTGCAGATGTGATAGAAAAACAAAATAAAACAAAACAAGTGAGGTCTGAAGATGTGTTTAAATTGCTGCAATCTCATAACAGAACTTAACAAATTAGTTGCTTCTTAGGGATGAGCAAAAAACGTGGTTTCTTGAAATGGAATCTATTCTTGCTGGAGATGTTGTGAACTGACAAGGATTTAGAATATTACATAAACTTATTTGATAAAGCAGCAACAGGGTTTGTGAGGATTGACAACAGTTTTTAAAAAGTTCTACTGTGGTTACAATGCTGTGAAACGGAATCTCATGAAAGACAAATCTTTTGTGAAAGAAGAATTGATCAATGAGACAAACTTCACTGTTGTCTCATTTTAAGAAACTGCCAGAGCCACTTTGACCTTCAGCAACCACAACTCTGATGACTCAGCAGCCCTTAATACCAAGGCAAGACCCTCCACCAGCAAAAAGATTACAACTCACAAGAGGCTAAAATAATCCTTAGTATTTTTAGTAATAAAATATATTTTAAAATTTAACTTTATTTATTTATTTTAATTTGACCAGAGAGAGGGAGGGAAAGGGAGAAAGCAAACCACCAGGTCCGGGACTCGAGGTTGGCTAGGTGGGAGTCGCGCACCGTTAGCTGCCACGCCACCTGCCGGCCCCCTTCTATGCTATTTTTTTCCTGGCACTTTTGTCCATCCCTCTGTGCTAGACTCAGCAGAGTCAATCGCCCCTGAGCTATCCATGTATTCTGTCCTTAGGTCTATTATTACAGCCCTTGTGCCATAAGCAATTAATTGCAGGTAAGTCTAGCCACCCTACCAAGCTTTGAGTTTTGTCTCTGTTAGATCCATTTGCCCTGCAATAAACCACCCCAAAACTCAGTGGCCTGGAACAATAGCTATGAACTTAGCTCATGATTCTGTGGATTCAGCAGTGTGGGCTGGGCTCAGCGGGCTCAGCTGCTTTCTGCTGGGCCTCACGGCTGGATGCATAGGGGGGCAGGTCAGCTGGGGGCTGCTGACTAATGGCTGGGGCACCTCAGTGACCCTTGCGGTCTCCCACCCATCCACAGGCTGGCTCAAGCGTTTTTATGTGATGTCCACAGAGTTCACAGGAGCAGCAGGACAGAAATTCCTTTAATGGGCAAAAGCTTTTTTTATTTCTGCTTCTAATAGATGTGTTTCTGCCTCATTGTCCAGAGCAAGTCATCTGGCCAAGCCCAGCTCCAGTGTGGGAGGGCAGGGCTGAAGGTTGTGGGTACAGCGCATGGGCACAACTGGGGCCATTACTGTAAACAGCTCACACTGTGCTCCTTGAGGACAAGGTTATATCTTCTGCATCTTACTGTTCTTAGCTTCTACCAAGGTATTTGCACTAGGTCAATGTTGGAGATATCAAATGAATCGGTTTGGTCATCTGAAGTCTTTAGCATTCCCCGAAAGTGGGTGATCTTGTGGGTACAGGGAAGGCATAAAGCTGTGGTCCTTGGTGGGAGCTGTACCAGGCTCTCCTGCTGACTGTGAGTGAGAAAAAACTAGGGATGACACTTAGTTAAAAAATGTTAGGAGATTTTTATGCAATCTTTTTATCTCCTGGACAAACCCGACATCCTTTTACTGTTATATTGTGCATTTGTTTCTCTTTCAAGGGATGCTAGTGATGTTCTTTTTAATGTAGTTTCATTCATAGAATGAACCAGGGGAGAACACACAGCTGTGTTTGTCCTGGGCCCCATCTCCTCAGAGTTGGGGCCACTGAAGAACTACTTGAAATTTCAAATAACCAGGAAGAGCACTTCCCTTAGACCTGTGCAATGGGAACCTTGGTTCTCGATCTCTGATTTCAGAAGACCTTACTCCATCTTTCTTCTGGCTTTACCCCTCCTTGTGTGGCTAGTTATTGGAGGGTCAAGGATGTGACTAGTGTGAGGTAGGGGTCAGAGGGATGCCTACTTAGAGCTCAAGCCCTCTCTCCTTCTAAGTGGGCCCCCAAATTCTCTGCCTAATTGGCTTCAAGCTGCTTTCAGGATGCACGGGAACCTTTTGACTTTTCTCTTTAGGGCAGGCTCCACTGGTGGGCACCCTCCTAAACTCAAGGAGTAGCCAAGGGTAACTGCACAGTGGAGTTGCAGAGTTGATGAGTCTTAGACTTTGGGTCAGAGCCCTGTGAAAATCCTTTAGAGGCCCCTGAGAGGGTGTGCTAGAACTTGGGAATGGGTTGAGATGTCAACAGGCCATAGATGAGGGTGACATTGTCCTGGACGACAAGGCTATTGACAATAGTGGAATCTTCCAGGGAAGTAATAGCCAAACTTGTCTCATTGAATTCTGGGAGTTTTGTTAAAATAAGAAAGACTTCTGGAGGACAACTGTAGTGGCATGCTGGTAACGCCATGCTCCATGGTGCTGAGGTCATATGGGAAGGTCCTGAGCTATTATCCCAGGGCCTCCTGCACGTTTTGGTCAGGGAGATGTGTGTGTGTATGTGATTCTGGCTGTCTGGGGCTGGAGGTGAATGGAAACATGAGCACCCTACTGGGGATGCCTGTCTTTCTGTCTCTGTGTCTAGATCTCTGTCTCTTTTTCTCTCTTAGAATAATAAACAAAACTTAAAAAAGAATGATTTCCAGGGCTGATGTGGTACCTTACTGGTTAAGGGAGCTGGAATCCCTTAAGCTGACTGGTTCTGATATCTTAAAAAACATGCCCAGCCCATGTGTGTGGATACCCCAAATCCCAGCAGGATGGAGAAACAGAGGAGAGGATGTTGCAGTGTGATCATGCCTTACTGGAAGGCATGTTCCCTCTCTCCCCCTCCTCATTCTCCTGTCTCTTTGTCTTTCTCTGGAAGTACATGTGCCTTCTGGCAATAAAAAAAAAAATGACTTCTGAAATTATAATGAGCCAAAAACTACTATAGGGGTATATAATATATTCCATTTTAGGGCAGCAAATGGATTTGGTGCCTCTTTTGTGAGATTATAAACTGAAATGTTGGTTCTTGTTAATATATTGCAAACATAGATTGTGATCTCTCTTTTAGGATAGCTGCCAAGTTTTAAGCTACTCTTCATCCATCCATCCATAGTAGAATCTTCTATTTGTGGTTTCAGTGAATTCGTCCATAGAGATTCACAGCTAGTAAATCCAGTCAGTATTTGGTATATAAGGCTTCAGTGTTTGTCTATAGATCAGAGGGCAATTTAGTGGGTATGCCACAAAGGGAATAATAATATAGGTTCATAATGGGGCATTTAAAATATATAGTTTTAAGAAAAGTCAGAGGGAACAGCAGATGGCATAGTGGTTATGTCGCTGGACTCCTATGTGGCTCACAGCAGTTCAACTCCTGGACCGGGTAACTTGAAACTCATGCTGGGCACATGCTTGTGTGCCCAAGATCCTGGGAGGAGAATGGAGGAGAAGGGATAGCTGAATGGCCATCTCTCCTGGGAGACAATTTCTCACTTTCCCTGTTTCTCTCTCTCTGGTGAGGGCATGCACCCTAAGGCAAAAAATTCTTTTTTTTTTATTTTAGAATTATTTTTTGATTTAACTTTATTTATTTATTTAAATTTGACCAGAGAAGGACAGAGTGAGAGAGAGAGAGAGAAAGTGAGAAAGCAAGCCACCAGGTCCAGGTCTTGAACCACAGTCAGCCATGTGGGAGTCCAGCGCCCTTGGCCACCATGCCACCTGCCGGCCCCAAAACTTCTTAAAAAATAAAAAAAAGAAAAATATAATCAGAGATGAAAAGCTTGAGAGAAAAGCAGATATGAGTAACAATTGGGGTTGTATTGGTGTTAGAGTGGCTAAAACAAATTTTTTTTTGAGAGAGATTTTTTTTGTAGGGCATGTGTACTCACCAGAGAGACAGAAAGTGAGAAAACACCCCCTAGGGGAGAATGACCCGGCTGCAAACCTTTCTCCTCCATTCTCTTCCTGGGATTTTGGGCATACACGCATGTGCTCCTGGAGTGAGTTTTAAGGTGCCGGATCTGGAATTCAAACCGCAATCAACTACGTGGGAGTCCAGCAATGTAACCATTATGCCATCTGCTGGTCCGGACTAAAACAAATTTAAATGAAACCTTTCTTATCTCCAATCTCCAGCTCCTCACCCCTATTCTCTCTCTCTCTCTCTCTTTCTCTCTTTCTTTCATTTTTTAATGCTAGAGGATGTGTGTGTGTGTGCGCACGCGTGTGCATGAGAAAGACAGGGAGGGAGGGAGGGTGGGGGAGAGAGAGAAAGTACCCCTCCCCTCCAGTGTAGGCGCCTGATCACACTGCAATCCTTTTCTCTTAAAGTCTCCATCCTGGCAGGATCCTGGACATAAATATACAGGCACGCCTGGTGTGTTTTTCAATCTGCCAGAGTTGGGACTCAAACCATGGTTAGCTATGTGTGATCTGGCTTTCTCTGCTCAGCGCTTAATTGCTGCACTATGGAGCTGTCCTCCTTTGTTTTCTTTTTTCTTTTTTTCCCCCTAGAGTCTCCACTGGGGCTAGTGGTGGCATAGTGGTTAAGGTGGCTGGATCCTACATGGCCAAACACATAGTCTGAGTCCTGGACCCGGCATCTCCTAAAATATTCTGGGCATATACTTTCTTACTCCCCTCTTAACCCCCCCCCCCATCTCTCTGGAGAATGCATATGCCCTCTGGCACATTTTAAAAAGAATAAAGTATCCCCATGGCCAGTCATCATTTGCCTGGAACATTACCTTTGTCTTTGCTATTTTAGAGTGATATGGGAGTCCTTACGAGAAGAGTTAGAATCATAACTTGTTGTTTTCTGGCTATAGCTTGAATTTGAAATACAAAAGAGCAAATGTACAAGTTTTAGTCTTTATAACCTTAAGATTAGGTTAGCAAGTCATTAGTAGTGAACACGTGTCTAATAATTTTATTTATAAGGCATTTGATGAATGATTATTATATAAGCATGACTTCAGATGCATATAGCTCTCTTAAAGCCCTTCTTTTGCAAGTTGGCATACAAAATTGTCTTCATATTTTCTGGTTTAATGTTTGAAAGAGGCATTACACATCTCGTTACTAGAAAGTGATTTCGTTTTGGCTAGAATAGAATTATGTTTTAATGTGATGTGATTGGATAATGACATATTATCATCAAATCCAAGGGCAGGAGATGGTGGATTTATGAGGCAACTGAATGATCGGAGGGGTTATTGCTGTGAGGGAAAGCCCAATTATGTGTGGATCATGGACAAAGAGCTTCTTATTTCCTGTTGGAGACTTAAAATTGATTAGATTCAGGCCAGTGGAAGTTTTCTGCTGTTATTCATGGAATCGCAGGCTTATATAAAGAGAAGATTTTACAGTAGAAACCTTCCAGGGCAGGGCCTGTAGCCTACTGGGTAAAGGAGTCAGACCCGCATGGCTGACCAGGACTTGAGTCCTGGCCTTCGTGGCTTAAAAGACATACCAGGAGTTTGTGCCTGCATGCCCCAATCCTGACAAGGTAGAGAAATGAGAAGCGATTGTGGCATGACCATGTCTCATTGGGAAGTGGTTTCTCTTCCCTTTCTCTTTCTGGTGAGCACATGTGCCTTCTGGCAATTAGAAAAAGGAAAAAAGAAATAATCTAATCCAATGCTTTAATTTAAAAAGTAAGGATATTGAGGTAAAAGATCTCACATGGGAGGTCCCACTGTAGTCAATGGGAATACCAGAATCCAAAATCATAGCTCTGAACTAACGACCATTAATACTTTTAAAACAGTGTCTATTCTTTGTCCACAGTGTATATGTGGGGGTGGGGAGTAGGGTCTTTGTTATTAAAAAAAAAAAGTTTGGGATAATCAGATGGCTTACTGGTTATGTTGCTGGACTCCCGTACAGTCAACCATGGTTCAATTCCTGGATTTAGTGGCTTAAAACTTATGCCGGGCACATGTGCGTGTATGCTCAAAACCCCAAGAGGAGAACGGAAGAGATGGGATTGTGGCATGGCCATCCCGTTGGGGAGGTGATTTCCTCACTTTCTGTCTCTTGTCGAGAGCATGTGACCTAAAGCAAAAATCTCTATTTAAAAGTTTTCTGTGTAATGTTTAAAAGGTTTTCCAGGGCTGCCAGTTACTGTGGAGATTAAAGCATTGGATCCCACATGGCCACCTTCATAATTTGAGGCCCAGAAGCAGTGGCTTGAGAATCATGCTGGGTGGATGGGCATCTGTGACCAAAATTACTTGAGGAGAGGGGAGGAGGAGGGATGGCAGCATGGCCATCCCCCCAGGAGGTGATTTATTTCTCTCTGTCTCTCTGTTTCTCTCTGGGTAGTGCCCATGCCCCATAGCAAAAACTTAAAAAAAAAAAAAAAAAGAAAAAAGAAAAAAAAGTTTTCCATAGCTTTTTTGGGTGCATAAGATACAAAGCCAAGTCTTGGCCTGGTTACAAGTTCTTTGATTTGTCTTTATTATTGCCAGGGTATCACAGAGTAGCAAAACTATTGTGTTCTTTATGCATCTTTTCTGATGATTTGTGGGAATGTTAAAATAAAGTAAGCTTTTATTTTTCTTTTGTTCTATTTACTTTGCTAAATAGATAATTTGCATGCTTCAAAAAAATCTCTGTTGTATTTTAACACTTCTTTGATCATTTGTAAACACATTTGTGCAACTGACATGTGTAAATGTGTATCCTTATCTGTCTATGTCAGAAGAGATTTGGGATTTATGTAATTCATTGTTAATTTATTATGGCCAAGTTATTAAATTATTTTAAGGCTTAATCTGATAGGTAGTTTTCTCCACTATCTTTTTTTCTCAGTATTATGAGATCTTCACAGTATTCCTAAAACAATCTCATAGGTGAAAAACCTGATTGAGTTTTGAAAGTTGAAAAGATTTGTGATTTTTGTTATGCTCTCTGTAAACAAAACACCCAGATGGGCATGAAGTTCTTGATTATGTACTATTTATAGCTTTCTTCTTTTTCCATAGTCTTTATTTCTTCTTTATTCCATTTTCTATAGTTAGAAACCTATTGTTATTGCTGTTAGGTATTAAGAATCTGAAAGAAGTTAAGTAACAGAAAATTGCGATTTTCTTCATCATTAGAAAAATCATTTGCTTGTTAAGTATGAAAAAAAAGCAATGTTATATGAAGGGACTCATGGAAAAATGGAATTAAAGTATGAGTTTATTTTGTTGTAATAAATTTTTGAAGTCCATGATTAGTTTTTTAAAAAACAATATACATTTTCTATTTACTTGTTGAAAACCTTGTGTATCTGCAGTAGAGTTTTGAGACCAGATTTCAGGGCTATATATTGGAAAGATGAGGGAGTTGGGAATCAAACCAAGGCCAAGTGAAATTCATTCTCATCTACAGAAGGGGAAAATGATGTGTATTTTCTCAGAGAATGTACTTTGTAGGTATTAGAAATATTTAAGAGAATTCTTTTTTATTTTTTTGAGAGGTTTTCTGCTATAGGGCGTGTGCACTCACCAGAAAGACAGAGAGAGACAGAGAGACAGAAAGCGAGAAATTACCCCCCGGGGGGATGGCCATGCCGCAATCCCTTCCCCTCCATTATCCTCTAGGATCTTGGGCATGCATGCACACACGTCCGGCATGAGTGTAAGCCACCAGGTCCAGGACTCGAACCACGATCGACTATGTGGGAGTCCAGCGACATAACCATTACGCTAACTGCTGGTCCCAAGAGAGTTCTTTTTAAGTTAATTTATTTACTCATGATAGACAGCTGTGTGTTTGTGTGAAAAAGAGGCAGGGAGATAAGTGCCCTCAACAGGGTCTCATTATACTGTGATCCCCTTTCCCCCACCCTCTCATTCATCTGGATGTGGGCACTTGTTTTTGTACAGAGCATCTGGTGCATTCAAGTGTGTCAGGGGATCCAAACCTGTAGTCGCCCATGTGGCTTCCAGCACTGCAGTTCAGTTTTGCTACTGACTTTAGGCCCACCAGACTGGGCCAAAAGGAATTTAAATATAGATTATAAAATTAGCATAACTATAAGGAATAATAGTGATAGAAATTGCTAGCCTTTTGACGTTAGCTAGAAATTGAATTCTGCCAAAGAGGAGGGTAGTGTACTGGGAAGGATGCAGAAACAGGCCTCAGTTTCTATTCCTTGGGCCATGAATCTGGAGTAAGTCCTTTAACTGTTTTCAGTATTGGGATAATAGTACTTGTCTTTCTAAATTTTGAAGGTTTTGGTGAGGATCAGCTGTGATAATCCAACAGTGCTGTGCAGATGTGAGTCAATAGACTTGTGTCTGAATCCCTGCCTTATCTCACCAACTGTATCATCTCTTTAAAGGTGGGGAAAGGGACCAGCAAATGGTGTAGTGGTTACGTTGCTGGACTTCCATGTGGTCAACTGCAGTTTGAGTCTTGAACTCGGTGACTTGAAAATCACACTAGGTGCGTGTGCCCAGTATCTCAGGAGGAGAATGGATTGTGGTGTGGCCATCCTCCTAAGGGTTGGTTTCTCACTTTCTCTGTCTCTGTCTCTCTCTTGTAATTGCATATGCCCTATGGAAAAAAATTAAAAAAAAAAAATGGTGGGGAGAAACAGTGGTGAGGATTGCAATTCTGTCTTTTTTTTTTTTTCTAGAGAGATTTTTTTGCTACAAGGTGCATACACTCA
This sequence comes from Tupaia belangeri chinensis, assembly GCF_000334495.1. NCBI lineage: Eukaryota > Metazoa > Chordata > Mammalia > Scandentia > Tupaiidae > Tupaia > Tupaia belangeri. The sequence continues at coordinate 6,785,440 of NW_006159534.1, read as the reverse complement.
CCAGAGAGACAGAGACAGAAAGCAAAATATCATCCCCCAGAAGAATGGCTACACCTCAGTCCCTTCTCCATTCTTATCTCGGGATTTTGGGCATGCATACATAAGTACCTGGTATGAGTTTCAAGCCGCTGGGTGGGGGACTTGTCCTGTGGTCGACTACGTGGGAGTCCGGCGACGTAACCATTATGCTGTCTGCTGGTCCCACAATTCTGTATCTTCTAATGACTAACAAAGGCACCTTGGTGATAATGGTTTAAAAGGAATTCTGAGTAAAGAGGACCATATAGAGTTTGTAATATCAAGTCAAGGCAGCTCTAGGCATCATGTTTTTAAGTAGATTTTAAGAAATTTAGAGAAAAATTAAATGTTTTAAAAGAGACTGTGACCCATAAAGATGGTAGATAATAAAAAAAGAAACATTGATGATTTACTTATGAATGACCTAAATGAGAGAGAAAGGTGTAAGGCAAGATGGTTTAACAGAACCACCATTTTCACATAGACAGTTCTCTGAGCATAAAATGTACAAAATATCACGGAAGCGACATGTGCCCGAGGACAAGAGGAGCATCTATTTCAAATGGAGTTGGCGGTTTTTCAGTAGTAAAATTGGCTTTAATATACGTATTTGGCAGAAAAGATGTCAAAGTTAGAAAAATGGTCACTAATTATTCCTCACTCTTTGACAGAAAAACCATTCATATGAAGTTTTAGGCAGAATACTGTTATCGAGGTGAAAAAGAAGGGGCAGAAGTTAATCAAAAAGTTAGGGCAATCTATCAACACTAACAGACTAAAGTCAGGAGAAAGCTTTTTCCCTCTACTACGAATTAATTTTTATTTTTTTGCCAGAAGGTATGTGTGTTTGCTGGAGCGGGACAGAGGGTGGGGGAGAGAGAGGAAGGGATAGGGAGAGAAAAAGGGAGAAAGGGGGGGGCATGGCCACTCTGCAATCTCTTCTCCTTCACCTCTCCATTCTCTCAGGATTTGGGGCATGCATGCACACATGCCCAGTGCGTCCTTCAAACCGATGGCTCTTGGACTTAAACCAAACACTCAGTATATGGGATCCAGCTACCTTGACTACTAGGATGGCTCTCCTGTTGCCCCCCCTTAAAAGTTTTTTTCCATAGGGTACATAAACTCATAGGAGAGAAAAGAAAAGCAAGAACCACCCCCCCCAGGGGGGGATGGTCATGCTGCAATTCCTTCTCCACTTTCCTCCTGGGATTTAGGGCATGCACTCACACTCATGTGATGTGATTCTCAAGCCACCACGTCTGACACTCGAACCACGCTCATCCATGTGGGAACTCTGCACCTTAACCACCGTCATCATCCATGTGGCAATCCAGCACCTTAACCACCTGCAGGCCCCAGTCCTCCCTCCTTTTTTTAAAATGAGTTTCTTCTAGAAGACAGAAGAGATAAGACCATTGACTAGGAAAGATGGAACTGCCTTCTTAAAACTTTATTCATTATTCTTATTGTTTATTATTAAACTTGTCATTTAATGGAAATATATTAGCAGGGACCGACTGAACATTCATCAGGGATGATTATAGAACTTTAAGTGTTTTTATTTGTAGCATTAACGTTTAACACATTAAGCATAGCCTCTGTGCTTGTATGCACATCTAGATGTGTTGCAGTCCTGCTGACCTGATTTTAAACTCTCAGTTTGTGTTGCCCTGATTGAGACTTATCCTCCATATCTTGTAGGTTTACAGTGTTACTGAGTGTCGAGAACTGAGTTATAAGGAAAAATTGATGAGAAAACTCACAAGTGTACCAGTCTCTGTTCTCCAAGTCATTTGTAATTATTTCCAACAAGACCCATGAAGTCAAAGATGATCTTGGGTACTGTTCTAGAGACATCTGTTCTCAGTGTGGCGTTTTCCAATTATACAACTGTAGAGAGAGGTAGTTGGACGTTAAAGGCACTTCAGAGCTTGGCCAGGAGCTCCTTACCCAAGCCTCTTTTCCAAAGCTGGTATGTAGTGTCTTAAAATGAGATATTTATTTGGCTATCCTCATTTACATTTTTTGTTCAAACTCTTTATGGCTCACATCAAAAGAGTAGATTTGAGCCTGGGCAGAAAACCTTTTAGTGAGAACACATTTAAAGTTTAGTCTGTTATCGTACTACCGGAAGGGTGCTAAAAATAATAATATTCATAGTAAATCTGTTTTCTGGTTTTATTTCAGATTTGGCTTTTTAAGCTTTCTTAATCCTTATATGGAAGTACTCACTCTGTGAGTTTATATAGAAATAGCAATTCTGGCCAAGTAGGGGAAAAAAAAAAAAACCACGACTACTTGGTTCATTTTCCTAGAAAACTACCAGATGCTTTCTTAGAGATGAAACATAATCACATTTATTTAAAATTGAGTTGGCGATTCCTGTGTAAAATTGCTCTAAAATATCTATTTAACAGAAGACATTTCAAAGTTAGAACAATGGTGACTAGCTACTCACTAGTTCGAATGAAAAAGAATTCATATGAAGTTTCAGATGTCAGCTGAATTAACTTATAGGAAACTTCCACTGGGGAGAGGTATGCAGTTGACTTTTTTTTTTTTTTTGGTTATTATTGACACTGCTCCTGCAAAATACATTTGAGAATTATAAGCCATGATATGCTAGAATAGTAATAACAACTTTCAATTATGTGTGAGGTTGTATAAATGTATTTAGGAGGTTATCTCTCTTTATTTTATTTTAGTTTTTGTCTTTTTAGAGACTAATTAGAACACCAAAAAGGGAATCTACTATGTATCCTGAACTGAAGGTAAAATAACACTTGGAGATAGTTTTTTTTTAAAGTCACTCCCTGTGGTTTTTGCAAAGTCTTGACATAAAAATGTGGTTTCTAAAAATCTTCTCATATAGTGGAGTATATATGACCTTTGCAGCCAAGTTGTGCAGGGATGGCCATGGCCAGCAGCAGAAAGGAAGAAAATCAAACTGAAAGGTCATAATGACCAAACATCAACTCTAATGTCTCCCATGTCAGATATCTGGGGAGGCGGCTGACACCAAACATGGCAGGAGAGCTGGAGCAAGAGGGACACACTTGGTAGATCTCATATGCAGTAAACGCCTCAGTTCTGCTCAAATTATTTTTTGATTAAACATTTTTTTAGGATAGTTTTCCAGTAATAGAAAAATTACAAATGTCGAACAGAAAATCTCCATATACTCTACATCTAGTTTCCTCTATTAATATCTTGAATCAGTATGGTGTCTTTGTGTAATAAATTGGTATTGACACATTTTCAATAAAATTCCTATTTTTTCAGCTTCTCTTAGTTTTTAGCCTATTAGTCTTTTTCTATTCCAAGATCAGATCCAAGATATTGCATTATATTTCATCATTATGTCCCTTCAAACTCCTCTTAGATGTAACCATTTCGTAGACTTTCTTGTTTTTGATAATCTTGACAGTTTTCAGAAGGATGGGTCAGGTATGCTGTAGAATGCTCCTCAGTTGGGATCTGTCTGATGTTTTTCTCAGAGAGTTTCTTTTTGTGGAGAAAGATCACAGAGAAGAATTGCCATTTTCATAAAATTCCATTAAAGGTACATACTGTTGGGGTCAGCAGGTGACATGTTGGTTAAGGCTCTGGACTTCCACATGGCTGACTGCGGTTTGAATCTTTTGCACTTGCTTTCTCACTTTCCCTTTCTGTTTCCGTCTCTCTCTGGTCAAATAATAATAACAAAATAAAATAATTTTTTTAAAAAAGGTACATACTGTCAGCATGAATTATCACTGTTGATGTTGCCATCATCACCGGGCTGATGTGTTTTCGGCAGGATTCTTTTTATATTAAATTTTTATACTTTGGGTAATAAATACTACTTTATTTATTTCGTGGCTCAAACTGTTTCCTTGGGAGCTCTTTCAGTTGTTTCCTGGACACTGTGTGCATGTGTATTTTGAGAGCTTTCTTAGTCAAGTGTCACTACAGAAATCTTGTATTTTTTTTTGCCCTAGAATTGGCTCGCTCGCTTTCTTTCTTTCTTTCTTTCTTTCTTTCTTTCTTTCTTTCTTTCTTTCTTTCTTTCTTTCTTTCTTTCTTTCTTTCTTTCTTTCTTTCTTTCTTTCTCTCTCTCTCTCTTTCTCTCTCTCTCTCTCTTTCTTTCTTTCTTTCTCTTTCTTTCCCTCCCTCCCTCCCTCCCTTCCTTCCTTCCTTCCTTCCTTCCTTCCTTTCTTCTTTCCTTCCTTCCTTCCTTCCTCTCTGTCTCTCTTTCTCTCTCTCTCTCTTTCTCTTTCTTTCTCTTTCTTTTTTCAGTTTTTGCTATGGGGAGTGTACACCTGCCAGGAAAAGAGGAGGGTTGGGGAGGATGGCCAAGCCATAATCCCTTCTCCTCTAGTCTCCTCTCTGGATTTGGGCATGCATGCACATGCACCAGTGTGATTTTCAAGCTGTGAGGTCTGAGACTTGAACCATGCAGTTGGCCATGTGGGATCCAGCACCTTAACTTCCATGCCACCTGCCGGCCCTAGAATTAGCTATTTCTTCAAGGATCCCTGATTCCTTTTCTTCTTTCTTTTCTTTTCTTTCTTTTTTTTTTTTTTTTTTTGAGAATGGTATTAATTAGAAACCAAGATACGGGTATGGAATGAACTCAATGTTACTGAAATGTCATTGCTTCTAGACCCTCTCAGTTGACAAGAGTTAAATACATGAACACACAAACACATGCACATGCATACACACGTATATATACATACACACATATATACAAACACACTACACACTTAGTGGATATAGATACCAACCTGTGTACCTTGTACAAACTCACATCTATAAACATTTCTCTGTGTATTATTACTGTCTCAAGCCCAGTTTCCACTGTAAGTGTGGACATTTGGTATATGTTAGGCAGAACATTGAGTATTTGTTTTTTATAGTCTGGCTTATTTCACTTAAGCATTATATCTTCTAGGTTCATCTTCTTGAGGGAAGTGGAAAAGGGGTTCATGGGAAAATTTTTAATAAACACAAACACACATGTAAATAAGAGGCTATAGAATGGTGTATTACAGCAGAGTAAAAACTACTGACAATTTGGGAACCAGCAGTTAGCGTAATGGCCATGTCGCTGGACTCCCATGTAGTCGACCGCAGTTCAAGTCCTGGACCTGGTGGCTTAAACTCACGCCGGGCGCATGTGCATGCGTGCCCAAGATCCCAAGAGGAGAATGGAGGAGAAGGGATTGTGGCATGGCCATCCCCCCCACCCCCGGGGGGTGATTTCTCGCTTTCTGTCTCTCTGTCTGTCTGGCGAGCGCATGTGCCCTATAGCAAAAACAACCTCTCCAAAAAAAAACCCAAACAAACAAACAAAAAAAAACAACTGACAATTTAATGGTTACTTTTAAAAAAACTAGTTAGAACTATTAGCAAATGTATACAACATAATATTCAGTGTTAAAGAAGATGAATATGCATATATCCTTGATTTGATGACTACACACTGTATGCATGCCTTAAAAAAACCATACTCTATATAATATATATCAAATAAATGTAAACCAGAAATCATTATTAAAAATAAATAAGTAAAAAGTTGGCACATAAAAAGAAATATCTTTGCATGTAATCATCTGGGTCTGTATTAAGCTAAATATGAGTTCATACCGATGTCTCCTCCAAATCTGATCCATTACTACGTGGGTCATTCTGGCCTCTTCCTCTGGCTTATCAGTAGCTTTGCATTCCAACAGTGAGAAAGCTTGGCTCCCACCATCCATTATTTATTTACTTAATCATCCATTTCACTAGATGAGAGGGGTCTCCACAAAGTTCAAAGAAAATGTGTATTATGAAAAAATTGCATGGATTTCAAAACTTTTTGCCCCCAAATTTTATAATTTAGTTCCATTCTTCAGAAATTTTTTGAAGTCCCCTTTTGCATGCGAAGCGGTATCAGAATTGTCAACCTGTATCCCAGGGACAGCAACTTGATCAGCTAGAGCATAGGAGTTGTGTGTAGGTCCTTTTGCCTTTAGTCTTGCAGGATTCCCCTCCTTTCCAGTTACCTTCTGGGTAGCTAAAGTGCTCTTGGAACTCATGGCTCCCAGACGCCTGCAATTTATGGGTCAGCTTAAAAAAACAGCAATGGAGTCAGCTTTGTGGCCTTGTGGTTAGGGGAGCTGCATCTCACATGGCCTACTGAGCAGTTGGTATCCTGGTTCTGGCAGCTTGCATGCATGTGCCTGTGTGCCCAAAGTTCTAACAGGATTGGGGAACAGAGGAGAAGAAATACAGCAAGACCATCCTCCATTGAGGGATGCTTTCTTCCTCCCCTCCACCCTCTCTCACTCTGTCTCTTTCTGTCATGTGCTCCCTGACAAGTTAAAAACAACAACAACAACAACAAAAGTCAGTACATGTAAATAGAATTGCTACTTTTATTTTGCCAATCCAGGACATTAAAAATAAACAAAGGTTCCACTGGTATGATTTGATTTGCCCATTTCAAATGTCTAATTTAAATTTTTATGTTATATACTTTTCTTTAATTAAGATATTGTACATATTTTTTTCCTAATCCACTTTTATTTGAAGGCTTTTTTTTCCCCTTAAACAACTTTAGCTATTATCCTACTCACAAATGTCAAGGATAGACCTTTAATGAGGGGAACAGATGTCAGAGATTTGACAGTAGTGAATAATCATGTCTATCGCTTGTCAATCTTTTGATGTTCTGTGAGAGAAATGCAGTGGAGTGGGGCGTGTCTTCGGTTGCAAACCTAGATTAGTACATGCTATGCCATGGCAAATACTTACTGAATATCTGCTACACAGATTTTAAAAAAGAATCTTCCCAAATCATCTCATTCATTCATAGGAAGATATAAAATCCAGCATGTTGATAACATTGAATTTCATGAAATAATTCTGTCATGGGTTCTACTCTTTTTTTCTTTCTTTCCCTGGTTTGTCTCTCTGCCTGCATTTTTTTTTTTTTTTTTTTGGAGAGGTTTTTGCTATAGGATGCGTGCGCTCGCCAGAAAGACAGAGACAGAGAGACAGAAAGCGAGAAATCACTCCCCAGGGGGGATAGCCATGCTGCAATCCCTTCTCCTCCATTCTCCTCTCGTGATCTTGGGCATGCACGCACACGCGCCGGATGTGAGTAAGCCACTGGGCCCGGGACTCGAACTGCAGTCGACTACGTGGGAGTCCAGCGACATAGCCATTATGCTAACTGCTGGTCCCTCTCTGCTCGCATTTTGATACTGTTTGTGTTAATGTTGGCTTGTGAAATCAATTAGCCCAATTATGCAAATACAGTTACATGTTAAAATTGCTTTTGACCAAATCGCTTTTGTTTGCTAAATGCTATCCAAAAGGACTCTTAAAGTTTCTAGTTTGAAGTTCATTTTCTTTTTCTTTTTTTTGGAGAGTTTTTTTTTTTTTTTTTTTTGCTATAGGACGTGTGCCCTCGCCAGACAGACAGAGACAGAGAGACAGAAAGCGAGAAATCACCCCCCAGGGGGGATGGTCACGCCGCAATCCCTTCTACTCTGTTCTCCTCTCGGGATCTTGGGCATGCACGCACACGCGCCCGGCGTTTTAAGCCACCGGGTCCGGGACACGACCCGCGGTTGACTACGTAGGAGTCCAAAGACATAGCCATTATGCTAACTGCTGGTTCCCAAGTTCATTTTCTTTTGAATAGTACTTTTCTTTGTGCAGAACCTTTTCTTCTGAGGTTATTATTGTCTAACATTTTCAGGATTTGAAGTGTGTGGGTTAGATCAAGAGTCTGTGGCAAGTGGTCCACACCTTTGAATTATGTCATGTCTGGTAACAGCTTTATTTACTGTAACCTGCATTTTCTGTCTTTTATAGATGAAGACAATATTAATATAATATTCACCCTAACTGGCTAGTGGTAAGATTTAACCTTGGTTTTTTGACTTTGTCTTAGACCTTTTTTTTGAGATATTTTTTGCTATAGGGTGTGTGCACTTGCCAGAGAGACAAGAAAGCAAGATAAAGGGATGGCCACATTGCAATCCCTTCTTTTCCATTCTCCTCTCAGGATTTTGGGCACGTACACACACATGTGCCTGGGCCAGGGTGAGTTTTAAGCCTCCGGATCTGGGATTCAAACCATAATTGACTATGTGGGAGTCCAGTGATGTAACCATCATACCATGTGCTGGCCCCTAGATTTTTTCTTAGATATTTGCTTTGGAGCCAGCAGGTGGCATTGTGGTTAATGGGCTGGACTCCAGCAGGGTTTGAGTTCTGGACCAGTGTGTTGAAACTCACGCCGCCGGGTGTGTGTGTGTGCATAATAATGGCCATCTCCCCTGCTGGGGTGAGTTCTTGCTTCCTGTCTCTGTTTCTGTCTCTCCAGCAAGTGCTGGACCCAGTGTTTGTTTGACCCAGTGATTCTATACAGATATTCCATCTGCTGTAAGGATCAGTTAGATGGCTATACAATTAAAAAAAAAATCTTCAGGGTATAAAAAGAAATCAAACTTATTTATGAAAATTTAGATAATTTAATCATGAGCTATTCTTTTTCTTTTTCTTTTCTTTTTTTTGGAGAGGTTTTTGCTATAGGGTATGTGTGCTTTCCAGAAAGACAGAGAGACAGAGAGACAGAGAGACAGAATGCGAGAAATCACCCCCCAGAGGGGATGGCCACGGCACATTCTCTTCTCCTCCATTCTCTTGGGATCTTGGGCACGCATGCACATGCACCTGGCATGAGTTTAAGCTACCGGGTCCAGTACTCCAACCACGGTCAACTACATGGGAGTCCAGCGACATAGCCATTACACTAACTGCTGGTCCCTTTCATTTTCTTTTTTTAAAAAAATTGTTTTTCCTTCAAGTCAAAGAAATACATGTTGATTAAAGACTATTTAGAAAACATGGATAAAGCTATAAGAAAATAAAAATCACCTGTAATCTAGTTAATTAATCACTGGAAATTAAGTACTTTTAACATTTGTTGTAGATTTATTTCATGTTACATGATTTAAGGGTATACATATGAATGTGTGTGTATACACACACCCATATACATTTAGATCATATTGTACATTTGGGGTTGTAATCGTGTGTTGTCACTTGATAGTAGAGTGAATTTTTAAAAATTTTATTTATTTATTTAAATTTGCCCACAGAGAGAGAAAGCAAGCCACCAGATCCAGGACTCGAACCATGATTGACTATGTGGGAGTCCAGCACACTTAACCACCTGCCGGCCCCTAGAGTGAATTTTTATTTTCTTTTGCTTAACTGTGCTGTTACCTCATTCTCCATGATTATTTAGTATTATATTGGAGGATAAGTCCCCTCTTTTGGAATGTTTTTATTATTTCCAGTAGATAATTTCATTCTAACTGTTCTGAATTGACAGGAGGTTATGCTTCTGGCTGTTTAGAGGAAAGGGATGACGAACTTGGAAGCTGACTGGCCTTGCAGGGCAGAGGTGCCCTCTAAGAGTAGGGACCCTGGTCCCTTGGGGCTGCAGGCGGCCTGGCCTGTTCACTGTCCCCAGCTGGGAGGGCAGTGGCTCCGGGGC
>NW_006159534.1:6766652-6775351 GCF_000334495.1 Tupaia belangeri chinensis | reverse complement strand
GGCCTTCATCTCGGCCCTTTGTCTCCCCCAGTGCTGGCGTGTTTTCCCCGCTGCCGCCACGTGATGGGTGTGAGCAGCGCTACCCCTATGGAGGGTCTCTAACACCTTTAGAAAGTTCTATTGTGGGATGCTGCTGCGTTTTAGTGGAGGGGAGTTTTTTTGCTAGCGTGTTGCTTTCGGTTTCTTTCAAATGTGAATGTGCCTTCCTCTAAAGAATCCTGAGTATGGCAAATACTAATTTTGAGGCAAGTGAAAGGTGAATTCAAGGATTTTTTCCCTCCTGTTTCCTAGAATGGAACAGTATTAAAGTAGAAAAGTACTCAGATTTCCTCGTCTGCTTTGCATTGGAGGTAATCACCAAAGGAGAGGAGGAAACCGGGAATCAGACGTTTCCTAAATGAAGTGATACTTGAGTGAGGTGATAAAGAATAGCGACAGATGGCAGGAAGTACAGAAATGAGGACAATGGAAGGTACTCAGGGTTTGTTTATTCTTTCATAGAACATTAGCTGAAGGCCTGTGATGTTCCAAGAATTACAGAAAACTTTGGATACTGAAGAATGAATTAAACATGGTTTTGCTTTTTTGGAGTTAACAGTTTGATTGGAAAAATGGAACTTGGACATTTATAGTGGACTCTGTAGTCACGGTTTCTACAAATAGCACAGAAGCTCAGAGTAGGAAAATCCCAGCTTGGGCAGGAGAAGAAAAAGTCTTTTTGTAGGGGCTGGTACCTGAGTTGCAGCTTGAAGGGTAAGTGGGGGAAGAGGAAGGCACTTTAGGTGGGGAAACTGTGTGGCAAGGATGTAAGAAAGAAGGGGGAACTCGGGCAGCACAGGAGGTCCGTGGACAGCGAAAGAGAGAGGCCTAGCGAAGAAGAAGATTGGCCATGTGAAATTGACAGGGGCTTGACTTAAGATATTAAGGGATGGGAGAAATCCAGGATGTCTCCCAGCATGAGTTCTTGGTGGTGCTGTGCACAACTACAGGAAGTAAGCAAGCAGGAGCAGGATTGAAGAGGACAATAGCAGGCTCAGTTCAGGACGTGCTGAGAGTGGGGTGCTTGTGATATACTGACCCAGCAAGGAGAAGCTGAGAGCGCCAGGAGAGAAGTGGGGCTATGGATCCATCTGTCTGAGAACCTTTAGCGGAGAGGGGATGAAACCAGAGCAAGAGAGCATGTGGAGTGAAAGGGTGGCTGTGAAAGCCTAACAGAGCCAACTGGTGAACAATAGAAGATACTGAGAAGGAGGAAAAAGGTTGGAGGAAAGGCAGCAGGAGAGAAGGGGTGGGGTGATGAGAGTGAAGGGGAGGAGGGGAATGGAGGGCAGGCAGGGATGCCAAGTTTTACTGAGAGAAGTAAGATAAGGGCCAGCAGGTGGCATGGCATGCTGGTTAAGGCACTGTACCCCCACATGGCTGACTGAGGTATGAGTCCCAGACCCTGTGGCTTGAAACTTGCGCTAGGTGTGTGGACATGCATACCCAAAATCCTGAGAGGAGAATGGAGGAGAAGGGATTACAGCATAGCCATTCCCCTCCGGCGGGGGGTGGGGTGATTTCTTGCTTTCTGTTTCTCTGTCTGTCTCTGGTGGCAAGTGCAAGCAGCTGCCCTATGTTAAAAACCTAACAACAACAACAAAAAGGATAATTTCTGAGAGTTCCTTTGTTTTGTTTTGTTTTAGAAATTAGAAGGCTTTTTGGTTTGTTTTTTAAATTTTTTCCTACAGGGAGCATGAGCTTACCAGAGAAAGACAGGAAAGAGAGAAGAAATGAGAAATCACCTCCCCCTCAGGCTAGATGGCCACACCACAGTCCCTTCTCCAGGCTTCTCTGAAGATTTTGAGCATGCACACGCATATGCCTGGTGTGAGTTTTTGTTTTTTTTTTTTTTTTTTTTTTTTTTTTTTTTTTTTGCTATATAGGGCATGTGTGCTCTCTGGAAAGATAAAGACAGAATATGTGAAATCTATCCCCCAGAGGAGATGGCCACACCACACCACATTCCCTTTTCTTCCATTCTTCTGTCAGGATTTTGGGCACACACACACACATGTGCCCAGAGTGTTTTGGGCTGCCAGATGTGGGACTTGAACTGCAGTCACTTACCTGGGAGTCCAGTGAGGTAACCATTATGTCCCATCTGGTGTGATTTTTCAAGTCACTTGGCCTGAGACTTGAACTGCATAGCTGACTGGCTGTGTGGGATCCAGCTCCTTAACCTCTACGCCACTTGCTGGCCCTAGAGGTTCAGTTTTTGTCTCAATGAGGGCAACTTCTGAGGTGAAGTAGAAGCTGACCTGAATTTCAGTAGCCAGGATGTGTGTTAGAGGGAGGCATAGGCTGAGCATCCTCTAAGAGTTTGGCCATGGAGGACAGGTGAGGAGTGGTACCAGGAGATGGAGTGTATAAACAAAGATGGGGAGAGAGAGCGGGGGTGGTTTGCTTGCTTTTACCCCCAAGGTTGGAAAGCTGGAACATTTTCATAAAGACCAGTTGAGAGAGAAGGTTGAAAATGTAGAATAGAGTCTGAAAGGATGCAGATGGCTAGAGGGAGGCCTCGGGGGAGGAGAGGTGAGAGGGTTCTGTACATAGAAGCATACTTGTACCATGGTCTTTCCAAGATGTCTGAGTGACATTACATGTACGTGTACTGACACACAGACTTAGTTCCAGTGGGACTTTCACTCTGCATCTGCATTTGTAGAGTGTTAGCTGATGGTCCATTTCTTTTCTTTTTTAAAATTTTATTTATTATTATTTTAAAATTTGCTATAGGGCACATGTGCTCATGAGCGAGAGAGAGAGAACAAGTCTCCAGGTCCAGGACTCGAACCATGGTGGACTGTGTGGGAGTCCAGCACCCCAACCACCATACCATCTCCATACCATCTGCTGGCCCCGAAGGCCTGTTTCTAAGCCTACATGTTTTTCCAAATCAAAGTATAAATAAAAATGAAGTAACAACCTTTAACTTTCCCTCTCATTGACTTTCTTTCACTAACATGCTCTAAACAATGATTTTTTCCTAATATGAAATCATTAATCTCTGTACAAAACAGACAATACAAATTCCTGCAGTAGTCCCCATAAACTGTTAGGGACTTGCTACTTGCTAGCAATGGAAGTCCCTGGAGAGAGAACCTCAGGTATGAAATGAGACAGGTTTTCTGCGAAACAGCTCTTTCTCGGGAAAAAGTAGGGAGCTCGACATCAGGGTGTCAGACTCCAGCCTCCAACTTTGTCAGTAATGAGCTCTGTGACAGAGTTAGTGCCTTTTACATAAATTGCTCACAGAGATAGCTGTGATATATAGAAGGAATAGAAGACCTAGTTATAGATGAAAAGAATGCCAAGAAAGCCTTATATATCTGTTTAAATTTACATTCCCATAGTGCATTTAAAAAATAATCATTTTAAGTCTGTATTGCTTGATGGGATCATAAAAAGGTTAATAGCACATAGCTTTTTCAAGAATATTCCAACCCTATCCTAGACTGGATTCTGACCCTAGAGAACATACTAACTTTATTAGCTTTGGAGTAGCAAATACTCATCTTTTTTTTTTTTTTTGTAAGCTATAGTGTTCTTTCTTTGAAATATCTTTAATTGAAATAGGAGTCTATGGTAGAAATGATTAAAAATTATATATGAATGGTTCATTGGATTTCTCTTTTCACCAGTTAAAAGAAATTGGTGTTTTAACTGTTTTTTGAGAATTGCCAAGGAACAAAATTAGACTTCTGTAAAATGAAAGTAAAAATGCTCGTGATTGAATTGTAGCCCTGTTGACATTCAGGAAGGATAAGCCTTGAAACCTTCTAAGGTCCAAAATTCCTGATGTGAGAAATGTTTTTGTCTTCCATAAGCAAGAGTCTGAAATCTGGACAATGGCCTAAAATCAAAGTAGGGACCCAGAGTGGTTTTGATTCTGTAAAAATCTGTTCAGCAGTGATAATCTTTGTTAAAAAGGAATGTGTGTTTGTGAGTGTGTTTGTTGTTGTTAATCAAAGACTTAAATCTTTATTATTATTTTCCTAACAGTTGGATCAGTGAATGCTACTGTCTTTCACATTGAAATTCACTGTGGGATATTTGATAAGCTTGAGACAAAGTCATGAGTCACTTTGGTGTTGACTTACCTGCCAGTGGTGACAGGGTGTCAGGTGTTTGCCAGGGAATGGAAATTCCAGTTTGCCACATATAAATGCTATTACTAATTAAAAGCCACTCGTATTCTTCTGTGCTCTGAGTAAACATTTTCTACAACAGCTACTTAAGAAAGGAAAACTTGGGCCAGCCTATGGTGTGGTGATTGGGGCAGCTAGATCTCACATGGCCGACTTCACGGTTAGAATTCTGGACCTGGATGCTTGCAAAACATGCTGAACATGTGTGTGTGTGTGCACAACATTCCAAAAGGAGGGAGAGATGGAGGAGAGGAAGGGATGTGGCATGACTATGCCCTGTGGGGTGCTTTATCTCTCTCTCCTGCATGTTAACATCCACACACTAGCAGAAATTTTTAAAAACAAAAAAGCTTTTTATAGGGTAGAGCTGGAGTGAAAATAGGGAGGCCAAGTTCTAATGGAGAGAAATAAGATGAAAATTGTGTACAATTCTTAGAAAAATTTGTAATGTATATAGTTTGCTATCATAGAAGGGAAGGCAGCAAATACTTTAACTGTAAAAATCACTTTGTCATAGATCTTCTCTTTGAACTTGGTACTTTTTTTTAATTCTATTTTTCTGGATATAATGTTTTCCATTAAAATTTATATTCCCAGATGGATGTTAATAATAATACCACCTGGGGCCAGCAGTTGGTGTGGTGGTTAAGGTGCTGGATAATCTTATGGCCACCTGCGGTAAGTCCCAGACTTGGTGGCTTAAAAATTACCCTGGGTGTGTGTGCTTGCCCAAAGGGAGGAGTCTGGAGGAGGAGGGATTGCAGGCCATCCTCCCTGGGGAGTGATTTCTCACTTTCCCTTCTCTGTCTCTCTCCAGCAACGTATATACCCTATGCTTAAACCTTAAAAAACAAAACAAAACAAAAATTATTCTTTTTCCAATGCTACAATTTTTAGGGAAATTTCTCAAAGACTATCTTATTTATTAGTACATGAAATAAGTATGTTGGAAGAAGACAGGTGTACTACTGCTTTCCTACAAATGAGGGTATAGGTAAAAGAAGTTTAGTAACAAAAGTTCCATAACTTGTTTCAGACCCAATAGCTAGTGTGAGAACTAAACTATTTTCTTAACCTATAATCCATTGACCGTTGACCATTTTTTTTTTTTTAGAGGTTTTTTGCTATAGGGCGCGTGTGCTCGCCACAAAGACAGAGAGAGACAGAGAGACAGCAAGAAATCACCCCCCAGGGGGGATGGCCACGCCACAATCCCTTCTTCTCCATTCTTTTCTTGGGATCTTGGGCAGCACGCACACGCTCCCGGTGTTAGTTTTAAGCCACTGGGTCCGGGACGCGAACCGCGGTCGACTACATGGGAGTCCAGTGACACAGCCATTACGCCAACTGCTGGTCCCGACCATTGACCTTTAAAAGAGATTTTATTTTTTTTTGAGAGAGAGCGTGACAGCGAGTGCACAACCCCAATAGGGTCTTGATGCCACGATTCACCACCAGCCTCAGCCAGCACTGATTATGTGCATGTGTGTGCCTAGTATATTCAGAGAGGTTTCTGAATGCAAACCTGGAACTTTCCCATGGGGGACAGCCTCATAGAACATTGCATTTTACCTCTATGCCGCCATCCACCTCCTCCCAGTGTCCTTTAATCACGGCCCATGATGAATGTGGTAATTGGTTGATAAAGACATTTTTGTTGGAGGTTTTAATTGAGCTTGGAAACTTAACTTGTAGACATGTCGTTCTTAGAAAAGGGGGTTTGAATAATCTTAAATTGAAAAGAGATATGACCTAGAAATTCCATATAGTCTTTAACCCTTTAAAATTTTGCTTTGGGCCATCAGGAGGCGTGGTGGTTAAAGTGCCAGATCCCAAATAGCTGATTCTGCGATTTGCGTGCCGGGCCTAGCAGCTTAAAAAACCCCGCTGGGTGCATGTATGTGCTTGCCCAAAATCCTGAGAGGAGAATAGAGGAGAAGGGATTCTCCCAGGGTGTTGGGGAGTATTTCCCACTTTCCTTCTCTCTGTGTCTCTATCTCTTTCCAGGGAGCATGTGTGCCCTATGGATGACAAAACTAGGGAACCAGCAGTTAGTGTAATGGCTACGTCGCTGGACTCCCACGTAGTCGGCTGTGGTTCGCGTCCCGGACCCGGTGGCTTAAAACTCACACCAGGCGTGTGTGCATGTGTGCCCAAGATCCCGAGAGGAGAATGGAGGAGAAGGGATTGTGGCGTGACCATCCCCCCGGGGGGTGATTTCTCGCTTTCTGTCTCTAGTCTGTCTGTCTGGTGAGCGCACGTGCCCTATGGTGAAAACCTCTCCAAAAAAAAAAAAAAATTAAAACAATTTTTTTTCTTCAAAACTATTTAAAATGTTTTATTATGGGCAAAATAACCACAGAGCTAGATTCATTGTCCACTACACATGAGCATTACATTCATTGTAACCAACCGGTATTTAGTAGAACAATAACTGGGGAGAATATTTTCTTGGCTAAGTTTACAATCTGTTGAGACACTGATTTGATTTATTCTTATAAATATGAGGAGTCTTCAGAAAACTCATGGGAAAGGCATATTATGAAAAAGTATGGATTTCAAATATTTTTTGTCACCAAAAATAAACTTTTCTTTTACTTTCATTTTCCAGGAACTTTCTGAAGTTCCCTTATACTGTTACTGTGTGACCCCTTTTAATGTAGGGATAAAATGAAATCTATCCTTTTATCTGTTTCTTAAGCTTTATTGCATCTGTTACACCTAGCTCTATTTTAAGTGACAGTTTGATTTGTTCTGTCAGAAGTATAGGTTTGTATAATAATAAGCTCAAATTATTCAGAATATAGATGTGTGCCTACTGTGGCAATTACACTAGATGCTTGTGATCATGTTGGAGAAAGAAGGTTTAAAGTTCCTTAAGGAACGGGGGAACTTACTGAGAATTTATTACAGCAATATAAGAAAATACAACCTTATTGTTTTTCTGCAACATTGAGAGAAGCCTGTAGTCTGTCCTTGGGCATGGGAGACTGTCTGTTGCATTCCTGAGGAATGAGGCCCCTTTATTCCAAAGGAAGACAAACAGACTCTTGGAGAGTCCTTGAATCCATGACCCAGGATTGTAGGGCCATCTGTCCCTAAAATCCTTGGGAGAAAAACTAACCCTCATTATTATTGAAAGAAATTGGGAAAGGAGTGTTGTCTGCCTTTAGAAGACTGATGGATATCTCCAAGTGAAAAAGGAAATTCTCTAGGAAGAGGAAACTGGGCGTAGTTTGTTTTTGTGGGTCGCTGAAGATGGTACTCTGCTGAAGTAGTGCTGTGGAGCTTCTGAGGATGCTAGGGAGGGTTGAGTACTGAGATGATGACTTTGGCATTCATGGTGAAGGTCTTCATAGCTAATGTGGCACAGAAGCTGGGGAGGGTGGCATGGAGGACTAGCAGTAGATTTTTGCCAGTGGAGCTAAATCAGCAGGATTAAAGAATTTAGACTATTGCATCTCCAGTGACTACAGGTCTTGGCTACATTTTCCTTCATCACTTCACCTTTGTAGTCCTAATACCACCCAAAGATCAAGAGTCCTCAAGCATGACTTATTTGGACTTGATAGAGATTGATTTAGACGTGATAGGCCATAGAGTTGGCCTTGAAGATGGAATTGGTTTAAATGTGAAAAACAAAAAGATGTGACATTTCTTGCATCTCGAGTCTAGTGAAGTAGTTCATAGTTTTACATGCATACATTCATACATACATATGTAGATACATTATTGAATATGTACTTTCTTTAGTACCTTCCTGGCTTTTACATATCCATTCTGAAACGTCCTCATCGTTGTCTGAGAACCTGGGAAATGCTTACTTACCATTCAATGTTTATGTCAAATATCACTTCTCTTTTTTGAATAAGCAGAGATCAGGGAGTTTAAAAATAATTCTTGGCTTTCTAGTTTGCGATATAGAGCTAATGCCTGCTTTGCTTAAATCACAGCTGGTTGTGAGGCTCGAATGCAATGACTTATATTAAAGAGACAGAAGGTATTTAAAGTTGGGAGAGTCACTGTAGCAGAGGAACTCAGTATACATGGAGATGTGTGCTCTGGGGACTCCTGTCTCAAGGGAGCTGAAGGTCCCCTCTGCTCCCCACAGATGTATGTGATGGAGAGGAGAATAGCCAAAATGTATTTACTTAGCGCAGTACTAGACATGGAGGAGCTTGAAAGCCGGGAAGAGAGAGGACTTACAACATAATGTGATGGTTATTAGGTATAGTTTCTTCATGAGTGGGGGAGGTATTTTGGGTAGATTTACCTTGGAAGGGGGTATACAAGCTAATTGTATTGAATAGTGATGAAATTGGACAGATCAGAAAATCAGTTTGGAGACTAATAGATTATGAGTGTGAAAAAAGCTATGCAGGGGGGCTCACGCCCCCCCAGCGCAGCCGCGCCGGGAACGGCCTGGCCGGCGCCCCCCCCACTCGGGGGAGGCGCGCCATGCGGCCAGGGGCTCACGCCCCCCCGAGCAGCCACGCGCCGGGCACGAGC
>NW_006159534.1:6747568-6766164 GCF_000334495.1 Tupaia belangeri chinensis | reverse complement strand
AAAAAAGAGGAAGAGGAAAAAAAACATATATGTGCATAAGCAAGAAAGTAGAAGTGGAATATTATTGATGATAACATGCTTGATTGGGTCACTGTGCAGTTTATTCTAGATGGGAGATTACATTTAGTACGCTGTGATGATGCTCAGGGAATGAATGTTACGGGAAAAAAACGAAAACAAAAAACAAACAAAAAAAACGGTAAAACTATTCGTACCATTAAAAAAAAAATGGATATTTGATGGCTGCAGTGAGCGGTATGGGCCCAGTTGGGTTCTACTTTATAGTATGCTCTTTTTACCCAATGGGGTTTAGGCCTAAAGTCAGACTTGAGTTCATGTAGAGGCATGTGTCAGCTGTGATAACTATTGGAGAGACTTAGACTAATTAAGATCACTGACAGATCATTTGGGGAGGGGTGAGGCACGGAGGGCAATCGGGGATGACAGGGACAATGTGGGAGGAGGATGGGTCATAACAGAGGGAGGGGGATGGGGAATCTAGGATGGTAAAACAAAAGGCAAGTTATGCAGGACACAAGAATTGGGAAATTATTTGCTGAGAACATATATGTTGATGTGCTTGATTGAGCCAATGCACAGTATATCTTGGATGGAAAATTCATTTGTGTGTTGCGATGGGAAAAAAAATTATAATAAAAAATAAACTATAAAAAAAAAAGCTATGCATAGTAGCATAGTCTCAAGACTGGAAACACAATGGGCTGCTTTGGAGGAGAGAGCTTGATTGACTGATTGATTGTATAGCAAAGAGGGGAGTTTATTGAAGGAGAGGGAAGGAAAAACAGAGCTCCCAAGGAGAAGGGAGAGGTTCCAGAAAATGGGTTGCCTGAGAGCTTTTAATTCTAGAAAGCAGTACACTGCTGAGGTGGACAGAGTGTGACTTTAATATATGAAGGATGGACGAACCAGGCTGTGGCTTTCCTGAGGGAAGGGACTGTTACTAGGTTGTCTGGTCTCTTCACAATGCTTATGACGTTATAGTGTTCAGAGATTTGCTGAAGAAATGAATAAAGTAGCTTGTTAACCAATAGTATATTTTAGCTATAGTTTAATTGTACTTTGTCAAAACCACAGCTTTTAATTTCTTCCTTCTGCTGGTTTCTTTTTAAATAGCTTGGACTCACTTCATAGATTCAGAGACTATCTTGCAAGAGGTGCTCTTCGTGTCCCTCCATTAACTGTTCTTCTTAAGAGATCTTTAACCAGGTGGTCAAGAAATTTTTGCACAGGGACCAGCAGATGGTGTAGTAGTTAGGTCGCTGGACTCCTACATAGTTGACCGCAGTTCAAGTTCAGAACCCAAGTGGCTTAAAACTCACACTGGGCATGTATGCATGTGTGCCCAAGACCTTGAAAAGAGAATGGAAGATGAAGGGATTGAAGTGTGGCCATAACCCCTGGGAGGTGATTTCTTGCTTTCTGTCTCTGTCTCTGTGACAGGTGCATGCGCCCAATAGCAAAAATCTCTCTCTTAAAAATAAAATAAGAGAAACTTTTGCACAGAGTTTCACTGATAATGTGTTTTGACTTGTAGAGTCTGACATAATCCTGAATCTGATATTTTAAATGTATTAATCTTTTATATTTTACAGATAACTAATTTATTTTGTAAACTATACATTGTTTCTACCCCAAATGAAGAATTTTGAGGAAATTTTCACTAGGTATGATTTCTTGGACTCTTTTACATTTTTTTTTTCTTTGTAAAGGCTTTTGCCATAGGGTGCGTATGCTTGCCAGAGAAAAACAGAGAAAGGGAAAGTGAGAAATCACCTCCCAAGCAGGATGGCCACACAGCAATCCTTTCCTCTCTGTTCTCCTCTCAGCATTCTGGGCACGTACACACATGTGCCCAGCATGATTTTCAAGCTGCTGGGTCCCAGATTTGAACTATGGTTGACCATGTGGGAGTCCAGTGCCTTAACCACCAAGCCACCTATGGCCCCTATTTTTTTTTTTTTTTTAGTTTATTTCATTCATGATAGAGACATGCGGATGCATGAGAGAAGCAGGGGCAGGGAGGGAGAGAGAGAGACAGACAGACAGATAGATAGATAGACAGACCGACCTTTAACAGGGTCTTTTACTACAACCGCCTTTCCCTAGCCTTTCCAGCTTATCAGCATCCTGGGTACATACACGCATGTGCTTTCAAGTCGACCTGGGGATCCAGACAGGTGGTAGACTGAGTGCCTTCCAGCACTGTAGTTCAGTTTGCGATGCCATCAGATTTTGTATTTTAAATATGACTCTAACAAATAATGATAATAAAACGAAGAGTGCATTTATTGAAGTCTGGCTCCATGGTAGCAGCTTTAATTATTACGCTGACGTCTTCTAATTGTTTTCCCTGCTTCTCTCTTTTAACCCCTATAGTTTATTGGTAATAGCTGAAGTGACCTTTTAAAAATGGAAATCAGGTCATGTCACTCCTCTGCCTCAGATCCTTCAGTAGCTCCCCATTTCACTAGAGAAAATAGAGTCCCTACACCTGCCTGGGTCACTGGTCCTCTTTTTCTGTCTCTGACTTAATCTCTAATTTCTTTCCCCTTGCTCATTCCTCTGTAGCCCGCCAACCAGTAACTCCCTAGAATCTGCATGGCTAATTCACTTACCTTTCAAGCCAGTCTTAAATCTCATTTTCTCCGGGAGGCTTACCTTGATCCACTATTTAAAACTACAAACCTAGTAGGACTTAAGATATGATAATCTAGGATTTTCAAAGGTTTGATAAAATGCTTTATAACTCTAAAATTCTCTGCTTCTACATAAAATGATAACTATTTTTTTAATGTTGAAATACTGAATTGGAATATATCTAAAATACCACAAACATACAAGAGGGTCTTCCAAAAGTTCATGGAAAATATATATTATGAAGAAACTGCATACATTTCAAAATTGTTTGCACAAAATTATCTTGTAGTTCAAGTCCATTTTTCCATAGACTGTTAGAAGTCTCATCATATTTATTCATAAATGGAATTTATGTTAAAGTCTCACATAATATTTTTCAATGATTGATTCTATCTCACCATAAAAAGTGTTGATATATTTTACATTGTGACCCTGTTTATGTTTATAAATGGAAATAAGTTTTACAAAATACTTAACATTTCTTTGTGTGACATAGTCAGATATTTTCTGTTGAATTCTATTCATTTCCAAGGCTGGCACTGTAGTCTACTGGTTGAGGGAGACAAGTCCAACATGGCTTGGTTCAAATCCGGGCCTTGGTCACATGTGTGCTCCAAATCCCAACAAGGTGAAGAAATAAAGGAGAAGGGATTGTGACATGAGTATGTCCCATTTGAGGGGGTTGTGTCTCTCTCTGGTGAGCACACAAGCTCTCTGGCAATTAAAAGAATAAGTTTGTCATGATGTGCAAAACTAATTTGACAACTCACTAATTGGTTACAACCCATAGTTTAAAAAATATTGGACTATTGTTTCTCAAATCCCGTGAACTCAGTAGAATTGAGTGAATGCCTTGAAAATATAAACTGGAGAGTGAAGACTGAAAATTCACTTTTACCTTTGAGATAGTTGCATGTGACTATTAGTGAATGTTTGCAGTATTCACGTTCAGATGTATGAAGGTTATATAGGCTAGATTACATAAATACTTAACTAAATAGTTTAAGGTTCTTCTATTTTGTTAAGACTACACGTGGGGACCAGCAGTTAGCGTAATGGTTATGTCGCTGGACTCCCATGTAGTCGACCACAGCTCGAGTACACATGCCCTATAGCAAAAAAACCTCTCCAAGAAAAGAAAAAAAAAGACCTACATGTGAGTGTTAGATCTCTTATATTTGAAGTGCCTCTTTTTATCCAGTGGATTAGAAGATTTCTATCTTTTCTTCTCTCATTTTCAAATTCCAGCTATTTTTGTTTTCAATTGATATTTATTTTCCTACCTATATTAATGTTAGATATTAACACTAAAGAAAACATTTTCAATAATAAATTATTTGTGTCTCATTTTTTAAGTATCATAATAATAATTAATATGTAATCCTACACACCCTACTGTTTGTTTACCTTTTTTGTTTGTTTGTTTTGGAAAGCTTTTTTCCCCTATAGCGCACGTGTGCTTGCTGGGAAGACAGAGAGAGACATAGAGACAGAAAGCGAGAAATCACCCCACCCCAGAGTACACATGCCCTATAGCAAAAAAACCTCTCCAAGAAAAGAAAAAAAAAAGACTACATGTGAGTGTTAGATCTCTTATATTTGAAGTGCCTCTTTTTATCCAGTGGATTAGAAGATTTCTATCTTTTCTTCTCTCATTTTCAAATTCCAGCTATTTTTGTTTTCAATTGATATTTATTTTCCTACCTATATTAATGTTAGATATTAACACTAAAGAAAACATTTTCAATAATAAATTATTTGTGTCTCATTTTTTAAGTATCATAATAATAATTAATATGTAATCCTACACACCCTACTGTTTGTTTACCTTTTTTGTTTGTTTGTTTTGGAAAGCTTTTTTCCCCTATAGCGCACGTGTGCTTGCTGGGAAGACAGAGAGAGACATAGAGACAGAAAGCGAGAAATCACCCCCCCCCAAGGGGGATAGCCATGCCACAATCCCTTCTCCTCCATTCTCCTCTCCAGATCTTGTGCACTCACACACACGTACCTAGCATGAGTTTAAGTCACCGGATCCAGAACTGAAACCACCATCGACTGTATGGGAGTCCAGCGACATAACCATTATGCCAACTGCTGGTTCCTATTTACATTTCTTTTTCTTTTTCTTTTTGAGAGGTTTTTGCTATAGGGCGCGTGTGCTCACCAGACAGAGAGAGACAGAGAGACAGAAAGCGAGAAATCACCCCCCTGGGGGGATGGTCACGCCGCAATCCCTTCTCCTCCATTCTTTTCTTGGGATCTTGGGCATGCACTCACATGCGCCTGGTGTGAGTTTTAAGCCACCGGGTCTGGGATGCGAACCACAGTCGACTACGTGGGAGTCCAGCGACATAGCCATTACACTAACTGCTGGTCCCCCATTTACATTTCTTAATATCCTAATTTATGAGGAATTTAACAGAAAACATTTAATAGATATTATTGCTGTAATATTTTCTACCATAGTAGTTCTATAGTTCTCAAAATTTGGAATTTTCTGGTATAATCTTTCTTAGAAGTAAGAAATCCATATTCCAGGCTTATCCTTCACCACTGTCCTCTTACCTATAATGCTCCAGACATATTAAATATTTTTTGATCATTCCTCCCTTCCTGTCCCTTTGCCTCTCTCTCTCTCTCTCTTCCTCCCTCCTTTCCTGCTGCATTCCTGTCTCCCTCCTTCTCTTCCTCCCTCCCTCTTAATTCCCTCTATTTTTGAGCACGTACTAAGTGCTATGCTTGGTAGTGTAGAAAAAATAAAAGACCTTGCCTTTATTGAACTGAAACCAGGTAGTGACATCCCCAACTACGTGATGAAATCAGGAAGCCTTCAGATTGCTTAGAAAGCCAGGGTGGGATCGGACTCTGTGTGTCTTGATTGACATCTAGCATCAGAAACTGACAGAATGGTAGAATTCACAGAGGCATTAGAAGCCACACATTGAATTCTTACCTATTAAAGATGTAGAAATAGAGTCTTCCCCCGGCGAAGTGATGCAGTGTGGTCACAGCTGGAATCCCAACGGACTTCTTGACCTGAGCTCCTTCCACACCACCTCCTCTCTCTTCTGTGATACTGCCTGGCCAGATCACATGTTGTCATATACTTTATGTGTGGCTTGTGCTGCTAAAGACCTCTTTTCACAATGCACACACTGAGCTATACACTTTTGCCATTATTGGTTTTGTTACGTGAAATTATAATTGGAACAATTAGAGATGCGTCAGTGGAAAGGCAATGAAAGGGGCCATTAAGTGCTAATAAATGCCTCTCCTCATAGGAATGGAGGTCTTTTCTGTTTTGAGTATTTGAGCTCTTTTCACTGGGGCTTTTAAGTGGCTCGAAATAACACTTGCCACACGCTTGTGGAATACTCTGGATGCCAGGGCCCTCATTGCATTCTGTACTTGAATTGGGCACGCTGTGACTGGAATGTGTGTTCATTCTTTTTATGGTTTAAGTGTTCATTTCATGTTTTGCATTAACCTTTTTTCCCCAGAAGGCAGTAGAACAATAGTGAAAGCTTTGATGGAATGAAGTCTTTAGGTAGCTGATGATTTCCAGAGAAGCAGATGTAAAGGTTAAAGTTAATAGGTATTTATTTTGATGTGTTTCCCTTTTCCCACTACCCACAAATTTAAACACTGTGACAAACTGGATGTAGCTTACCTCAAGCCATATGCCTTTGGCTGGCAAGAGATCACTACTTCTGGTTATGGAACTGTACTAGCTTCAGAAATAAATTTAAGTAAGTATTAAATAAATTTTAGTGGGGCCAGCAGATGTTATGGTGATTGGGGCGCTGGACTCCCACATGGTTGACCATGGTTTGAGTCCCAAACCAGGTTGCTTGCTTTCTCACTTTCCCTTTCTCTCTGTCTCCCTCTAGTCATATTTAATAATAATAATATGAAATTAAATAATTCTTTAAAAATGATTTTTAGGATAACTTACAATTACTCCTAACAGTAATGATAATGATTATGATGATAATGATAATATTAAAGATGGTCATAATATTAGCAGATAGCACTTAAAAAAATTTGCTACACAGCACATGCACTTGCTGGGATGTTTAAGAGAAAGAAAGAGAAAGTGATAAATCACTCGTCCATAGGGATGGCCACACCACAATCCTTTCTCCAGTCTCCTCTCAGAATTTTAGATCCCCATGTACACATGCCCAGCCTGTTTTCAAGCTACCAGGTCTAGGACTTGAACCATAATCATTCATGTGGGATCCAACTGCCTTAACCATTGTGCCACCAGATGGCCCATCAGATTGCATTCTTTAACCACTGACTTTGTGCTAGGTGTTATCTATTATTATATTGCTAACAGAACTGCATAAGACTGGGTAATTTATAAAGAATAAAGATTTATTTGGCTTGTTAGTCTCTTGATTAAATAGTCCAAGGGCCTCTAGAACTACATCACAACATGGCTGAGAGAAGCAGGCAGTTGTGCAGGCACGTGGGAGGAGGAGGTAGACAGAGGAAATACTTTTCAAACCTCTGTGCTCACTACTGATTGGGCGGTGTCTTCCATTCAGCTCTGCCTCTTGTAGGTCTCACCACCTCCCACAGCCATTGCACTGGGGAGCAAGTTTGGGGACAAACCATTATCCGAAACCACAGCAATAGTTATTAAATTCATTTTAGGGTAAATTATCATTACTTTAAAAAATAATGATAATATTAATGATGATCATGATGATAGCAGCTAACATTCTTTGGCCATTTACTATGGGCTAGATACCTCTATAAGTACTCCAGGAGTCTTGTCTACAGTTTTGAAATGCAAAATGATGTAAAAATAAAATACTATTTATGTTACTCATTTGGTAAAACTTAAATTGGCCTAAACTCATTTACTGGCAAACTCAACCTCAGTCACAGGAGGTTATTTGCAGGTGGTGTTTATCTCTCAGTGAGTACTCATTTGTTTTGCTATATAAGTGTGTTTGATTTTAGGGTGCTGATTGAGACTCTGATAGATGTTATGCATATAAATCATATGCATCATTTTACTATTTTAGAATTAAGGGAAAAAAAAAAAACCCTGAGTTGTATGTCATACCTATCAGCAGATAAACGATTGTATTATCTCTCTCTTACCCCAGTCTGCACCCTCCAATTTACAGATGAGAGAACTGAGCTATTGGGTTGTTGGAAAAGTCAAGATGCATATTTGCAACAGATGGCGCTAGTTCATTTTTGGAAGTACTGGAGTCATTTGCATCTGTTATTGCTACATCATTTGACAGCTGACAATTCTAGCTTCATTCTAAAAAAGAAATTAAGTGATTTGGTTGAGTTTGGAGATTTTCCAACAAGTTGAAAGTGGAAGACCAAACTCTGCGTTTTTGCCATATTTTACTATCTTACTTTGGAAAAGGAAAGAATACATGTCAAACTTGTGAAAAGCTGCATAAAGTTTACAGTGATGGGGACCAGCAGATGGCAGAATAGTTACTTTGCTGGACTACCATGTAGTCAGCCATGGTTTGAATCCCAGACCTGGCAGCTAAAACTCATGCCAGGCAGGTGTGGGTGCGTGCCTAAGATTCTGAGAGGAGAATGGAGGAGAAGAGACTGCAGCATGGTCCTCCTGTTTGGGAATGATTTCTTGCTTTCTGTCTCTGTTTCTGTCTTTCTAGTGAGCACACATGCCCTATAGCAAAAAAAACTCTCCAAAAAAAAAAAAAAAAGTTACAATGACGATGCTCTACAAGAACGTCAGTGCCAATGAAAGTTCATGAAATTCCATGGTGGTGATTTTGATCTCAATGATACTCTTTGGTCAGGGAGGCGGATCACAAATGATGATGACAAAGGCATTAATCATATCACACCCACACTACACAGCATGAGAGATTGCAGAAACACTGACCATCTATCATCCAAGAGCTCACGACCACCTGAAGAAGCTGGGATCCATAAGCAAGCACAACATTTGGGTTCTTCATGAACTCAAAGAAGTTCATTTGACAGCATGATAAACATCTGCTATATGCTCATTAAGCATCAGGAGGATGATCCTTTTTTGAAGCGACTGATGACTGGTGACAAGAAGTGGATTGTTTATAACAGTGTGGTGTGCAAACATTCTTGGTCCCGTCATGATAATTTGCTTCAAAGGACATCAAAAGCAGACATTCATGAGAGGACAGTTATGCTCTCAGTGTAGTAGGATTTTAAAGGTGTTGTGGTTTTTGAGCTCCTTCTAAGGAAGCAAATAATCAATTTGAATGTGTCCTGTCAGCCATTGGGCAGTTTGAATGAGTCCATCATCCGGAAATGCCCAGAGCTCATTAATCATAAAGGAGTTGTGTTCTATCACAACAGTGCGAGACCACATACGAGTTTGAGCACCTGTCAAAAATGATCAGAGCTTGCATGGGATGTGTTGCCATACCCACCATACTTGCATGAACCCGCACAGTCAGATTTCCACTTGTTTCACTCTCTTCAAAACCTCTCGTGCGGTATAACATTCAATTCAGATGAGACCGTAAATCAGCACCTTGTTCAGTTTTTTGCTGATAAAGGCAGGTTCTATGTATGAGGAATTATGAAGCTCACTGAAAGATGGCAAAAGGTTCTCGAACAAAATGGGAAATACATCACTGATTGATCTTTGTTCTGTATATTAATAAACGACCTTTGAAAAACATAGAAAAAATATGTCATGACTTTTCTGACACCCAATATAAGTAGTGGATCCTGAATCCAAACCCAAGTATTTTAGTGCGGGAATCTAGGATCTAAACCATCTCATAGTACCTTAAAAATAAGTATTTAAAAGTATTTAAAAAAATAAATCTTATTGGAACCAGCAGTTAGCGTAATGGCTATGTCGCTGGACTCCCATATACTCGACTGCAGTTCAAGTCCTGGACCCAGTGGCTTAAACTCATGCCAGGCGCATGTGTGTATGTGCTCAAGATCCTGAGAGGAGAATGGAGGAGAAGGGATTGCAGTATGGCCATCCCCCCTGGGGGTGGTGATTTCTCACTTTTTGTCTCTCTCTCTCTCTCTCTTTCTGGCAAGTGCTCGTGCCCTATAGCAAAAATAAATAAATAAAACTCTCAAAAAAAATAAAAGAAAAAAATATTATTTATCTAATAAAACTCCAGTCAAATAGAGAAATTCAGATTTTCATGTAATTATTCCATTAATGTATCTCTGTTCTCAGTTTCCATTGTTAAATGCTGCCTTAAACATGAACAGCCATGCCCTACTTAGTAGAACTTGGAGTGGTAGGGAGAAATAATATGTGTTTGTGTTTATATGCATACATTATATTTGTACACATACATGCATTATTTATTAGATAAGTGTTTTCTCCATCATCACTATTCCCTTGATTTAAAAAATTCTCGGGTTGGAGGCCAACTGTGGTTAAGGTGTTGGACTCCCACATGGCTGACTGGTTCAAAACTCATGCCAGACGTGTGTGCGTGTGTGCCCAAAGTCCTGAGAGGAGAATGGAGGAGAAGGGATTACAGTATGACCATCCTCCATGGAGGATGATTTCTCACTGTCTCAGTCTCACTCTGTCTCTCTGGTAAGCACATGCTCTACAGCAAATTTCTTCCCCCAAAAATATTCCCAAGTTGATATAAGATCATGAAAGTAAGTTGACAAAAAAGCTCCTTTTGATAAGAAAATAAAATGATAGATCATATACATGATACTCTTGTCTTTAATTGAATATCTATACATTTATTTTAAAAATCATCTAATGAAATTTATCTCCCTGATAAATTCCCAGTTGTAATTGCTAGCACACTATTTATTGAGTTCCCTGAGTGCCTTCTCTCTGCCAGTGCTGAGGCTCACAGAAGGACCAGGTAATTCTGTCCTAAGAGCTTATCCAGGAAGGGGATGTGAGTGGGGCACATGGTACCCTGGACATCGAGAGGAACATCTAAATGCACTGGCACCTTAGCAAATGCTTCCACCAGAGTCTGTGCCAACATTTTCTATCTTTATAGGTAAAGGCAGAGGCATTGGAGAAGGGCCTCTGTGGTAGAGGCGTCAACACAGAAACCTGATGAGTGCAAAATCACTTGGGAAGCAGATGTTCTGGAAATAAAAGATTTACATTGGGGAATAACAGATGATGTTTCTGGAGAGTTAGGGAGGAATGAGATCCAAGGATCCACTTAAAACCTTTCTAGTTAAATGGAACATAGATGAAAATAAAGCTATGGTGTTCTGATCTGTTTTAGTAGAGAAACTGACCTGCAGCCTTTTGGCTTCTAATTAAATATCTCGCTTTCCTCCCAATGTCTTAGGAAGAGTGAAAATGAAAGAGTACAGTATTGGTCAGGGAAGTTCCCTTCCACTTTTACCTTTGCTCTTCCCTTCCAGCTCTCCGGTGAAGAACTGATCATCGATATTCAGGACCAAGGACAGTAGTGGGTTCCATTTCTTTTCTTTTCTTTTCTTTTTTTTTTTTTTTTGAGAGTTTTTTTGCCATAGGGCACGTGCACTCGCCTGATAGAGAGAGACAAAAAGCGAGAAATCACCCCCCAGAAGGAATGGCCACTCTGCAATCCCTTCTCCTCCATTCTCCTGTCGGGATCTCGGGCATGCACGCACACACGCCCGGTGTGAATTTTAAGCCACTGGGTCTGGGACGCGAACCGCAGTCGACTACATGGGAGTCCAGTGACATAGCCTTTATGCTAACTGCTGGTCCCAGGACCAAGGACAGTAGTGGGTTCCATTTTTTCACCTGAAGCCTAAGTAATGGGGGTGGAAGTGGGCTGCTTACTCACTGGGGATGTTCTTTCACCCTTGCTTCTTCTCAGTGGCTGGCTTGGAGTTCCACAGTGGGCCTTTCCCACTCGCTGTAATGCCAAAGTACAAAGGTCTGGGATGCATGTGTGGGTTTCATGAAAAAGAGTCAAGGGGGCCTTTCAAGTCTCTTTGGGCTGCCTCCTTCCTAGGCCAAAGAAAGTTCTACATGGCCTAGCCTATTTCCAGGGCCAGAAAGGCAACACACTGGGGTTCAAGGCAAAAGCCATATGACTTTCTTTGTCCTTTCCAGTGCATCATTGTTATAAACTCTGCAGAAGGGATGGCTAGCGGGATTGAACATTTAGCATTCTGAGTTCGCTTAGTCTTTGTTAATCTATAGCACACTTCCTCAATGGTGGTGATAGTACTCCCAATGTGGCAAAAATTGGTTTTGGGGGGACAAACTTAACTCTCATTTAAAGCACAATTATACATAGAGCACCTATACTGATATGCAGTATGTGCATCATATTAACTTCCGTAGGGGAAACTTTAATGGGACAATATCAGACAAGGCTCCTTAGTGAGACAATAATGGAAAGAAGGGTGAAGACTGCTATCCTAAAGCTTAGTCTCTCTCTCTCTCTCTTTTTCTATATTTCCTAGGTAGTACAAGACTCATTCCAGAGATTGATAGTGTCCTCACCATCCTAGGCATTGTATTTCTTTGCTCTGCTGTCTTTAGCACGTAGTTTTCATCTGCAAGACTGCCTTGTGGGGTTAAGGTGCTGCTCAGCTGTGCTTTCATGTGTAACCGACAGGGAGCAGAAAGAAGGGGAAGAGCAGAAGGTACACATTGGCTCCATCAGACCCTTTTAAAGGATCAATCCTGATGGCACTCAGTAACCTCCAATTACATCTTTCCAGTTAGAACTTAGTCACGTGGACATCCCGTTTGAAAAGGAGACTGGGAGTTGTGGGTTGATTTTTTTTTTTAAAAGACACTTTTATTTACACAAGTTGAAAGGACATAGGTCAGATTCTAGGATAGTTTCTTGTTTGTCCTTAGATGCCTCTTGGCATGGATCACAGTGGAGACATGATCATATATATATATGATATATATATATATATCATATATATCATATATGATATATATATTTTTTTTTGAAGAGGTTTTTGCTAGGCCCATCACTGTTCCCAACAAAATTAGGATTCTGTTAGTTAATAAGGGAGAAAGGAAAAAATGGATGTCAGGTAGATGACTAAACAGTCTTTATCATTGTCTGTTTTTGCCATTTTGTTTTTTGGGGCACTTCATCAAGATAAGGTTTAATCTCTGATTTGGAATGAAGTGAAAGTTAAGCACCTGTATTTTGGGTCAGAACTCATTAGTTTGGTACTGTAAATTCCTGAGCAAACTGACTTTGAGAATAAACAAATAAAATAGATGAAATATTAAGGCATCATGTTTTTTTTTTTTTTTTTGGAGAGGTTTTTTGCTATAGGGCACGTGCGCTTGCCAGACAGAGAGAGACAGAGAGATAGAAAGCGAGAAATCATCCCCCAGAGGGGATGGCCACGCCGCAATCCCTTCTCCTCCATTCTCCTCTCTGGATCTTGGGCACGCAAACACACATGCCCGGTGTGAGTTTAAGCCACCGGGTCCGGGACTCAAACTGTGGTCGACTACGTGACAGTCCAGCGACATAGCCATTACGCTAACTGCTGATCCCAAGGCATCATGTTCTTGAGAGTGTTTCTTGGTGGGGAGAGCACACAATATTCGCAATCTGAGAACTGGCTTCTTCATTCAGTTAACAGCTCTGAGTCAGAAACTTGCATTCTAAATCTTTCACAGCGCACCATTAACTATTGCTTATGACACTTAATGAAAATATATTGCTTCAAAATTTTGAGTTTTATGAATAAAAGTTAAATGTTGAAATTTCTTAGTTGTTAATAAAAAAAAATAAAAAGCAATGTGTTTCCTGCAACGGAATTGGTAACTATGTCCCCCACCCCTCACCCCTCACCCCCACCCCCGGCAAAATAATGGTAGTAGTTAATATGTCAAATGATAGGGTAACTGGTGGCAGTGACGTGATCTTTTACAAATCTGAGACTGTTAATATTCTTACTGTGTGCCAACAATTTAGGGAAGCACAGGAAACTGCAGTGGAAAGTTTCCAACGAAATCTGTGGGTTTCGACATAATTACTTCCTTCAGCAATTAAAATGGCATGGTAATGGCTGGCTAAGCCCTGGGATTGGGGCACGCAAGCACAGAATGGTTTTAACAGCATCGTTGCGTTCAGGATGTGGAGTTGAATGCGTGACCTCAGGCTTCTTAGGACAAGGGGTAGGCCATATTTGGTAGTGAGCTGTCTGCCTGCTCCTGGTTTTCTCTGTCTTTCTCTGTACCACTTTCTTTCCCTCTTTCTCTGCCTCCTTCTCCCTCCTTTTGTTCTTCTCCCTCTCGCTCCTCTCTCTCTTTTGTTGGATTATCATTTCAAAGTATTGTCTGGTAGTAAAGGGATTATTTTGCAGCACGAAATAATTATACTCTAAAGATGCATTTTAAAAAGATATTTCTCTGGGGAACCAGCAGTTAGCATAATGGCTATGTTGCTGGACTCCCACATAGTAGACCGCGGTTCGCGTCCCGGACCTGGTGACTTAAAACTCACGCCGGGTGCGTGTGCGTGCGTGCCCAAGATCCCGAGAGGAGAATGGAGGAGAAGGGATTGCGGCGTGACCATCCCCCCTGGGGGGTGATTTCTCGCTTTCTGTCTCTATGTCTCTCTTTGTCTGGCAAGCGCACACGCCCTATAGAGAAAAACCTCTCCCTCCAAAAAAAATTATAAAAAAAAAGATATTTCTCGAGACTAGTAGTTAGTGTAATGTCTATGTCGCTGGACTCTCATGTAGTTGACCATGGTTCAAGTCCTGGACATAGTGGCTTAAATTACATGGGGAGCATGTGCATACATGTCCAAGATCTCGAGAGAAGAATGGAGGAGAAGGGATTGTGGTGTGGCCATCACTCTGGGGGATGATTTCTTGCTTTCTGTCTTTCTCTGTCTTTCTGGCATGCACATGTGCCCTATAGCAAAAATCCCTCCAAAAAAAATATTTCTCTCTCTCTCTTTTTTTTTTTTTTTTGCCATAGGGCAGGTGTGCTTGTGGGAAAGAGACAGTGAGAGGGAAAGTGAGAAATCACTCCCCAATGAAGGATGGCCATACAATTCCTTCTCCTCCATTTTCCTTTTGGGATTTATTGTGCATGCATGCACACACGCACAAACACACACACACCTGGCATGATTTTCATGCCCCTATGTCTGGGACTCGAACTGTAGTTGACCACGTGGGAGTCCATTGCCTTAACTACCAATGCCACCTGCTAGTGCTGAGATTTCTGTTTTTAAGGGCTAATTTTTAGAAAAAATATTGGTTCTTTGAGTTTAAAAGATATCTAGTCCTTCAAATTCTTTAGAGAGTGAGTAGTATTGACCCATCTGGTGTTCTGTATTTTGTACTCTGGTGAATACTTTTCAACTTAAATATTCATAATAAAATACTAATTTAAATGACCTCAGCAAATTATTGGTAGATTGGAAGTTATCTGACCTATTCTTACTGTCCATACAATGCCATTTAACTATCTACCAGCTGGCAAATTAGATACGGGAATGTTTTCCCTCCATGCCCTTTCCAAAGGGGTAGGTAGAAAGTGTTAAAATTATTCATTATGAGCCAGCAGGTGGCATGCAGGTTACGGTGACTGGATTCCACATGGCCAACTGCATGGCTCAAGTCCTGGACCTATTGGCTTGAAAACAGGCCTGTACATGTGCATGCCCACATCCCATAAGGTGAATATAGGAGAAGGAATTGTGGGATGGCCATTCTCCATGGGGTGGTGAGGGTGATACCTCACTTTCTCTCTCTTTGTCTCTCTGTGGATCTTTCTCTGGCAAGTGCACATGCCCTGTAGCAAAAAACTAACACTAAAAAAATATAGAGAGAAATGAATACAAAGAAGGCACTGGGGAAGGAGGCGCGGGGTAAGTAGATGTGAATAGACCAGGCTGACCAGTGTGTGCTGAAGCTTAGGGGCATGTGCAGCACATCTCATAGTAGGCCCCCAGAGATGAGTGTTGAAGACTGAGCAGGAGCTTGCTAGAGGGAGAAGCAGGAGAGGGTCTCCAAGAAGAGAACAGGTGTGTGCAGAAGCACAAAGCCTGAGAGTGCAGGTACACGCAGAGGCTTCACTAGAGGGCAGGACTTTTTGTCTGACTTAGTTCACTGTTAAGTGTCCACTGCATAAAGCTGTACTTAGCCCAGAGCAGGCACCTAGTACACATTTGTTGAAGTAAAGGGTGAAATGATGTGTAAAGAGCCCCATGCCTCTGATGTAGGGTATTGCCAGCGTAGTGGTTTATTTGGAGAGATTTTTTTTCTTATTGGGCACGTGTGCTCGCCAGAAAGACAGAGACAGAGAGACAGAAAGTGAGAAATCACCCCCCAGAGGGGATGGCCATGCCACAATCACTTCTCCTCTATTCTCCTCTTGGGATCTTGGGCACGCATGCACACACACCTGGTGTGAGTTTAAGCCAATGGGTCCGGGACTTGAATTGCGGTCGACCATGTGGGAGTTCAGCGACATAGCCATTACGCTGTTGGTCCCCAGCATAGTGTTTTGAGAAGTAAAAGATTTTGTAAAACATTTGGATCTCATGCTAAAGACTATGGGAAGTAATTTAATGATTTAAAATGCCGAAATGATGTGAGATGGGACTTCTGTCCCTGAAGGTGACATTGAAGGTGTATTGGATGGTATTCAGGTGGGATGCAAGGAAATGAACTGTATGATTACTGTGGCAGTCTGTGTGAGCTGGTGGCACCTATAGTGGGGACCGGACAAGAGAAGGGTGAACTTCAGAGACACTGGGAGGGTAGGAGCAGCAGGACTTGGTCACTGCCTTGGAGAGTGGGATTGACTGATCAGTATGGGGATGCTGATGATGTGGATTATGACTGGGAATAAGATGGAGAAACATGGTGGAAAGATGGTAACGAAATAACTTGTAGAGATGCTGGATTCAAGACATCTTCGTGGAGATGTTTAAGAAGTTAGTGTGGCTTTCGAGTTCTATTAGGTCATTGGGAAAGTCATACATATTTTTCTGTTTTTCTATGCAAAAATGCCTGACGATTTTCCTGATGACCCAAGAGTATTTGGTTTACCTCTCTGGGGGCTCCTCCCCAATTTCTCAGTTAGGTCTGTTTCTTTCAGGTGCTCATTAGGTGTTATGCTTTCTCACTCCCTTCTTACTCATCTCTGTTCTTGGCTTCAACCACTTGTCCTGTGGATGACTGTCAGATTTTCTCCAGACAGAACTTTTATCCTGAGTTGCAACTCCTCAGTCTCATTGTGTGCTTGTCATCTCTGAATATTTTCCGGGCACCTAAAGATCAATGTGTGCAAATATGGACCCCTTCCCTTCTCTCCTATTCCTCCTGTATTTTATTATTTTTTTTCTTTCTTTTTCTAGTTTTGTTAGAGGGTGCATGACTCACCAGAAAGAAAGGGAGTAAAAGTGGGAAATTGCTGCTGAGGTGATGGCAATGCCATAAGCCCTTCGCCTCCATTCTCCTCTTGGGATTTTGGACATGCACGTGCATGTGGCCAGAGTGATTTTCAAGCCATCAGATCCTGACAGTCAGCTGAGTGGGATCCAGCTGCCTAACCTCTGTGCCATTGCTCACCCTACGCCATTTCTTCTACATTGTCCAGTGCGTAAGAGCACAGACTCTAGAGCTAGACTCTCTAGGTCTGAGTCCCACATGTCACTTACTACGTTCTGAGCCTGTTATTTAGAATGGCAACAATACCTGCTTCATAGGGTTGTTATGGGACTGAATAACTTAACACGTATCAAGTATTTAGATTAGTGCTGGCACACGGTAAGCACTGTATAAATGTCAGTTACAACGTGCTCTTCCTGTGGTTCTCGCCTCTGTTCGTGGTATTACTGTTCAGTCAGTTACTCAGACCACAAATGGGAGATCTATCCTAACCCCTCCAATCGCCACATTCCATGCCAGCGGAGTCATTAAGCCTGTCATTTGTCTTCTCTCCATCTCTGCCATCACTGCCTTGAACTTAACCTTTATTACCTTCTTTCTGTGTGACCTGTACTGGCTGGTGACTAGTTTCCCTGTCTTCAGTCTTCCCCCTTTCAACATTATCTAAATAGTCCCCAGTGACTTTTCTGACATGCAGATCTGATCACTTAAAACATCACAGTGCCTTCCGGTTCTCACAGATAACAAACACAGACTACAAGTGACGCCTCAAAGGTCTGCTCCTGCTTCCTGCTCCAGACTCTCATCCATTTCATTCTAACCAATCTTTAATATTTATAGTTTGTTTGTTTGTTTGTTTGTTTCTTTCTTTCTTTCTTTTTGAGTTTTTTTGGTGTGCATGTGCTCACTGGAAAGACAGAAACAGAAAGATAAAAAGTGAGAAATCACTCCCCGGAGGGAATGGCCATGCTGCAATCCCTTCTCCATTTCCCTCTTGAGATCTTGGACACATCTGGCTTGAGTTTCAGTGCTGGGTCTGGGACTTGAGCTGTGGTTGGATGTGTGTGAGTCCAGCACCTTAACCACCATGCCACCTGCTGGCCCCAATCTTCACAGTTTCTCAGTGTTCTCTCTCTGGGATTCCTTGTCTCTGTACACCCTCATTCCCTGTGGAAAGCCTCCTCCCTTATGCACGGTCTGTGAAATCGTTTCTGGGAGGACCTGTAAGCAGGAGGCATATTCCTAGCTCTGCGTCAGTACTGCACCTTGTGTGGAGCTTAGCCGTAGTAACCGTCGTGCTCATTACAGCCATTTGTGTGTCATTCTCCTCTATGGTGAGCCTGTTTATTTTGGAATGAGTCAGCTCTGTGAATTAACTTCTAGGAGAGTATGAGTTATGCCTCCTATCTTTAGTCAAGAGCAGATATGAAACATTTATTAAACAGATCATCTGATTAATTACCATGTACATCCATATCCATATTGAAAAAAGCCATCTCTGGTTACTTTATTTGCTGCCACAGGGGAGAATTCCTTTCAGTTTTGTAAAAAAAAAAAAAAAAAAACAAGGGTGATTTTTTTTTTTT
>NW_006159534.1:6739428-6747396 GCF_000334495.1 Tupaia belangeri chinensis | reverse complement strand
TTGGCTCAAGTCCTGGACCTATTGGCTTGAAAACAGGCCTGTACATGTGCATGCCCACATCCCATAAGGTGAATATAGGAGAAGGAATTGTGGGATGGCCATTCTCCATGGGGTGGTGAGGGTGATACCTCACTTTCTCTCTCTTTGTCTCTCTGTGGATCTTTCTCTGGCAAGTGCACATGCCCTGTAGCAAAAAACTAACACTAAAAAAATATAGAGAGAAATGAATACAAAGAAGGCACTGGGGAAGGAGGCGCGGGGTAAGTAGATGTGAATAGACCAGGCTGACCAGTGTGTGCTGAAGCTTAGGGGCATGTGCAGCACATCTCATAGTAGGCCCCCAGAGATGAGTGTTGAAGACTGAGCAGGAGCTTGCTAGAGGGAGAAGCAGGAGAGGGTCTCCAAGAAGAGAACAGGTGTGTGCAGAAGCACAAAGCCTGAGAGTGCAGGTACACGCAGAGGCTTCACTAGAGGGCAGGACTTTTTGTCTGACTTAGTTCACTGTTAAGTGTCCACTGCATAAAGCTGTACTTAGCCCAGAGCAGGCACCTAGTACACATTTGTTGAAGTAAAGGGTGAAATGATGTGTAAAGAGCCCCATGCCTCTGATGTAGGGTATTGCCAGCGTAGTGGTTTATTTGGAGAGATTTTTTTTCTTATTGGGCACGTGTGCTCGCCAGAAAGACAGAGACAGAGAGACAGAAAGTGAGAAATCACCCCCCAGAGGGGATGGCCATGCCACAATCACTTCTCCTCTATTCTCCTCTTGGGATCTTGGGCACGCATGCACACACACCTGGTGTGAGTTTAAGCCAATGGGTCCGGGACTTGAATTGCGGTCGACCATGTGGGAGTTCAGCGACATAGCCATTACGCTGTTGGTCCCCAGCATAGTGTTTTGAGAAGTAAAAGATTTTGTAAAACATTTGGATCTCATGCTAAAGACTATGGGAAGTAATTTAATGATTTAAAATGCCGAAATGATGTGAGATGGGACTTCTGTCCCTGAAGGTGACATTGAAGGTGTATTGGATGGTATTCAGGTGGGATGCAAGGAAATGAACTGTATGATTACTGTGGCAGTCTGTGTGAGCTGGTGGCACCTATAGTGGGGACCGGACAAGAGAAGGGTGAACTTCAGAGACACTGGGAGGGTAGGAGCAGCAGGACTTGGTCACTGCCTTGGAGAGTGGGATTGACTGATCAGTATGGGGATGCTGATGATGTGGATTATGACTGGGAATAAGATGGAGAAACATGGTGGAAAGATGGTAACGAAATAACTTGTAGAGATGCTGGATTCAAGACATCTTCGTGGAGATGTTTAAGAAGTTAGTGTGGCTTTCGAGTTCTATTAGGTCATTGGGAAAGTCATACATATTTTTCTGTTTTTCTATGCAAAAATGCCTGACGATTTTCCTGATGACCCAAGAGTATTTGGTTTACCTCTCTGGGGGCTCCTCCCCAATTTCTCAGTTAGGTCTGTTTCTTTCAGGTGCTCATTAGGTGTTATGCTTTCTCACTCCCTTCTTACTCATCTCTGTTCTTGGCTTCAACCACTTGTCCTGTGGATGACTGTCAGATTTTCTCCAGACAGAACTTTTATCCTGAGTTGCAACTCCTCAGTCTCATTGTGTGCTTGTCATCTCTGAATATTTTCCGGGCACCTAA
This sequence comes from Tupaia belangeri chinensis, assembly GCF_000334495.1. Taxonomy (NCBI): domain Eukaryota; kingdom Metazoa; phylum Chordata; class Mammalia; order Scandentia; family Tupaiidae; genus Tupaia; species Tupaia belangeri. The sequence goes on along the minus strand of NW_006159534.1, from coordinate 6,745,725 downwards.
AGATCAATGTGTGCAAATATGGACCCCTTCCCTTCTCTCCTATTCCTCCTGTATTTTATTATTTTTTTTCTTTCTTTTTCTAGTTTTGTTAGAGGGTGCATGACTCACCAGAAAGAAAGGGAGTAAAAGTGGGAAATTGCTGCTGAGGTGATGGCAATGCCATAAGCCCTTCGCCTCCATTCTCCTCTTGGGATTTTGGACATGCACGTGCATGTGGCCAGAGTGATTTTCAAGCCATCAGATCCTGACAGTCAGCTGAGTGGGATCCAGCTGCCTAACCTCTGTGCCATTGCTCACCCTACGCCATTTCTTCTACATTGTCCAGTGCGTAAGAGCACAGACTCTAGAGCTAGACTCTCTAGGTCTGAGTCCCACATGTCACTTACTACGTTCTGAGCCTGTTATTTAGAATGGCAACAATACCTGCTTCATAGGGTTGTTATGGGACTGAATAACTTAACACGTATCAAGTATTTAGATTAGTGCTGGCACACGGTAAGCACTGTATAAATGTCAGTTACAACGTGCTCTTCCTGTGGTTCTCGCCTCTGTTCGTGGTATTACTGTTCAGTCAGTTACTCAGACCACAAATGGGAGATCTATCCTAACCCCTCCAATCGCCACATTCCATGCCAGCGGAGTCATTAAGCCTGTCATTTGTCTTCTCTTTAATATTTATAGTTTGTTTGTTTGTTTGTTTGTTTCTTTCTTTCTTTCTTTTTGAGTTTTTTTGGTGTGCATGTGCTCACTGGAAAGACAGAAACAGAAAGATAAAAAGTGAGAAATCACTCCCCGGAGGGAATGGCCATGCTGCAATCCCTTCTCCATTTCCCTCTTGAGATCTTGGACACATCTGGCTTGAGTTTCAGTGCTGGGTCTGGGACTTGAGCTGTGGTTGGATGTGTGTGAGTCCAGCACCTTAACCACCATGCCACCTGCTGGCCCCAATCTTCACAGTTTCTCAGTGTTCTCTCTCTGGGATTCCTTGTCTCTGTACACCCTCATTCCCTGTGGAAAGCCTCCTCCCTTATGCACGGTCTGTGAAATCGTTTCTGGGAGGACCTGTAAGCAGGAGGCATATTCCTAGCTCTGCGTCAGTACTGCACCTTGTGTGGAGCTTAGCCGTAGTAACCGTCGTGCTCATTACAGCCATTTGTGTGTCATTCTCCTCTATGGTGAGCCTGTTTATTTTGGAATGAGTCAGCTCTGTGAATTAACTTCTAGGAGAGTATGAGTTATGCCTCCTATCTTTAGTCAAGAGCAGATATGAAACATTTATTAAACAGATCATCTGATTAATTACCATGTACATCCATATCCATATTGAAAAAAGCCATCTCTGGTTACTTTATTTGCTGCCACAGGGGAGAATTCCTTTCAGTTTTGTAAAAAAAAAAAAAAAAAAAGCAAGTGTGATCTTTTTTTTTGGCCATGAAGTACATGCGCTTACCTGAGAAAGACAGTGAAAGGGAAAGTGAGAAATCACCCCCAGGGGGAGGGCCACTCTGCAGTCCCTTCTCTTTCCTTCTTCTCTTGGGATTTTAGGCATGCATGCACACACGTCTGGCATAGGACTCCAATGCCTAAAGCACCATGCCACCTACTGGCCCCAGGTGCGATCCTCTTTTACAGACTTTCAAAGGTCATTCATTTCTTAGCAAAGCCATAAGAAATGTTATCAAGATGGTTCTTGGAACACAGTGAGAATTGTTCTCTACTTTGTATCTAAGGAATCAGGAAGCCATGAAAGAGCATGAACCTGTTTCTTGAAGACTACAGACATGATTTCTGTAGAAGTGAATATTTTCTTGAGATGAATTGAGAGAAGAAAGGTGTTCGAGTTTTAGCTACTATGTGGCATTGAGAGGGAAACATTCTCCTAGCCTAAAAATCTTATAGTCTAACCATAAATAAGGCATTCGGATGATAGAATGGGGGCCAATTCAGTAATGTTTAGTCTTCAGAATATCATTCCACTTTTACCTAGAAAGTCCATTTTGGAGGAAAATGGCTTATATATTTTCATATGTACTAGGTTGTCAGAAAAGTCATGACACATTTTTGCATAGAAAAACAAACAAAGTCATGACTTTTCTGGCAGCCCAGTGTGTGTGTGTAATGATTAATTAATTAATTAATTGCTGCTAGAGGGCATGTGTGCTTTCTAGAAAGAGAAAGACAGAGAGAGAAAGAAAGAGAAGAAAGCACTCCCCGTGGGGAATGGCCATGCTGCAATCCCTTCTCCCCCATTCCACCCTCCTTTCAAGGATTTTTGGTGCGTGGATGCGCCTGGCCTGTTTCTCAAGTTACTGGTTCAGATATGAGGGGTAGCATGTGGGGTTGGTCACATGGGATAAGGCTGCCTTAAGCACCAGGCCATGGAGCCAGACCTAGACAATATAGTTTTAAAAATTTATCATCTTAGTCCAAATTAGTACAGTCATTATTTTTCCTGCATAGATAGAACAAAGTAATTTCTTTTTTGTAAGGTCTGCTTTTGGGAGAAAACCAACCACCTATTACACAAAAATAGAATTCAAGTGGATGACTACAATCAATGGCTAACAGATTATGCAAGATCGTTTTTGTCCGTGCCTTGGCTCCCTGTCCATGGAGGGAGGAATAAGGAACTGAGCTTTGCAAACCACAGCAGCTGGCTAGCACCCGGAGGACAGTTCAAGGGGTCTGTGACTACTCCTCTCCAAATTCCATTCACAAAATGTTAAAGTATTCTCTGTAGGGACTTTATTTATTTATTTATCTTTATGTATTTTATTTTTTTTCCATGAGAGAGAGAAAGAGACACCATCCCACGTTTCAATCCCACATTTCAATCCCAGTCTCAGTTAAGCCAGATCATGGGCCCAGTGCCTGCTGTACTCAGGGAGGTCATGAGACACGAACTCTGAATCATCCTGTTGGGGTCTGTTGCATTATCACTACACTAATACCTGGCTCTGAGATGGTGTTTTCCGGTAGGAGAATACTGCGATATCAGGAAAAGTGCAGTGTGGCCATATCATAAGGCAACAATAATAGCAACTCATGTTTCTACTGTGCTTGGGTTTTTAAAATGTTGCCATATGTTGCATTTTATTTGATCCATAAACTTGGGCTGTGATTATTTCCTTTTAGTAGTAAAAGAAACTGAGGTTTACAGAGAATTTTACCCTTGGAGTGGTAGAGCTGGTGTTCAAAGCAAGGTTCTCTGCCTTTCATTCATAGGCTTATCCCCTGAGCTCTCAGGAGTTGCGTGCTGGGCATGTGGTTTGTATTTTTCTGGGTTGCTGGAATGAAACAGAGCTTCAGGATGCCAGATTAGCTACTCACTCTTCAGAAGAGAGACATTTCTCTCCTGTGCTTTGTTGCATTTCCAAGATTCCTATGAGGCAGGAGAGACTTCCAAATGGGAACATCTGGTTACCAAATATTTTGACTGGTGGCGAAATGTATGTGTTGACAGTAGGACTGGTAAGAGCTGTGAGGGAGCAAATAAATGTGAGCTAATAGGAAGAGGGTGGAATATCTGAATTCATTTATTGCTACTTTTATTTATTTATTTTCCAGTGATGGGCCAGGAATTGAACCCAGGCCTCGCAAGTGGTCCTAACCTGCTAAGTAGCAGCATCTACCGGTGCATGATTCTGTGGCAGGGCCCACTTATTACTCGTCGTGCCAAGTTCTCCTTGCTTCATAACAAAGTAGAGAAAAGCATTAGCTGTGGGTTTACTTTACAGTCAATAACTTTTAAAACCTTCAATGCAAGGACCCAGCAGGTAGTGTAATGATCATGTTGCTGGACTCCCATGTAGTCGACCATGGTTTGAGTCCTGGACCTGACAGGACTTAAAACTCCTGCTGGGCATGTGTGCGTGTGCATGCCCCTAGTCCCAAGAGGATAATGGAGGAGAAGGAATTGTGGCATGACCATACTCCCCGGGGGGTGGGTGGGGGGGTGACTTCTCGCATTCTGTCTCTCCATCTCTCTCTGTCTTTCCAGCGAGCACAAATACCCTGTAGCAGAAATCTCTCTAAAAAAAAAAAAATTCGATGTATATTATTTTACTTTGATAATGTTCAAAGGGACTGTTACTAAATCAGCATTATAAATACATGATTACAAGCATGAGTCAAAACAGGTGCTAGTATGGAGGAATTAAGTGATTAGTTCTGTCAGAATATACACCACATTTGCATAGCAGATTAGTTTTAGTAGGGGAAATTTTGTGTAATTCTGTCTCTGTAGGTCTCCAGTCTGTTAATTAATCGATTAATTAGTTTAATTAATCAATTAGTTTTCCCCTTGATCCCCTCCCCTCCCCCATTTCCTGCCCTGCTCCGAAACTGTCTCTGGAATCAGTGGCTACTGTCCATGCTTTTACGCCTTCCAATCTTTCCATTTCTCCTAGAGTGCGGACATTTGGTATCTGTTAAGTGGGGACATACAATGTCTCTTTTGTAGTCTGGCTTGCTTTACTTATAAATAAATCTTCCATATTTGTCCAGGGTCTCGTTTTTTATGGTTGAGTAGTAGTCCATATATATATGTGGCACACTTGTTCAATGCATTCATCTGTTTTTATTTTTATTTTTTTATTTTTATTTTTATTTTTTTTTTCATTCATCTGTTTTTAGACATCTGGGTTGATTACCATGCCTTAGCAATTGGAGTAATGCTTCAGTGAACATGGATGTGCAAATGTTTTTCCAACTGAGTGTATTCCTGTCCTTTGGGTAGATACCCAGGAGTGGAATGGTTGGATCCTGTGGTAGTTCTATTTGTAGGTCTTTGAGGAACTGCCATATTGTTCTCCACAGTTACTGTACTAATTTACATTCCCTCCAATAGTGTAGGAGAGTTCCATTTTCACTGCAGCCTCACCAGTGCTTACTGTTCTTCATTTTTTAAAATCTTGGTCATTCTGACCGGGGCTAGGTGGTATTTCATTGTGGTTTTGATACGTATTTCCTTTATGATAAGGGATGTTGAACATGTTCTCAGATGCTTTTTGGCTGTTTGTATGGCTTCCTCTGACAGTGATCTGCTCAGCCCATTTGCCCATCTTTTAATTGGACTGATTTTTATTTGTGAGTAAGCTGCTTGAGCTCTTTGTATATTTTGGTTATCAGTCCCTTATCTAAGGGAGAGATTGTTAATATATTCTCCCATTCCAAGGGTTGTATTTTCACTCTAATTATTGTTTCCTGTACTGTCAAGAAGCTTTTTAACTTGATTTGTCTATTTTTAGGATTATTGCCTGTGTTTTGGGGGTCTTAGTTGAGAAGTCTTTGTCTACTCTGATGTCTCCAAGAGTTTCCCACCAATAGTTTGGAGGTCTTAGGTTTATATCCATTTTGAGTCAATTTTTGTTAATGGTGAGAGATGGGTGTCCAATTTTTTTTTTCTTCAGGTGGATATCCAAATAAATCATCATGTGCTGAAGAGATTTTTCCTTTCTCCACTGAATTGTCATGTGCCCTTTGTCAAAAACCAGTTGGCTATATGTTTTTGAATTTATTTCTGAGGTCTCTATTCTGTTCCATTGGTCTACATGCCTGTTTTTGCGCCAGTAAATGCTGTTTTGATTTTCATAGCTTCATAATATATTTTGGGGTCTGGGAGTGAGATGCCTCCTGCTCCACTCTTTTTGTGTAGTATCGCTTTGGCGATAAGGGCTCTTTTATGATTCTAGGAAAATTCTATGATTGTTTTTCCTAAATCTGTAAAGAATGTCTCTGGTAATTTGATTGAGATTGCATTAAATTTGTAGGTAAATGTGGGTAGAATTGACATTTTGATAATATTAATTCTTTTTTTTCCTTTTTTTTTCTGTCCATTAACATCTTTTTTTTCCACATTACTTATTATTCGTTTTTTGTATATACTTTCAATCATATTGTTTGGCTTACCATGAGACCATTTCAATATGTGGATAATATTAATTCTTCTAATCCAGGAACATGGGGTATTCTTCTAGCTTTTTGATTCATTTTCTTTTTCTTTTTTTAGTTTTTTATAGTTTTCCTTTTAGAGGTCTTTGACTTCTTTGGTTAGGTTTACTCCTAGGTATTGTATGCTTTTCGTGGCTATTGTAAAAGGGATTGCTTTCTTCAATTCTACCTCAGTCTACTCATTGTTGGTGTATAGAAATGCTATAGATTTTCATATGTTGACTTTGTATCCTGATATTTTACTATATTAATTTATCACTTCCAGAAGTATTTGTGTAGATTCTTCTGGGTTTTCTATGTATATAATCATGTTATCTGCAAAAAGAGATCATTTCACTTCTTTCC